>NC_141627.1:16056234-16372067 GCF_047967505.1 Dipteris shenzhenensis | reverse complement strand
TTTGTCCCAAGCA
Source organism: Dipteris shenzhenensis (assembly GCF_047967505.1). Taxonomy (NCBI): domain Eukaryota; kingdom Viridiplantae; phylum Streptophyta; class Polypodiopsida; order Gleicheniales; family Dipteridaceae; genus Dipteris; species Dipteris shenzhenensis. The sequence continues at coordinate 16,372,054 of NC_141627.1, read as the reverse complement.
CTTTAATATGGTTAACCCAAGCGCTATTTTCGCTAGTAGGGAGAGAAGAAAAGAATAGCAATATGCCTTGGCACCCTACGGGCTCAAAATCCTTTGATTGTAAAGAGAAGGAAAGTGCTAAAAGGGAAAGGGTTGGCCCTCCCTTCAAAAGGTGACTTGCATAAAAGTCCAAAGCGTTGACTTTGGTCTTCATTGTTGTTTGTGCAAGTTTGAATACAAGCTCCCTCTTCTCTTCTAAGAGAGTGTTTTGGGTGTTCTCTTGTTTCCATTGTAGTGCCCTTTTGTTTGCTGCTCCATCCCTCTTCACTTTCCTCTTCCCTTCTCCTTCTCCCTCCCTTCTCCCCTCTCTTCTCCCCTCTCCCCCTTCCCTCTTTCTCGTGTGGAAACACATTGCAACAATCTGGAGGCTACTTGAGTGACACTTGCGGATGGCTCATGCCTTGCGTTTCTCTCACAAGGAGTAGCTTGGAGTGGAGGCTCCATCGGCATCTTTTTAAAATCCCCACGACATGTGAGTCACCACCGAGAACCACACATTTTTGGCATCACTGCCAGGATAAAAGGTATGCTTTTGCATTGCACATGTCTTCCTTTGTTATCTACCCATTGCAAAAGGCTTCAAGCTTAACTTGAAGCTTTGTTAGTGGAGTTGTAGGAGAGGAAAGAGTGAAGAAGTGAGAGTTGTGGACAAAAAAGTAGGAAAGCTATCATTTCTTGTTGGAAAGTCATTTTGGAGCATTTGAAGCTTGTTTTTTATGCTTTTTAGTGTTTTGAGTTGATAGGAACTTAGTTTGTGAGATTGCTAAGGAGTGTGTGACGTCCAAACACATAAAAAAACAACAAAAATGATGATTCTTTCTGAAATTCAAAGTCATTTTGTGTTCTAGAGCTCACCATTCATGAAATGTTACATTTTGGCTTGCAAAGAGTGTTTTTTCTTTAAATTTTTTTCATTGTGTAGGTGAACTAGGTAGTGTAGCACCCCCCTAGCATAACAAAACCAGAACAATAACTCAAAATCTTCCAAAAATCCACAAAAATCAATCGACGACACTGTGTTTCACTATCCCATTGAGTCAGCACCATAGAGCTATCCCGTTGACCAGTGCGTTAGCCAGATCCCACCAGTCAAACCACATTGACCTAGTGCTATAGCCGTATCCCACCGACCTAACCTCTAACCATGGCCTAACCTAATGCCCTGATCAAATGAGAGTTACTATCCCTCCGAGTTGATAACCGTTGACCCATGGCTTTAGAGCTCTTCCATTGACCATTGCTATCATGCTACTTCGATGTCCATGCGATGAGCCCACCCCCACACCCGTGGTCATATCCGTATCCCTCCAATCATTGTGTTCCATCTATCACACCGCCCATCGCTATTTTTTATTCCATCGATCGTTGCTGTACGCTCACTCCGTCACTCGTCATCATTTTGATCCCCACGCCCGTCGCTATAACTATACTGTCGATCAGTGTGTTGATTAGCATCCCGTTGCTCGTTGTCTTAACCTCATCCCTATGCCCATAGGGATACCACTTGCATCTTATCCCGCTAAACACATGGTAATATTTATCCCGCTGATCATCACGATACGCCTACTCTGGCGATCATCGCGATATGCTTACTCTGCCGCCCGTTGCTATACTAGTATCCCGCCATCCGGTGCGATACCCTCTCCCCACAATCATCGCTATAAATCTATTCCCACGATCATCGTGATACCTCTTGGGTAGCCAAAGAATTAAAAAATTTCCAAAACCTCATTTCAGCTTGAGTGTGGCTAGCTAGAGACCTCCCACATGCACTTGAGGTTTGGAAGAATTTTGCCCAAGGATCTCATGCTAGAAGGTAGTGCTTTAAGCTACGCTCATCCCACCCTTCGCCCTAGCTAGGGATGCGGAAGCTCGATCCCTAGCCTCCACTCGTTAGTAGCCCCCCGATCGAAAACTCTATCTAGCTCCGATAAGACGGAGAGCTTGGATTAAGTAATGCAAGACCCCTCGGGTCCAAGGGCATATGAAGCCCTATTGACTACTATAGCCTCTCCCAACTCGCCTACACCTTCGGTTGCATCCATGGTGAGAGTTACATTTTCCAACATGTTCGGGCATTTAGGCCGGATAGAGTTGGTAGACGTGGAGAACCCCTTCGCCGGCATGTCTGCAGGGAGGGAAGGAAACCACATTTGTAGACCCAAGACCCTCCGCCTATGCGAGACCTTCCCAATGGGAACACATGGATGATGAAGATCCATGGATGAGGGAATTCTGAAGGCAAGACCCTAGTCGAGGGGATGCTAGGAACTTCCAAGGCAGAGCGCCTTATGAACCTCCAACACTCTAGGTGCCACCAACCTTCGTCAACTATGGGGCCCCATAGTTTCTACCTTATCACCCATTGCAAGGAACTAACATTCCCATGCCCCAAGACCCACCTCCCCTAGAAGTATGTCTCTTTTCATCCATACCTATTGCACCAATGAATGCAAGCCTTAGCACATCCGTTCCAATGCCGATACCAGCAACTACTTGGATACCACCACTTGGGCCAGGCTTAAGGCCACCAGCCCTTTGTCCCATCAGGCCCTCAGCAACACCACCTGCACTAGTCGCTCAAATACTATTAACTGATGAGGCAGTGTGCATCTTGGTGAATGCCCTAGGAAGGGGGGCCACACCACCTCCACTTGCCCTAGTGTTTCCTGCAAGGATTGCGAATCCCGCGAGGAGCCGACCCATAGCTATCTCCAAGTAAATGACCAAGTTCCTTGGAGAAGGAGACCTAGTCTCCCATGTGTAGTGATTTGAGCAAATTTTCAAAGCTTTTGGTGCTCAAAGAGACCTAGAGATGTCCAATGCATTTGGTCTCAGCTTGGATGGCAAAGCAGGCCAATGGTATAGGGCTCTCACCCCATAACAAAAAATCAACTAAGAGACATTGAGAATGTGGGGTTCAACGCCCCTAGCAACCATAAATGGAGCCCGATCAATCAATTGTATGGAGTAAAGCAAAATGATAAGGAATCCCTAAGGGATTACATTGCCAGGATCAAGCACCTCAATGCTTGTTGTGAACTGTACGAGCGGATGAGCGATGAACGACTGTTGCCCCATTTCGTAATCAGATTGGCAGACCCAAAGCTACATGACCGCCTCATGGTGATGAATCCTACCTCCTTCTATTTATGTAGCAAGGTGGCCATCCGCATATGTGACAACATGATGGACAAGGTAAATTTGAATAAAACCCCAGATCCCTTAGAAATAGTTCCATTGGTTAGGTGTTCGTGTAGAAACGATCAAGAAGGAGACTAACGAGCCCAAGGGCTTGGATATCTACTAGATCATCTAGGCCAGCAATGGAGGATAGGAACCTCCAAGGAGGCACCGAGCAACCCCCACTTGTTTCCATGGAGAGACAATGTTTGGTGTGGGGTATGCAATGGCAACCACCCCTTGAATGAGTGCCCACACCTAAGGGCAAGGCTAGCACTCTACTGTGCACATTGCCATAGGTGGGGAAACCATGATATATCAATTTTCGAGGTCCCTTCCCCAACCCATGTATCAAATGAGACCCCCATTAGCCCTAACGGCCCAACCTAACCCCCTGATCACATAGGGTGGGCTTGTGGCTAGTTGGGGGCTAGTCCTAGCCAGTATAGGACTCAGCTAGCTCCATTACCACCACCCATATTGGGTCTGCAACCCCCGCTACCTCATATAACTCTAGTCAACAATCAAGTGTTGGTAGAAGAAGTGCCCAATGATTGGGAGGAGATGGATCCCAATCACGGACCTCATGATTACTACCCCTACGAGGAGGAAAGTGGCACCTTGATCCACTACCTCCTGCCAGAGGATCAATAGGTCCCTGTATTCGAGACCACCCCCATGAATGCAAGGGTGAGAGACATAAACTCAATTGCTCGGAGACCCCCATTCCAATGTTACACCTACTAGGGTCCCCATAGAACAAGTGAATGCCCCTACCAAGGTACTTTAAACCTTCCAATGTCCAGTTTCAAATGCTAAGGGCCACACTTCTTGAAGGAATGTCCATCATACCCCCACCGCTCCACCAACCATGACCAACCCCACAACCTTGTGTGCAGGGTGTGGGACTAAGCATCTGTTACCTCAAGAACAAGGACTTGGCAAAAGGAGATTTGGCACTCCTATACAGTGTTCATAATACCAAACGCAAGCTAAAGTACCGAGGTATGGGTCCCTACCACGTGGTTGAGATCACTCCCCAAGGGGCATGCTGAATAGCCAGCCTTGATGGGACAAAAATGGATGGCTACCTTAACGGGAGCAAATTAAAAAGATACTATGCGCCACTCACTCTCTTCACCCTTCAAGCCGTGCATAGAGAAAAAGAACTCAAGGCTGAGGTGGCCAGGATGAAACACCAGGCCATTGAGGAAGCCAGAATCCGTAATGCTAAGCTTTGATAGCATAAGCAAATGACACTACTTAAGGCATTGGTTGAACAAATGCAACTAACGAATGAGCTAATAGTGGAGCCAGCCAAGTTGTTTGTTCAACTGTAGGTTCCACACATGCACATCAAAGCACTCATAGACCCAAGAGCAAGCCACAACTTCATCTCCCATGAGGTATGGGAAAAGCTACAAGTACTCCTAACCCTTACCGTCACTTCAGTAAGAGCTATAAATGGCGGCCAACTACAAAAAACTTTGGGTTTTGTGAATTTAAGTCTAACGGTTGTTTGCCAAGCAGTGAATATATGAATTTATGTTCTCCCCACAGAAGCAACTGATGAATAGATTATATTGGGAAGAACTTGGTGCTACACAATGAACTGTCAAATCAATCGGTGTGCCCAAACTGCTTCTCACCTAATGGTGGTAGAATAGCAGTAGTCCCACTATGTAGACCACTTTAGTTCCACCCTCGTTGGCCCACGACAACAAAGCTACACAAAAGGGTGGACCGGAAGCCCCATCCACCTCCAACACCCCAAGAAAAGTCCCAACCCGAAGGGAAAAGAAAGCTAGCCGCAGTGGTAAACCGATGCCATTGTCTGCTCCACTGCCACTACCATCCTGTGCTTAGGAAATCTATGAATAGCAAGTACAAGAGGCTATCCTCTGTGCCCAGTGTCACTTCAAACGGACCCAATGCCCAGAGGAAGTCCAAGCAGCACAGAAGGTCCCAGTCACCTCAGGGACGTCTCTTCCAAAACCATCCAAAACCATCCGTTACAAGAAGAAGACCACACCACCAGCTCACGCTTTGAGCCCCAAGATCCAATCCACATCATCCATTGCCACATCCCCCCCAATAGGTCGGTCAACACCAACCACTTGGGTGGTCAAGGCAAGAAGGTTGCCTAGGTCCCGAAGTCGAGGGGGCAAGCTGTGAAGGTTTCAAAGTTAGTAACACAAGAACCTGTCTCCCCGAGATATAGGACCATAAGAACCATTCGACAAACCGAACAAAGCAGGCTAGCTCCAAAGTACCGAGCATGCACTATTACCACGAATAGTACGACTCAACAAAAATCTCACCAAGGGCAACTAGGAAGTAGTGCAACCTGACCCCTCCCTTGGGAGGTGTTACACAAGAACCTCCCTCTAAAGGCAAACCCTCGAAGGTGATTGCAAACGTACCCCCTCTGATGGTACTAACCTACTCACAGAAGCAAGGGTCTGCACCAAGGGTGGTCTCACAGAAACCCGCTTTCCCCGAGAAGACAGACCACACTGCAACAACTAAGACCAATGCTAATGTGCCTCTGACCTCCAAGGTAAAAGACAAGCTAGACACTTACTCTACATGGCTTTTAACACGCTATGTAGTAGTACAGCATCTATCCATGCTGCATCCCTCATAATCATCGAGTCCAAGTCCAGGTGAGTCAGTACGGTAGGCATCTCACCCGATGTAATCGTATCCCACCAGTCCCTACCAAGCACATGCACACACACACACACACACACACACACAATCAGCACTAGGTGATTAGAGACAGTATGTCCATTTTTGCATTTGTTCACCATCTTGCACGTTGGCCTCACAATTAGTCCCACACCGCACAATGCACTCTACTCACTCACTCTCCCACTCACCTTCACCCCCCCCCTCTCTCTTCCCTTGACTTATTTGCATAGTCAGTATCACACCGATCATTGCCATAGAAGTATCCCATTGACCATCGCCCTCCAAAAATCCCACCGATCGTTGCCATCGAGTACCCCTCCGATCGCTGCCTAAGAAGTATCCCGTCGATCATTGTCATCCCAGATCCCTTGTCGCTATCGTCAAATAACACCGATCATCACCATCTCGTATCATGCTGGCCGCAGTCCTGGTCACATCACATCGGCCATCGCCAAAGCGGTACCGCATCGACTGTCACCATAGAAAGATCTTGACGGCTGTGGGGATGCAAAATCTATATAGATAGGCCTTATCCCACTGGGTCGTTGCCATAGCAGTTGACCCCAAACTCTTGCAAAATTTGCCTAGAATTCTTATAGTCTCCTGCCCTCTTCCACTGCCATCCAGAACATCCTGTTTATGTCCTCCCACTCTTCCTCATCTATCGACTCCCTCATCACTCAACTGCCATCCCTCTTTTCGATGGATCCCAAACATGAGTTCTTCGAGTTCGAAGCAGACTTGGGACTCCAAACCCATCCTATCCCATAGGCCACTAGCCCCTCAGATTTCCAAAGCACTTCATCTGCCACGATTTGTATGCCTTCTAAGATCCCCATAGAAGATTTGCAAGGGGAACAAGAAGTGTCCAACAGGTAGGCTACTCAGGAGGGTACAATAGCAGTTGTTACGCTCCCCTCGAGATCAAGAAAGCACACCCTGGTGCCATCAGCAGGCGAGTACAAGGTCGTGTGCTCCCAAGCACACTCACCATTTGGAGAAGCATGGCTCCAATAATTGGATGCATGCGTTGTGCACTCGCACTTCATGTAAGAGGGTCACGACTACACCCTCCACTACCATACATCGGTAGCATATGCAGCACTAAGAGCCAGCGGTAGAGGATGCGCTCAGAGTTGTTGGCCTCAGTAGAGTGGTAGACCACCTCCCATGTCACCTAGACATGAAGCCCTCTAGGCGTACAACAACAACACCACCAATGTTGGCATCCTACGAGATGTAGCAAGCAATCCCCACCACTACCAAATCAATCAGGACATGATAGGGGCAGACTTTAGGTAGATGTGCGAGAGGCAGCCTGCGCATGCATCAAACTTTCCTGGTTTATGAATAATCTTGAAAGTGAAATCCTATAACAATAGCATGATACATCCAACACACATCATTCTTGTATGATTATTTGTTAATCAAATACAACAATCTTTGGTGATCAGCATAGAAATTAAAAGGATTGCCAATCAAATAGTGTCAAAAAACTTTGGATAATGTAAACTATTTTGAAAGCCTCTTGCTCATTTGTACTATAGTTGTAATCAGGGTGGGAGAGAGGAGGGGGGGGGGGAGATGGCTATTGTAGTAGACTACATCCAGTCAACCATCTAGTTGTGCCAAGATGATACTAATGGACATACCCCTGTGGAAGCAACATGAACCTAAAAGATCATATCCTACTTAGGTTGATACAAAATCTATGTTCTAGTTGCTCGTCCTTTTGGGACCTTAAAGACTATTAACATTTCCACATTCCAATGGAACTTGGTCACTTCTTGGTAATCCAATTTACTATCTAGTTGTGCCAAGATGATACTAATGGACATACCCCTATGGAATCAACATGAACCTAAAAGGTCATATCCTAAAACTAATGTAATAAAGAGGTCCTGCAACTTTAGTAAAGTCCTTCACAAATCACATCTAGAAGCTGATGAACTCATTGAGTGAACATGCCTACTTCATGCTCGATTGCTTGGATAATCCAAATCCCTTCCTAGAAATGCCATGGCCAGGTAGTATACCAACCTCAAGACAAAAGACACACTTGTCTAAAGGTAAGGAAATTTGCACTTGCCACCACTTGGTAAAACCTTTTTTAAGGCAAGCAAGGTGATCAGAGGCTACCAAGTAAACACAAAAGTCATCCAAATAAATAAAAATGAATTAGGTAAAATACTCCCTAAAGGCCTCGACCATGAACCTCTAGAATGTGGATGGTGCATTTCGTAGACCCAATGGCATTATTTTGCATGCATATGCACCACATTTGGTGATCAATACAAAATTTTGCTTATCCTTGTATGTAAACAAGATTTGATTATGCAAATATACCCATCCATGAATGAGCACAACTCGTGACCTACTGTTGGGTCCGAAATGCTATTAAAGGGGATAAAAAATGGATCTAGTATTGTCTAAGCATTGAGCTTTGTACAATTGACACACACTCAAAGCTTCCCATTTAGAGAATGCTCGGAGTATAGATGTTTTTGTTCATCAAGATTGTCATACCATATCTTATACTTGATCTTCTAGCTACCGAGAAATGTTCAATATATTTGATAGGCAAGAAATGCATCTCACCAGTCGAGAGTGGATAGCTTTTGGAAATTGATCACCGTGCTCCAAGTCTCTTCGTCTATAGCTATTGAGGACTTTGCTTGAGTTTGTTAGTAGTTTCAACTTGTTGTCCCTTATCTTGATGGTCATAGCTTCTAAGCCGCAATCATGTTGTACCTTTGTGCTCTTTAGCCAAGGTCTATGTAGAAATAAGGGATAGGCATCTACGTCCATAGCAATTATTGATCAGACTTACTGCTAGTGAACTCCTCCAATTGTAATGACAACATCCAAAAGCATGCCTTAGGCATCCATAGGTATGTAATTTGCCATACATACTCAAAAGGGAGAGGGATTCAAATCCTTCAACTTTATTTCACCAACATTTATCAAATGATATTCATTGCTAAGCTACCATTCACAATGTCTCCAGGAATTTTCTACTTCTTAATAAATTTTGTAGTGATTATCAAGATTGCCTCATCAACCACGAGAATGTCAATCATTGGAATGGTAATCAAGAAATCTAGAATGGATGCACTCTACTTAGCGAAAAACTTTCGCCAGCAAGGGGCCAATTGCAAAAGGTCACCCATTGTTAAGCTTACCTTCATATGTTAAAACACCTCCTAGACTTTAGAGACCTCAAAACTCATCCCAACACTTTCACTCAATTTGGAGTCCAGTGTGCCTTATGAATCTTCTATCTTTGGCAATATCAGCTAGATCATAAGCTCAGCTACTGTAGAGCCTTGTCCTTCAAGTCATTATCCACTTTGGATGCCATCTAGATCTACTCCTTCCAATCGATGTCTCTGGTTGGAGGCCCGTACTTTCTTAGAACTAGTCGCTAGTCTTTGAGATTGAGAGACAATGTTGATGTCAACTGATTTTGACAACTCTATGAGGATTGCTTGGCATTTTGGGTCAATCTATCATCTCTCAATGTTTCTTTAAAGCATCTTGATGTGTTCCAACCATAGCTTGTATGTTATCTTGGTATGACTATCTTCCTCATAGAAAAAGCATCTTATGCTTTGTGGGCCTTCGTCGTGGCACTAACGTCTATCTCCTCTACCTTTGCCTCTTCCTTAACCTTGCTTGGGCCTTGGTGGGTGCTCATCTTTGAGCTTGGATTCCTTAGCAACTTAGTTGACATCTGTTGTGCATTTATTCACACCAGCACTCCAAGTGCATCATGCCCAAACCTAGTACACATATCATAATACTTGGTTCTACACTCCTTTTGGTGTGTCCATGATGTGAGCACTTGTCACTTTTCATTGTATTCGTGTCTACCTCAAATATCCATTTTTTGTAGTGCCTTCTTAAGTTTGAAGGTGAGTGTACCTTCATAGTTGTAGTTCAGGCATCTTTAGCCTTGCTCTCACTTTTCTTCTTTGCTTCAATTTCGTTGCTCCACTCTTCTCCAAGGCTACAACTCAGTTGAGGGTCTCATCATATGTCTTTGTGGGACCTCATCTTTGGGCTTGGCTTTTGTGCCCTACTCCTTGACATATCTTGGTTGCAAATTAGGGATTAGGTTAGAACTGACCTTAAGATAATAGTTTTGATGAGAAAAGCTAGGTCATCTCACTCTTGCTACTCTTTGCTACTCAAGGCTACCTACTATCACTTATCACTAGCTATGAGTTTGATTATGGTCACTGATTAGCCTGGTGTTGCCAACTCCTACATCCTAGTGCAGGTGCTCCAATTTATTTGCAAGTTTCTTTAGTGTAATAATTGATCCAAATTCTTGGTGATGCACAAGCTTGAGAAGCTCCAAGTCATCTTCTGATACTCAAATTATGCACTTGTAACTCAACTTGGCAATGTGTGGATGCTAGATAAATGTACTTAGGGTTTATTGGGTAGCTGAGTTTACCCGATGGCTATAATATGATACACCCATCTCTTCACAATTGTTATGGTTGGATAGCAAGGCTTGGTAGCATGGATGTTTTTATCAAAGCTATACTTTTATATTAATATAAAAAATTGGCGACAAATTATCAAGCTATTTTTTTTAATTTCACAATATTGACAAAATATAGTATGATTTTATTTTTTTCCTTTTAGACTTCTAATTAAAATACATAAATCCTAGCAAAACTTTTTAGAATTTTGTATAAAAGTTTCAAATCTTGGCGAATATTTGAAAATTATTTTTTTGTTAGGTCATATAACCTTTCAATGTCAATATAAAAGTTTCACTTCATAACGAAACCAACATGAAAAAATTAGATTGTACACCATTGTTAATGCTTCCCAATTGATACTGGTATAATTTCCTTTGTGGTTTGAATTAGCAAGTTGCTATGTAGAGTCTAGACTAGTTAATCTTTCTTATGTTCTCTGGGTTGGCATAGTTGGATTCATCCGTGTACATGGAATTGCTATTTACTACCACTCTTAGTACTTGTATAGTAGTCAATCTTCAAAATTTTAAAAGCTTGTTCACAGTTTCTCAATTCATAAAGAATACCTTGTACATATCCTTGCATACCGCACGATGGACCTTCTATAATATCTTGCATGCTTCATAAAAGTTTATTTACAATAATAGACAAGGTGAATGATATATCTATCATTCATCAGGTCCAACCCTGCCCCTTGCCTGAGTGAAATCCGCAGAGCAAGTATTAAATTAGAGGCCCCAAATTTAGGAAGGGAAGATGAGTAAATGCCAGCTGCCCAAAAGTCATAACAAATGATCAATACTCTCTGCCAAAGTCAATGGGAGTTTTGAACCCCCCCCCCAAAAAAATTCAAGTTGAAATGGGCCTCCCAAGGGGAAATGGCAAATCCCCATATCTAGAGGTCCATTGAATAGAAATGGAATCATAAGTCAAGTAGAGAACTTACATGTACATACATATGCTTTGCAAAGAAACATCCTCCAAAATTATGAATATTTAAGCATGAGATCCACACAAAGCCCAATTAAACAGAGCCACAAAAGGGAATGAGCTTTAAGTAGTCACCTGCATGATCAGCTTCCAAGTTGTCGTGGGAGCATGATGATGAAGAAGGAAGCCACCATAGGGTACCATCAGCCACCTTCAAGCAGTGCATAAGGCTACCAAGGATAGAGGAAAGCCTCCCTCTCCTTGACTTGCTGATAGAACATGGAGTTTGGTGGTCCTTTATGTCACGTTCCCAACTCTAAAAAAGGGATTGTCCATTGAAGGAATGCTCCAAAAGAGTCTACCCAAAGCTATAAGGAATTGATATGTTGTTGCTATGTGAACATTCCAAACTCGTGACAAGGGATGTAGTTGATGGCCAACATTGTTACCAAGAAGGCGAACAAGGATAGTTCAAGTGGAGGTGTGTTGGAGCAAATCCCGAGTGAGAGAGGTCATTCAATAAAGCTAGAAAAGACGGAGAGGGAGGCGGCGCTAGATGGAGGGAAGAAAGCGGTAGGGATGGGGGATTGATTGGTGCTCCGAAGACCACCACCACCAAAATAACCCATGCAATGAAGTATCTATGATTTAACGAGCAAAAAGACAAAGTTGGAAAGAAGTGCCAAGCAGAGAGATTCTCACAAGTGGGTGAGATACTCGCCAATCAACCAATCAAGAAATTTCAAAATCCATGATTTACAAGTTAGGGAAAACGACAATTTTTCGCTTTCAAAACAAAACGTTTACTAAGCCCTACTCCATTGGGGGTAGGCCAAAAAAAATGCATATGAAATACAACTTACCATCATTTCCTTCTCTTAAATTTTAGCTTTTGGTATGAAAAAGACCAAAATTTGGTCAAATATAAGTTTAGTGAGAGTAAATCGATGAAGTTCCTCTCTCTCAATAAGCCATGTTAGTTTAGACATCAATTAGGGAGCTTGTAGCTCACTTATTTTAGTTTGATTTAATGAACTAATCTAAATTAAAATAGGGTGGAGGGTCCACTAAGGCCCTCCTTGAGTTGGTATAAGGTCAATGGAAGGTGCATGGATTAGGGTTTGTGGATGAAAGTTTTTCTTGTCTAGTTTGTTTTAGGCTTGTTTTTTTCTCAAATTAATGGCTGGAATTATAGTTTTTTTTTTGGGTTTAAAGGTTGTTTGAGGTAGTTAGTTATCAACAAGTATGTAGACCATAGAATGGTCTGACCAATATGCGTGCATAGATCCATTGTCGTTCTTTTTGTTCAGTATGTTAGTCCAAATGTGATCTAGTTGTGACCCATATATTGTTGTGATATGATGGCATTGAAGGGTGTAGCTAAAAGTGTTCATAATGTTTTGTAGTGTTTGTGATTTTTTTGTTTGTTGAAGCATGTCAATGTTGAAGTCTCCTATGAGAATTGTTTTTTGTGTGTCAATAGTTGTCGATAAATTTTTGCGAAGCAATTGAAAGAATGTTTTTGTGTTTTCGTATGTGTGTCAGTAGTTGTTGATAATTTTTGCAAAGTAGTTGAAAGAATGTATTTGTGTTTTTGTATGGTGGTCTATATATGTTTACAATTTCATATGTTTTGTGTTCTTTTTTGATTTTAGATGTCGTGATTTCAATTCCATGTAGTAAAATTTTGTTTGAATTTTCAATGACAATGTTGTTTTGGACCAGGGTACAACTGTTATGATTGTTTATATATTGGAAGTCGGATGTTAGATATGGTTGTCAGTGTTTGGTTCTTGTTTCTTGAAAACATATAATATCAAAATTGATAAGTGACTCTGTGGCTTGTATATCATCTTTAAATTTATGTAATGACCTAGTGTTTAAAGATTGTATCAATATAGTTGTGTCTGTGTGTTGGTGGATTTTGTTGTTTAATGTTTCCCATTTTGATTGAGTCGTTAGTCTTTTCATTTCTTCGTGAACATGTGTGTCTACGAGGAGGTGTTATTGTTGGAGTGGCTGAAGTAAGTAAAGGTTATTTATGTTTTTTACATGTGAAAGTGATGTGTATGCAAGGCCATGCATGCAAATTCTTGCTAGTGAGAAAGCTAGCTTATCCATCGTTAGACCTTATGCTTTGTGTATTGTTCTAGAGCAGCAGCTGCTTGGATCGAGAATTATTGTCGAGTAAGGATACTTGTTTTAGAAAGGCCAATTTGTATTTCCCTTGTAACTTGGAATATGGGTATCCATTTGCAATTGATGTTTGTAGTGTATGCATGATAGTTGTTTCGATGGGTTTCATTCCCAATTTTAGGGTTTTGAAATTGAATCCATACGATGTCATTATTATCATAGGTGGACATGTTCATAAAAGACTCCATCTGCACCATTAACTAATCCATCTTGTTGGTTAATGTTCCCTGCACATAATTCAACTAGCATTCCTTCTTTGATCTTTATAGTCATCGTAGTCCATCTGTTGCTTTAGAGTGTTCTAATATTTTAGATGAGATAAGGCTGTCATTATTGAATGTATCAATTGCCCTGATATTGTATTCTTTATCTATTACTTAATGGAATACTTTGTCGTTATGTTTATTTGTCTCAAGGTTGGTATAGTAAAGGTGGAGTAAAGTATGGTCATGAAGGCAACATTGGTTTATGTATTGTATTTGTTCATTTGTATGTGTACACTTTTTGAAAGAGTTCAATGTTTGTATGAACTCAGTATTGTTTTGGCGCATTGTTTTTTTGAGTTCATAGCATTGTGGCTTTGTGAGCTTTCTACTTTTTGGTTATCATCATTAACTTCTTGTGTGTACAAAGCCTTATTTTGTACAATATAATGTCATGGCCAGAATTGTAGGTTTGTTGCCAGGAACCATATATTAATAGTTCATGGTTTTCATCATCTTTAAAAGGATAGTATAATAGTACTTGTTCTCGTTAGTAATTTTCTGGATCCTTGACAATGTTGAATTTCACGAATCTTATAATTCTTGGTCAGTGCCATTTTTTAATGTTGCCATTATTGTAATTATATTCTACTGCAAATATTGTGAGACAAATGTCATCCATGTTTTTCCTTTTTGTGTATTTATTGATGATAGTGTCACATGTTATGTTGGTGGACTCACTAGGGAGGTGCTGTTGTTGTCTTTTTTGCTTGAGGATGAGTGCTCTATTTTCTTCTTTGTTTGTATTTATAAAGTAGAAGCTTCTTATTGTTCTATGTAAGGGTAAAGATAGAGTAATGAAAGATGCCAACTGTGCACTCATTTGTTGTGCATGCAAAAATGTGTTTCCCATTCTTCCTAATCTATCATATGCAGTGTTGGTGTCTTGTATGCAAGTTTTAATTGTGTGTTGGAGGCTTTTTGTTATTGTGTCATCCATTTTTGTAATATATGAGGTGCAGTATGTTGTGGTGGCTGAATATGGGTCCATGATGTATTGTATGTCCATATTCGATTGCCATAGGAAACTCATTTTCAGAATCAAAGCGTTTGTGAAAATGTCCTTTGGTTGTCTTTTCAAGAATAGCATTGGTTTCCCTATTTGTGATCATATTGCTAGCACATATGTTGATATGTCTATTTTGATATTACCAATCCACTCAATGAATGTGATATTCGTTTCGGTATCTATACAATGTAAATGTGTAGCAATTTCTATGTATGTTGCTTTGTTAATGTGGAGATCATTGGTGTCTAAAGGGGTTAGAATCATTGTTTCATGTAGTGGAGGCTTTAGATGATGGAATCTGCAAATGTTGGTTCTCTTCTTGTGGCATGTAGATGTGTGTTTGTGTGTTTGGATGTCCTTGATTTTTGGTGATGGTAGGTTTTTATCGCATGTTATGTAGTTATCAACAAAAGATGTGATTGCATTATTATCGTGAATTTCATATGTTGGTGCATCTTCTATCCATATGATTCCATGTTCATGTTGGCTTTCTCTACTTTGGAATTCCATGACGAAGAAGTAATCGTGTATTTTTGCGAGTATTTCATCGTCTTTCATTATAAGTTTGAGGAATTGTTGGATTTTATGAGTGTAATACCTTGCACAAATTGTTGGATTATTTCTTATTAAGTCTCTTGTGTCAGCATTTGTTGTTGTGGTGTTATATTTTGTTTGTTATTAGTTGAGTATATGTCATATAAACATTTTGTCAAAGGTTCCCACATTCTTTCGGCACATGATAATGTCATAAAAAAAGATGGAGAACCTAATTGCCTCATCATTGCGTAGGTTTTCAAAGTCTCTGTAACCGATTTTGCATTTTAAAATGGCTTCAATGTTCGTATCATTTGAAACATCTTTAGCCCATAGTACTTTGTTTTGGAGCACATCTTTTTGCAATCGTACCAAATGGATTGCATTACTTGATTAATGAGGGTCTTAATTGATTTGAAAAATAAGTTGGGTATATTCTATGAAAAGTTGAGGGATTTGTGTGACAATTCCCATTTTACGATGTCTCGATATGTTAGTCAAGAATTTTGTATATGTCTTTTTGAGCCAAAGAAAAGCATAGGGAAATTTAATTCTTCACTATTCTTGTCTTGAAATAGGCCCAACGGTCTATTGTTTTTACAAGGGGCTACATAGTTGATATCAGTTTCGTAAACTATGAGCTGTTCAACTGTAATGATGTTGTGTATTAGAGTATATGTATAAGTTTCATCAGTATCATTTGGATAGGATTGTTGGTCATTTTTCTCTTCTTCTACATTTTTTTGCGAGCACAGGATTACTTGTAAATGTTGTCCATTGTTGGTTGATTTGAACGTTGTTAGATTTGTAAAGTGGTGTTTGAACAAGTGTATGTAACGCTCGCATAAGAATAGTTGGCCTGACTTTCCCAATCAAGTATGTGCTTTTATATAGTAGTTTCTTTTTAATTCCAAGTATTATTGATGATTCATTGTTAATAAATTTTGGTAAGATATGCTGAATTTTACTTGTGTCAGCCATGACATTTATAATGCTACCATGCATTCCGTACTGGCCACCATGTGTTAGTTCTCTAATTTAAGTGAATGTTATTCTTGGAGCAACTAATCGTTCCTCAATGTCATTAAGGATTACCACATTTGGAAACTCTGCATTTCGCTTTATTTGATTAGGAACAAAATACTTTGGGATGATATTTAGTTTTATTATTGCCTTGCATTCTCTGCAAATACATTGTTTCTTTTTTTCGAAAGGAACATTTTGCTGTCTTTTGGTCATTATCCAAGAGTGTGCAATTTCCTTTGCGTATGTTGTCTGTTTTCTAAATAGCAGACGCTCACACGATAAGCATTTGTAACAATGCATATTTTCTTAATATTTATGCATGGTGCATGATGAAAAACATAGGAATACGCATGTTTTACCACTTAAACTATATTGGACTCACATCAAAATTTGCAAGTGCATGGATCTTACTCAAAGTAAGGCCAATGCAAAGCTCCATATCCATCAAACATGCACTTATGGTAGAAGCATTCTAATGCATATTTTCTTAACATTTATGCATAGTGCATGTTAAAAAAACATGAAATATGCATGTTTTACCATGCAATGAGATCTTAATCCCACAAACTTTGTGATTAACTGGATCTAGCTCATCTTAAGGCCTTATCCTTCATCATACCCATCAAAGACATACACTTATGGTTGAAGCACACCAATGCATATTTTTTGACACTTACACATGTTGCATGATTAGAAAAACAAGGAAATAGGCATGTCTTACCATGGAAAGAATATCAGAATCACATTGAAATTTGAGAGTGCATGGATATTACTCATATAAGGTCTCTACAAAGTTTTATATGCATCAAACACATGCCTTTCACATACATACTTACATGTATCTGTACAAAATTTTCCCTTGTAGAGTTGTATTTTTGGGGAACTTTAGTTTTATCATGTAAGGATGTCATTTGTGATTAATCATACATAAGTTTCTAAACTGTACATACAATAACTTGTAAGTTCCAAATATAAAGCAATGTTAAAAGATCAAACTACATAGATAAAAAACACAACAATACTCATGTATTATTACCCAAGTGATATTTGCCCACATCAAACTTTGCGAGCGTACATAAAAGCACACCGATGCATATTTTCTTAACATTAGCACATACACATAGTGCATGATTGAAAAAAGTAAAAATACACATATTTTATCACTATGCTGAGCCCACATCAAACTTTTAAAGTTCATGGAGCCTCGGACTCATATTAAGGCCTATGAAAAGTATCATATCCCATCAAACACATATACTTATGGTAGAAGCATGCTAACACTTATGAATGGTGCATGATTAAATTAACATGAAAAAATGCATGTTTTACCATGTAAATGAGGTCCTAATCCCACAAAACTTTGCGATCAAATGGATCTTACTCAATAAGGCATTTTCAAAGCATCATATGGGTCAATGTTCGCTTGGGTGTAGCCAATTGCGAAACTATTTTCGGGGCTATTTGGGGTCGTGAAGCGATGCACTCCTGGGTGAATATTTGAATTTTGTGTGGACCTATGCTCTCGCTAAAAATTTTTCTGATGTCATGAAGGCGCACTGGTGTAATAATGAGACGCAATCTATTTGTTCTGTGAACACCACATAGCTCAACACATGGCATCTCTGCATTGCTTCGCATAGCACAGTCTCTAGCCTATGTTGCTTGATCACTTATCATCCGTGCAGACTTTTGCCATAGCTTTGCCACCTGTCGCTAGGCACTGCACCCATACAGATCATTAAAATTGAAGGTTGTCTTGGAGAGACCACTGTGCTGGTTCTTGGTGTAATAATTAGATGCAATCTATCATTTTGAACACCGCCATAGCATAGTATCTGGTCTGACCACCTGTCATAGTGTAGCCTTTTGCCACATCTTTGCCTTGGCTTGGAGAGACCACCGCATTGGTTTTTGGTATAATATGAGATGCAATCTATCAATCTAAGCATCACCTCAGTGCAGGCAGTCTCTAGCTTGATGACCTATCATCACCTAGAATTCAAGGTTGTCTTAGAGAGACCACCGTGTTGGTTCTTGTAGTTATAGCTTCATTACCCATTTTTACGTATTACAGGAGGAGGTCTATGACGACCAGTGCGCTGGCAAATAGAAGGAGATCTATGAAAGCCATTGCATTGGTTCTCTGAGATAAATATTTGTGTACCAAGGAAAATGTATTCCGTTGTGCAACCAAGCAAAATGCAATTGACGATATGGCCCTTGAGGGGTCCCCTCTAGGGGCAAGGGCCATATCGACATGCCATTTCTGTCCAATGGCATCCTAGATATTGTATAATTCACATCGATATGGGCCTTTCCCGTAGAGGAGACCCCTCAAGGGCCATATCATCAATTGCATTTTCTGAAATTTTAATTGTATTTTTCTAGATGTATCTCCATGCAACCACAATGATGGGGTCATTGGAGTTATTTTAGCACTATTTTGGTCATAAGCCAAGGAAATTGTAGCCCTTCTTTCTTGGTATTTTAGGCCTTGTTGTAGTAAATATAAATGAGGGCAGAAGTACAATTTATCAAGTGAAAATTGAGCAAAAGAGATTAGAATGTACATCTACATCCAATAACAAGTTATATAAAAATTATCAACTTATACTAAGAAAAAATTGAATAGAGGATCTTACGTTATAAAAACTCAGTAATTGGTGAGAGCCTTAAGGCTAAAAGATTATAGCTAGCGGCCATATCCATTCAAATATAAAAGTTAACAACATTGCATACTGAGAGCCTCAAATTGAACAAAAAGAGATTACATAAATGCCTTAGGGACCAAAACATTACATCCAGTGAGCCAAAAGATCGTTGAGAGCCTTAGAGGCAAAAAGATAACATCCAGCCATTACTGAGAGCCTCGTCTGAGCAAGAGGGAATTTGTACAACTCAATTTTCCGCCAGTCTAGCTTGTTGCATTAAAAATTATAGGGAGCCGAAGGAGGATACGATGGAGAGGCCAAAGACCATGCACATTGCCAGGACTCAGATTATGGCCCCCTCAACAAGTGGAGAGTACTCTGCTTTAAAAATACTGAGGCCTTTGTCGACATCTAGGGGGAACCCATACAACAAAGCCATAAAGAGGCCCTCTGTGAGCATGTCATCTAGGTGGTGACATGTAGTTGTGTGGGGAATCGACTGTGGGAACGAAGGGTCTCCACTAGTGCTAGCATTTCTACTCCAGGTGAGTGCAACACAATCACCTTATATGAGAAGGTAGATAACATTGGGATCATAGAGCCTCAAGGGGGGGTGGTAGTAGGCATGTTGAAGATGAGTGGGTGAGCAGCAACAGATGAGGAGGGGAGCAAATGAGTGACAAGAGTTGGAGGAGGGAGCGTGGAGCAAAGTAGAGCAAGGGCAAAAAAGAGCTAGAGGGTGGGTGTGGAGCAAAGTAGCAAAGCATGTGGAGCAAAGTAGTAGAGCATGGGCACATTAGAGCAACGTAGTAAAATGCCAAATGCCACAAATCTTATGTATATTATAAACTTTGAGCCACCATGGTGGCAAGAGCTCGGGGTTCCATCCATATTAATTGTAGGCCACCACGGTGGAATCTTAGGCACCACCCCAGATGGGCTAGTAATCATGAAGAATATGCCATGTGGTGCCACTCCAGTGGCTAGTAATTAACTGCCAGCCCCGTGGAATCTTAGCCATGATAGACGTGGCTGATGAGAGCCACCACCACCAAGCAGTAATTCCCACAAAGGTAGATCATGAAGCTCTAATCACTCATTGCCATGCACTCTCACTCTCTACTGAGCATGCGAGCCCGGTGACTGGTAATTTTTTCTACACTCGTAGTGATGATGCATGCTTGAGCCCGGTGGTGGATGAGCGGGCTGGTAATTTTAACTGACAGTCTGGTGGAATTGTAGCCATGATAGACGTGGCTGTAATCACTCGTTACCGTACACTCTAGTACTCTACTGAGCATGTGAGCCTGGTGACTAGTAATTTGTACTGCACTCGTAGTGATCATTCATGCTTAAGCCTGGTGGTGGGCGAGCGGTGGCACAGTGGAATCGTAGCCACGATAGATGTGGCTGATGATAGCCACCACCATCGGCCAGTAATTCCCACAAAAGCTAATCACCTCTAATCCCTCATTGCCATGCACTCTAGTACTCTAATGAGCATGCAAGCCCGATGACTGGTAATTTACTGCACTCATAGTAATCACGCATGCAAGCCTGGTGGTGGTAACTGGAAGCTGAGTAATTGTGGGCCACTGCGGTGGTTGGTAATTAACTACCAGCCCAGTGGGTCTTAGCCGCCACCATAGACGTGGTTGGGAATCTTAGGTGCCACCACCTCTAATCATTCATTACCATGCAAGTCAGTACTACCACCTTGAATTAATCAAAATTCAGGCTAGCCACTATGGTGGCTCTCACCTTGACAGTAGTCGGGCTACAACCACCATGGTGGCTCTCACTTTGATAGTGTAGTCGGGCTACAAACCACTATTCCATTCCCTCAACCATTTCTTCTTCTATCCCTCTCAACCGTTTCATTCTCCCTTGCAATCTCAAGCCTCCACTATTCCATTTCTTTCACTGCTTCATCTTCTATCCCTCTCAACCATTTCTTTCTCCCTTGCAATCAGACTGCAAACTCAAGCCTCCAGTATTCCATTTCCTTCACTATTTCATCTTTTATCCCTCTCGACGGTTTCTATCTCCCTTGCACTCTTCCTATAAATTCTATCCCCTCTGATAATGGACCCTGCATAGTCTGGGAGCTCCCCACACAATGTTTCCTCTCGCTTGCAGCACAGTGTGAGAGCCCCTCCTCCCCTGATCTTGAAATCATGACATATGGGAGCTCCTCTCTCACTCTTCAAAAGCTTGGTACAGGAGGTGAACATGAAGGAGAAACAACTAGTCTATCAAGGTCAGAAGATTACTATCAATGAAAGCATGATTGAAAATGCTCTAGGAATTTTTGGAGGTAGTTTGCAACCACACTTTTTCACAGTGGAAGAGACAAGATATTCTAGATGTATACCCCAACACTTAGATTAGTAAAGATGGTGGAGTCAAGATTTTGAGCTTGCCAATAGACCTCCAAGATGTGTTGAAGAAGACCATTCACTTCTTTTTTGATACGAGAGGAACTTGCAAGTTCTAGCAGGTTCAATCAATAGTAGAACAATTAGAAGGATGTGAAGAAGGCCAAGACCGAGCCTGACTGCAAGGGAAAGGAGCCTGAAGGACGAACCATCCCCCTTTGAGAAAGGAGCAAGAAGGGCCAAGCCTGCAACTAGGAAGCTCAAATCAAGGAAAGAGGAAGCGGCATAAAGGGAGGGGTTTGGCCCCTGTAGGAAGGAACCAGCCCCATTCTGGAAAGGAGCAAGGAGGGCCGAGCTTGTAATCAAGGAGCTCAACAAGGAGTCCTTGAGATGTAATCTGAAGTAAAGGAGTCTTTGAGATTGTAATCTATGTAATCTGTGTGTAATCTATTGGTTTATTAATCTTCACTTGGGCAATGTTTTCTCAGCTGTGACTAGATAGTGTCCTTTGATCCATGCCAGCATGGTGATAATAATGAGATGAAAGATTTCGATTTGACAAGTAATGTGAGACGAAAGATTTCTATTAGATCACTAATGTGAGATTGAAATATTTCAATTAGTGAACTAATGTGAGACGAAAGATTTCAATTAGACAACTAATGTGAGACAAAATATTTCAATTAGACAACTAACATGAGATTGAAGAATGAGAAGGTCAGGCTCAATGAACTCTATCCCTATTTAAGTGCAGTGCAGACACAACTAAGAGCCCATTACGAAATCTAGCCCCAAAACTCTATACATCGATCCACCTACTACCAAATATATGGCATAACCAAATAACTTTGGAATGCTTTTGTTCTATCTAAAAACGATGTTGGATGGCATCCTCATAGAAACAGACCCAGAGAAGGAGGAAAATAGCTACTGTGGAGGACATGCTTCGGTGGTCGGTGTATTACTTAGAGTCGGTAGAGACGGTGAATATTAATTTCCCTAGATGTTGTTTGTCCTACTCCTTTAAGATACTTGTCAAGCTCATGATGTAGGTTTCTTTTGGCAGGACGCGATAGAGGCACGAAGATGTATAGAGTGCAAAGACCAGGATGAAGAAGACTCCCAGTGAAAGGAGGAGTTACTATGGGCGTATAAGTCAGCAGAGTTAAGCAAGCAGTGTGTAATCTTAGTGTGTGAAGGGGTCTACCATTGTGCATCAAACTGGCCTAAAGAGCTGGGAGATGCTTAGAGAGGCTGATAAGATAGTTGGAAGTCTAGAATTTTCTTCAAAAAGAAAAATGTTGTTGTGTTTTGAAACAATAAAAATCTTGCATACATTTCTTGGACTTGTGGACTTTCTCATGGTGCTCGTAATACTTTGATTTTGTATCGACCTACTTCCATGTTAGTACTTAAATGTTTTAAGTAGCACAGTGGTTGAAATCTTACTGTTAACGATAACCAGTCTAAAAGGTGCTAGCACTATGCAACAAATTTTAGGATAGCATAGCAATAGTGTAGGGATAGCATGGTAGTAATGTAGGATAAGTTATCGCTAGCATGGTGGTTGGTTGCACTTGGATATTAACAGCCACCAACGCAGTGGTTTGCTTCTATTATTACAAGATGAATGGATTTGTAGGATGTGTGGATTCATTATGGAAAATCGGTGCAGTGGTTGTTGGGATATACTAAAAACAAGCATAGGATGAAATCTGAAGATTAATGAAATGACTAACAGTCTAAAGGGAACTGATTTAGTATATCACTATGCAACAAATTTTAGGATAGCATGGCAGTAGTGTAGGGATAGCACAGGAGTAGTGCAGGATAAGTTATCATTGGTACGGTGGTTGGTTGCACTAGGATATTAATAGCCATGAGCGCAATGGTTTACTTCTATTATTACAAGATGCATGGATTTGTAGGATGTGTGGATTCATTAACTAACGCGGTGGTTGTTGGGATATACTAAAAACAAGCATGGGATGAAATTTGACGGTTAACGAAATGATGAACACTCTAAAGGGCACATAGCACTTTGCAACAAATTTTAGGATAGCATGGCAGTAGTGTAGGGATAGCATGGTAGTAGTGCAGGATAAGTTATCGCCAACACGGTGGTTGATTTTCACTAGGATATTAATGTGAAGAGAGTGAGAGAGAAGGAAGGAGTCTCACTTGCAGCTTTCTCACATACACAATGGGGGAATATACACAAAGGTGGAGGCTGAAAATAGTTTTCCTCTTCTTAGTTGTGAAAGCCAAAAGAACTCTAAGTACAAAAGAATAGGTAAACCCTATATGTGGGTCTCAAACCAAACTCAGCTAACTAAGGTGGCATACAAACTGAGCCACTAACTAGAGTACATAAAGATAGCTGTCATCCAGCTATTATTCATGGGTGGTGTACCAACCGCATCTGCTACTAACAAGTCACTGACATAAATGCACAACGGTCACCCTGGCATATCGCGAGTGGAGCTTGATATCTCAACAGTCCCCCTCGAGCTCAATCCCAATTCCTGCACACCAAGCAGGTCTCTGAATTGCGCAGCTTCTTTGCACCCAATGCCTTCGTGAATATGTCAGCTACGTGATCCTCTGTGTTGACATAAACCAGATCAATAAAACCTACTAGAACCTTCTCCCACACATAGTGATAATGCACCTTAATGTGCTTTGTTCTAGCATGATAGACTGGGTTATTTGCCAAGTATATACTGCTCATGTTGTCACAATAAATGACAACTGGCCCATTTGTAGACTGATGCATATCATAAAGTAGCTTATGCAACCAAGCTGCATCACATGCAGCCATTGCTGCACCCCTGTACTTAGCCTCTGTGCTCGAAAGGAAACTATAGGCTGTTTCTTGCTGCTCCAAGTGACTGCAGCACTCCCAAAAGAGAATACGTATCCAGTGGTAGATCGTCTCTCAGAAATACTACCAACCCAATTAGCATCAGTGTATCCATGCAACTGTATCTGAACCCCAGTCTCATAAAATAGTCCATACTGCAATGTGGACTTCAAATACCTCAGTATGCGTCTAGCTGCATCCAAACGCAATTTCCTTGGAGCCTGCATAAACTGACTTACTAACCCAACAGCATAGCTCAAATTTGGCTTGGTAATAGTCATATAAATCAAACTTCCTACTATGTGAGTTTACATATTAGTAGGGTCTTCTAGAAGCTCACCTGCAGCGCTCAACTTCACATTCTGCTCTAAAGGAACTAAAATAGGCTTACAGCCTGTCATCCCATATTTGGACAGCATGTCTAATCCATACTGCCTCTGCAATAGCCATCTCCCACTTGTGGATCTAATCACCTCAATGCCCAAGAAGTAACGCAGCTCTCCCAAATCCTTCATCTCAAACTTTTGCTTCAATAGCATTTTCACATGAAGGATATCTTCATCACTATGCCACCTCCAAATAAGTACTCAAGCAATTAGCCATATGTGTTCATAAATATTGTCACGTGAAAGACATTGAACCTTGCCACATTCAAATGAGTATGCAATAAGTAATCCATATATGCCACGGCCAAACCAGTACTCATTAAGTTAGCCATAGGTGTTCATTCATAAAAGACATATAAGTATACCTCACCACATAAAGGGTGAAATAAAAGTATGCCTTGCTTGAACCAATAAGTAAATACATACCATAAGTCATTAATAAGTTAATCGACAAAGACGGAAGAAATCATTGGTCTAGCAAGACCATGCATGCACTCGTAAATATAGATGACTATGAGAAACAAAGTAGATATACTTCTTCCTTGCTTTCTTCTTTTTCTTTTGCTTTACCACGCCCCCGTTTAGCCATCATTACCTCTCTTTCCTCATTCCCTAAAGAAGCTTCTAACAAGGATACTTGTTTTTCTTCTTTCTTTCTCAATCTAGGACACTCGGGGTGATAGTGACCTTTTTCATTACATTCATAGCAAGTGACCCCACTCTTATCTCGAGGCCTATCTTCACTCTTTGGTGCTCTAGGTTGTCGTGCATTAACCAAATGCAATTTCAAATCAGCAAACTCTGCCATCAATTGGGAGATATTATGATCTAACTCAGAGGACTTTGGTATCTAAGGAGTGCCCATTACCTTTACCTTAGAAGTTGAAGCTGTTGAAGACACAAAAGAGGATTCGATCTTTAGAGAAGCTTCTTTCTTGGTCGCAATGCGAAGCCACGTATGTTGTGGGATCTTTACTCATTACTTTTGAGCGAAGACAAGGCTCCAAAGCCATAACAAATTTGCTCATCTTTAAGTGCTCCATCCTTACAAGACTTTGAGGGGCTGATGATGAAGATGCCACAGCTCGCAAAGCTGCCCTTTCATACTTTGTCCATAAAGTTTCATATTGGATTGCCAACGTAGAGTCCGGCAAGGCCTCATGCCAACTCAAGGCTACACCTTTAAGGAAATCAGGCAAAATCTTTGCCCGATCCTTGATGGACCATCCAAAAAGTCGGCATCCTCGAACAAAATCCCGAAGATAAGACTCCGGGTCTTCCCCTTGGATCCCTCAAAACACTTGAATCTTCACCATGATGAAACACAAAAGGGAAACACCAACATCCAAATAATATCCCAAACAAGATCCCACAGAGCCTTAGTATACCAAGACCAACTTATTATGCATAACCACTTGTTGAAAACCCTCCACAATGTGATCCTCAACAAAATCTTCAAAAATAAGTGACCAACCAGCACCATGAAAACATTATGTATACATGCTTTCAAGAATCATCCTTGTCACAATTGGAAGTGCACATAACAGTTTCCAGATATTGTACTCTTCATCATTTGCATAGCAAAAGAAGTTGAAAGCATTGAGAATCACCACTCCACTGTTATAGTAAGAAACTACCCAAAGACTCAACTCTTCTTCACACCAAGCTGCCAGTGCATGAAACAATCCCCAATCTATCATTGTGCCTGCTGTCAGCGTTGTCGATTCACCAACATATTCAAGAGTGCAAACATAAAAAATATGATCATGCTGATCGTGCGAATAGCTTGAGCATCACCTTCACAATCTTCTAGTTCTCTTAAATGAGCTGCAATCTCTTCTAATGGAGTTCTTCCAAGCACCTTTTTTATCATATCAAAAAACACATGCCTATACTAGGCATAACATGCAATCAAGTACACCTGAGACCGTTTAGTAAGGTGGGATGAATCCAATACCAAATGTACCTGGCGTCTCTACCAAAAGATGTGACATGAAGTTGGGGGTAATAAACTTCATGCACCTCTTCACTTCCTGCTGCTTTTGAACTGAGTGATAGAGATATTCATCACTAGGAAAGGGACATTAAAAAAAAGCTTTTATACTGAGAGACCACATCATACTATCTTCCCTTAGATGAGAATGAAGATGGTAACATCCCAAGTGATGTTGTACCCAAGCATAGGGAGAAGGAACTTGTGATGATCAAATCATCAACATAAATGACAAGCAGCATAATACCTTTCTCTGTTTTTCTCACATAAAGTAAGAAATCTGCCTTGGAAATCTGAAAGCCAATAGTGACAAGATACTGTCCTATCTTGTCAGACCATGCTCTGGGTGCTTGCTTCAAGCCATACAAGGCTTTCTTCAACCTGCAAACAAACTCAGGATGAACAGTATGAACATAACCTAGTGGCTGCTCCATATAGACCTCTTCTTGCAAATCATCATGCAAGAAGCATTCTTTACATCCATCCGATGTAAAGACCATCCCTTTGATGCAGCCATAGCAATGACTGCTCTTACGGTTTCCATCCTTGCAACCAGACTGAATGTTTCTTCATAATCAATGCCATATGTCTATGCATACCCTTTGACAACTAATCTTGCCTTGTATCTATTCACAGAACCATTTGCATTATGCTTCACCTTATAAACCCACTTGTAGCCAATTGCATTCTTGTCTTTAGGCAAAGGCACCAATTCCCATGTAGCATTTGCTTCCAAGGCATCCATTTCTTCATCCATGGCTTTCTCCCATTTTTCTTTTCCCATGTCTTGCTTAAAAGAAGTGGGTTCTGGTTCATGTATCACTTTGACCATATAGGCATAGTGAATGGTTGTAAATCCATCATATTTCAGCCTATCCACATGATACCTAGCTCTAGTAGACCTGCACAAAATAGGCTCAGTAGCAGGTGCTCTCAAAACATCCCTTGTCTTCCTTACTCCAGGTGTAACAATAGAAGGAATACCCAATGAGCCATTGGATTCACCATCCACATAAGAGTGACCTATATTCACATCAACGATGGGCTGATCTACTTTCTCTTTTCCTTTTCTGATACTTGCATACCACTATCTGCATTGCTTTGAGGAGATCCTCTTGATCTCAATCTGCCTATCCATCGCAAAGTATGTGAACCACTGCTAGAGGACACTACAGGTCCACTAATATTTTGTGATTGCTGCTATGAATTCTGTGCAGCATTACCATTTTGTGCATCTACATCATCAATCACATTTACTGGTTTATACCAGTTGCTCATCTCATCAAAAACAACATCTGTGCTCATTGTAAACTTATGAGTAGAAGGGTTATATCATCTATACCCTTTCTGCTGCAGAGAATAACCAATAAAGATGCACTTTTCGGCTTTTAGATCCAACTTGGATCTCAACTCATTTGGCACATGAACATAGGCAATGCAACCAAAAATTTCAAATAAGAAATATCTGGTTTCCTACCAGTATACCTCTCCTCTAGCGTCATGCCATGTATTGCTACAGTGGGAGTCCTGTTCATTATGTAGACTGCTGTAGCACTTGCTTCAGCCCAATAATCATCTGGCAGGTCTTTTTTATTGAGCATGGCACGAGATACCTCTCCAATATACCTGTTTTTCTTTTCTACAAGTCCATTTTACTGTGGGGTATGACTACATGAATATTGCTGCTTTATGCCATGCTCCTACATGAAACTTGCAAACTCATTTGAGAGGTCCTCTTCCCCTCCATTTGACCTTAGGCATTTTATTTGCAAGCCTATTTCTTTTTCAACCATAGCTTTAAAAGCTTTGAAATGCCCAAACACTTCACTTTTCTTTTTTATAAAATACACCCAAACTTTTCTACTGTAGTCATCAATAAAAGTGACAAAATAATGACAGCCTCCAATAGATGCAGCTTTAATAGTCCACACATCAGAGTGGATTAATTCCAATGGCCTCTTACTCTCTTGAAGATGTCTAGGAAGTGGTTTCCTTGCCTGTTTTCCAAATCGACAGGGTTCACATACCTTATGCATTTGTGGTAGTCGTTGATGCTCATATTTTCTCTCTGCACATTATGCAACTCCTGCTTGAGCTGCATTTTCCTGGCTTGCGTATTTGTGCTATACATTTTTGTCAAAGTATCCCATGCCTCCTTCGGGATGCTTGCATCCTGAATTTGCACAATCATAGAATCTGAAATACTAATAGACAGCTAGTACATAACTTTTCTGGCTCTCTCATGCCAACCTTTAAATGCTTGCAACTCCTGTTGATTGGGAACATTAGGAATAACTGGTTCTTATTTAGCTCCAGTAATGAACTCCCATTGACCTGGCTTTTTGGCTTTCCTATCACGTAGTCTTTGTTTGCTTCTCTTGCAAGCCATGGCAAGCTGCATGTTGCCATTGACGCCATGGCCACAATCAGTCCATAATAGAAACACAGGAGCTAGGTGGTGAGGCAAGCAAAGAATAGAAGACAACTTACCCGAAAGAAGACAATGGCAAACCAAAGTCTGCGCAAGGTCACGTCGAGGTGCATGTAGGTTGCAGGGTGGGGCAAGTTGCAGGTACTTAATCTTCCAAGATTTGATGGGCAAGAGGTGTGAAAATTTGAAATTCGTGGGAGTAGAGAAATTTCAGCCCACGCTGGTTTCCCCCCCCTCCGACGATACACATCAGCAAACTTGGATATCCCAAACAAGGGGCCAGCTCTCCCAATCTTCACCCATCCAGAGTACCAAAAAAACATGATGAAAGGGCCAAACATTTAACACCTTAATATGCATGTTCCACACCCTAAGTCGACAGTGTGATTGGAGTATGGCAAGACATAGCTCCAAATCAAAATAATAATAGGAACAACCGAAGTCCTTGTAAGAATGTTGGGTTGCTAAATGAATGGGAGAAATGCTACTAATGTAGCTACAAAAGTGCCCCACACATTTCATTGGCTCCTTGGAAAGTCACATGTTGGTCCCAATCTCCCCAACTTAAGGTTTCTTCAATCATGCTTTTTAGTAGATTGGCATGGCATTAGAAAAAATACATGCTCTTGACTAAGTCGGTCACATTTTAGAGCACATTCCTACTTACAATGCCCAACAAGCATCCATAAGCAATTGTAGTAGAAGTAAGCAAGGCAAAGTCATGTTCCTACTCAATGCCCAAGAAGCATGGGTGCCAAATGCCATCAATTATATGAAATTATGCTTTCCATACAAAAACACTAAAAAAAGAAGAAGAAGTTATTGATATACTGACAATATAGATATGTACATTACAACAGCAGGTCAAGAAACAGAGAATGAAAGAATAGTTTAGATTTCATTTAATGGTCTCAACAAAGATAATGAGGAATTTGTGATGTTTTATTGTTACTAGAGATGCTCCACTGACCTATGAGTCATGTTCATTATGCAAGAGAAGATGCACAGAAGTTCCAGCATAGATTCAAGCAATCATGTCCTAAGAGGGGAATAGTTTAGCCTTGCTATTCTATCAAGAGATGTATCTTTGAGCTCTTATATCAATCCTTCGTTATGAAAATGAGGGTACAAAAGTTACTAGAAATAAAATCTTAACAAGAGAATACTTTGACAATATGCATGGCTTATCAAATTTGAAACAAAGGAATTTTTTTGGTAAATGTTATTAAGCCACGAATATCACACAAACTTTATTTTAGATTCCTTGAATCATTTAAAGTCTTCAATCTATGTGGAATTAATCCTTAAAGCAACCACTCAAATCTTTTCTCCCTTACAAAGGATAAGCATAATTATAAAAGTACCTATACCAATATGGGTAAGGATTCAAAAAAGAGTTTGGAAATTTTACTTTTTGACAACATATGGAAGAATTGTTTAAAAGATTCAAAGAACGTTTGGGGGAATCATCATTTGACAACATATGGAAAATTTACCTTTTGACAACATTTGGAAGAAGGATTATTCACAAGATACAAAGAAGAGTTTGGAAGAATCACCATTTGACAACATAGGGAAATAATATTCATAAGAATAAAGCTTAGCACATCAGTGCCAATAACAATCATCCGTAAAGATTTAAATGTACATCAAATGTTAAATGTTTTCTAGAATATTATCAAGCCTTATGCAAATAACCAAAATTGATAGGAAATCAAAACTATTTAGAAGAAAACATTAAACTTATAATCATAGAAATGGTATTCATTTCAAAGAGGTATTTCAACTTACATGATGTTAAGTTAGAAGAAATTATCAACATTGCACTAGTATGCAGCATGCACTCATCATGCAGATTTCAAAGCAAAAACTTTGTCTGAAGTGATATTTCTCAACTAGATGCTTTAAAAGCTATGCTCAAGGCAAGCATTTACCCCAAAATTTCTCATTTTAATTCCTCTAAACTTCATTGTACATTTCCCTCAACAATTCTAGATTTTATATTTTTGGAATTGCACTATGGGCCTTGCTTATTGCTTCTAGTTGTGCTTAGACCTATCGCCATGCACCACATATATGGACTTTTATGGTGGATATTATTGGTTAGTGGTAGAATTAGCATGACTATTTAGATCTACTCAAGTATGCCTTAAATTTAGGAATAAGGCGCACGTACAAGTGCTACTAAGTATTTAAGTCTACTCAAGTATGCCTTAAATTTAGGAATAAGGTGCGGGTACAAGTGCTGCTAGGTATTGACCTTATACAATAAAATTTAATATTAATTGTAAAAATGGAAATGTGCTAGTATTTGTTTTATCTCTTTAGATCTCCTTCCCTCTAAGATTCACTTTTGATGGTGCTCAAAATGGTAATAAATCATAAATAACTAGACCAATATAGGTGTGGTTGTTAGTATATGGATAGAGCATTAAAGGGGATGTCATGTATATAATTTGGGTTTGTCTAGGGGAGCTCAAAAAATTTGCAATGAGACCTGGAGCAAATATGAAGGCTATAGCAAGTGCATTAGCAAACAAAAAGTCACCTTCATTGATAAGGAGGACGTCCTAGAGACAGGAATAATGCAAAATGTAGAGCTCCATAAAGTCACGTGGTGCTTAGTGGATCATGTATAGTGACTAAGAACAATCTCTCTCTCTCTCTCTCTCTCTCTCTATATATATATATATATATCTATCTATCTATCTATCTATATATCTATCTATCTCTCCCTCTCCTCTCTCTCTCTCTCTCTCTCTCTCTCTCTCTCTCTCTCTCTCTCTCTCTCTCTCTCTCTCTCTCTCTCTCTATCTATCTCTATCTATCTATCTATCTATTTATCTATCTATCTCAAAGCTCATCACATCTTCTTGCTATGGACCAAGGTCTGATTACAAACTGATTACAAAACAAACATGATCACCAATCCTATTTTGGACATTGCTTGAAGGCACAAGACTGATTAGCAATACTGCATTTGACGTTGCTCCAAGCTAATGTCTAATTTTCCACTACTGTATGGGGGGAGCAACATGTGGGAAGTAGGAACTAGATAGCTCCTACACACAACAAGCTCCCACTCAGCTTTGAAATCTAAAATATATCTTATATGGGATCAATTTTCTCTTTTCGTGCATGATTGGTTGATACTTGAACCCAATCAATAGAGCATCGTTTATGGACTCCATTGGCTTGTATGTCTATGATGAGGTCAAAGTTCAATTGATCATACAAGTTTCCAATAGAGATGTATACATTTAGTACCAACAAACCTATTCAAAACTAATGATGAGCAACTAAACAATTAAAAAAACATGGAAAATAGCTTCAAGGTGGGAAGAAGCTTGCAGATAGTAATTTACCTTCTTAGCTAGATCCCCCAATGCACAAGAGGGAGCGATGGATTGTGTTGGCCAAATCACCACTGAGGGCATTGGAGGAAAAATTTGGATGGAGATTCATTGATGGAATTGGAGGAGAGATATGGAGAGATAAAGCGAGACGGGAGAGGTAGTTGGAGCTAGAATGATCTGAGGAGAGGGAGGAGGGTGGGTCAGATTTTTAAGTGCGGCAGATTAATTTTTTGCATTTTGAATACTAACCTTATATTAATTTCCTTTGATGGGGGCGGTGGAGATTTTACCTTACTTAATCAAATAAGATGAATGATACTAAATCATTTATAAGGCCCATCCTATATCAAGAATTGGATGTGCATCAAAAAAAAAATAGGGTGGAGACTGTAGGAGATGTTGAGAGAGAGAGAAAGAGAGAGAGAGAGAGAGAGAGAGAGAGAGAGAGAGAGAGAGAGAGTAGAGAAAAAGATGGAGGATTTCAAGGGAAGACAATAGCAAGTGGAACTTGGACCTATCATAACAATATCAAAATAAAATAATTAAAGATGAAAATTTCCTTTCTTAAACCAGGAAAAACGTTACTATAGCCTTTTCATAGGGCAAGCCAAAAATCATAGTGACACGGGGAAGTAATTACTAGACTTTTTTTAAAAGTTTGCTAGGGGGACATATTTGGACATCGATGAAGAAGGGAATGAGAGTGCCTAACTAATGCATAGTTTCACTCTTAAGGGGAGATATAAAGTGGTGTCATTATAGGTTTGATTGAAGTGCTTGACGGTCTCATCCCTAGTCATATGTTATGACATGCAGGCTCTATGCCCTTTGGCTATTCAAGATACCACGCATTGTACCTAAAAATAAAAACGTTCAACATAAGAGGTTTTTTAATCCTACAAATTCATAGAAATATGCATATAGAAGGGCTTTTCTTAAAATCATCAAATTCAAATATCTATATAAGGGAAAGGAGTGTAGAACCCGTATGTTTAAATAAGAGATTAAATGCAACCCCTTGTCGGGGCATTGCATGTAGTTGTTCCCCTTGAATTGATTATCGAATCTTGTTCTCTAAAGATAGTAGGTTTGGCTTTATACATGATGCTATCGTGACCCACTTTGAAAGTTTACTTAGGGAAACATGTAGTGAATATTTAAGGTGAATTTATTATTGAGGATACGTAGTAACCATAAAGGTGTTCTAAATGGGCAAAGTGCTTATGATGAAATGTCAATTGAGGTGCAGCGTCTTTCTTCCTACATATCATCCCCACACATCAATTGAGTCGTGGCGTCTTCTTTCCAACACGTCATCCATAAGATTTTTATATATCTTTTGTGTAACTTAGCGACACTGCTTCCTCCCTCGGGGATTCACAAGAGGAAACTTATGATATCACGTGAGTGTACAATAGGGGGGTTTTTTTTAATGAGGCATAAGCTTATACATTAGGGGTGGGGGGCCTTTTATTTTTTCCCAATATTGAATTTAAGTTAGGGGGGCCATGCCATATTTAAGAGGGGGGGACATAGTATAGGCTACCTTGGATAACTAGTCTAAACAAGTTTGGTTTTATGTATGGTTTTAAATAGTCATAGGGAAAGTAATCTAAACTTTCTTATTGTGTGATCAAAATGCTTGAGAAAGAACGTAGATTTAAGGAAAGGGGGGACATAATAGAATTTTGGTGGTATCTTATAAGCTTAAATAGGGGTGTTTTATCATCCTACATGGATCTTAAATAGGGGGTTTTCTTGAAGTTCATGCACGTAGGTGACGTCCCGCTTTCATGAAGAGTGAATCCCCCGGGGCTTCCTCATATCTTGTACACCAACATTATATGAATGCAGGACCTGCCAATCCCCCCTCAGAAGCAAGAATACCTCTCCTAATTATCCTAAGATTGTGATGAGATTATTGGTGTTCCCCCACCGGTCCCCCCCCCCCCACACACGTAATCATGCATGCACATGTGCACATGCATTTGCATGCAACATGCACATGCACAGGCACATGTACATGCATGTGCATGCATGCACATGCCCAGGCACACGCTTGCACACACCTGGATACACACACACACCCCCTTATATGGACCCTAAGGACAACCTTAGAATCTAGGAGTTTCAACAAAAGTCTTTAAAACTCATTGTGGTGGAATTTTGCTAGCTCGTTGAGGCATGAAGAAGAAGTTGGTGCATGTTGAAGGTAGTCACGCTTGCTACAAGGGTCTGTAGAGTGCATTGGGCAAAGCATCCGTGATGGAGTGACGATTTAGAAGAGTATGAGGTCATGTCAAAGGAGAGAGGTGAGGGTTTCGAGGGGAAAAGTGGTGAGGTTAGTGGGAAGAGTGATGTGTTTCCTCTGCTTCAGAGGAATAGTAAGGATTTTGATGTAGAAGACATGCAAGAGGCCTTCATTCAGGATTGTCCTTAATTTACAAAAATGCTGGTGAGATGTCTGGGTGTTGGATTTCTTGATTTGGACGACCATCTTGCTGCACAACTTTTGCATGAAGAGGTAGGAAGAAAGGCCAAGGTGGTGTCACAAAAGCCATGGTTCGAGAGTGGTAAGCGGCATGTCTCAACATCAAACTAGAGCTACAAGATGTTAAGCCAGAGCTTACCAAACTGGCGAAAGGCAGCTTGCATCTCATCTTTATGGGTCGAGTCCCAATCTTGGGAGAGCTTCAAACATTTCTTGCCTTTGAGTGTAATGTACCTTCATTAGGTTACTCGACTTGATTTCTTGGTAAAGGTTTTTTTCTATGGCGTATGCTTTCTAAGCTTTTGTGGGATGAAATGGTGTGAAGATTTCGTGTCAAGGCTACTAT
Source organism: Dipteris shenzhenensis (assembly GCF_047967505.1). Taxonomy (NCBI): domain Eukaryota; kingdom Viridiplantae; phylum Streptophyta; class Polypodiopsida; order Gleicheniales; family Dipteridaceae; genus Dipteris; species Dipteris shenzhenensis. Next base: position 16,336,789 of record NC_141627.1, on the reverse strand, counting down.
ATTGGTTATCTCGTGGTCTCCTTCCTACAATATTGATGAGTTTCTCTATCACAGGTGTCCAGTTTGGGTGGATGTACTTGATCTACCCGCGTTTGGATTCTATGGAATGGATTGCTACTTTGCTAGGTTTGGTGCTTATGGTTCCCTCTCTGTCGAGATCACTTTCGAATCTTCTTCAGGCTTGGATTTTATGAGATCAAAGTTTTGATGTACTAGACTACATCAATATTGAGCCTCCAAATGGGTTGGTGGTGGCACAACAGGTGCACTTCCATGCATTGCCTGACACATGCTACATTTTCCATGGTACGACTCGTTTTGCACACGGAACTATACTAAGAGGACTAAGTAACACACAATTGGCTCATGGTGATCAGTTGGAGAATGGTCCTACTTTGGAAGAAAGTGGAGGGGAAGACAAGTCAAACATGTAGAAAGAGAATCTACCCTTTGTGGAGAAGACTGCTGCAACAAACAAAGCCCCTTCTGGCTCGAAGTCTAGTGATGGTTAGTGGAAGATAGTTGGTCAAAAAGGAAAGACAAAACGAGTGTTGTAGGACAACGCTGCTCCCGGTTCAAGTAGTTCTGATAATGTAGTTGTAGTAATAGACAGGTCCGAAATTATTAAAAGTGGGTCAAAGTACAGCACGGCTCTTAGGTGCAATCTAGATATGAGTCCAGTAACATGCAAGGCGTTGTGAAGGCTCAAGCGGCTTGGGAGGTCAACAAGTCCAATGACAAAGAGATACCAAAGGCATACCATTATAAGCAAAACCTGGAAGACCATCAGATGGGGAAGAAAGATTGTGGACCAAGCAATCACTAGGGAGAGCAGTCTTCGCAAATATCTATCTCAAAATGCTCATTGACAAGGATGTGGCTCGTAATGCCGATATTGGTAAGGAGAGTAGATTTAATTTCCTCAAAGATTCTTGTAAGGTCTTGTTGAGATGAGGAGGTTAGAGATTAGGGTGGAACACTCAGTATGCAAGCTGATTGTATCATCTCTTGGAATTTGAGGGGTAACTGTTCACCTGTTAAGTAGAAAGGTTGCATTTCAGTTATCAGCCGATTTGAGTTTGATGTGCTTTTGATGCAAGAAGTTAAATGTGGGCAAGAGGTGGATCAATAATAGTTGCAAGGGGATCCAAGAAGTTTTTAGGCACCCTCAAGGGTGGAATATAGCAGCTTCAATGAGTAAAGATGGTTTTGCTTTTAATGTTATCAATGTTAATGCTCCAAATGCTTTGGTAGATTGCAGTGCGTGCTAGCAATTTCTGAAGGATAATGTTGTGGGAGAGAAATGGATTATGGTAGGTGATTGTTGGAATGTCACCGAAGATGCTGCGTATAGATCTCACCCAGTGAGGTCTATGTTGTCTTTTGAATAGGGATCATGGAAGATGAGCTTTGCCTAGATATGGACTTGATAAAACTGGATCCAAAGGGACTGCAGGGACTTTGATGGAGCAACTGTAGGAAGGGTGAAGAATTTTGAGCCGCCTAGACAGAGTATACGTATCAGGAGAAGGGTGTTGGATGTTCCCCCTATGAGAGGTGGATATGTTGTAAGAACTAGCTTATCTAATCATATTCTTGTTGTTTGGGGGTTTAGTATCCCTCTTGTTGCTGGCAAATCATTTGATAGCCCTTTTAGGTTTAGTAAGAAGTATTTTCTATCGAAAGCTTTCTATCGAAGAATAAGGGAGGTGTGGTAGTTGGCAAGGATGGGTTTGGAGGATCCATGTGCTCGATGGGATATGGCCATGGGGGCAGTAGTGAAAGAAGCAACAGTTTGGGCTAGAAGGATTGGGTTGCCAAGTGGAAAATGGAAGATCTATCCATGCTTAGGGGTGCTCTGAGGAATGCTGTAAAATTATTGCTGAATGACTTGATCTTGGCTACATTACTCACTGAGGTGGAACAAGAGTTGCAAGTAAGAGAGATGGATGAATGTGAGTTAGCGAAAGCTAGATGTAGGCTAACTTGGTTGGAGTCGGGAGATTACTCATCGAAGCTATTCTTCCAATCGGTGAAATGGAATGTTTAGTGGGAGTCTATTGAGAGAATACAAGGTCCTGATGGTAGGATTGAAACAAAATTTTGGCATATAGCTTCAATCTTTTAAATCACTTTGCTGGGCTAATGGGAGCCCCCACTCGTGGCTGAATGCCTTATCAAATACTCTAGAGGGGATTTTGATCCATGTATCCGAGTCTCTAAAGCACCAACTTGGGTGTCCTTTAACGACAATGGAGCTAGAATCTGGTCCGTTAGAACCCGATTCTCCCTGCAAATGTCAAGGGTGATGGTTTATTATAAAGTTGGCCATATTGTTTGTGTGAATAAGGTGATGCTCACAAGAGCTCACGACTGATCCTCAATCTAGTCCCTATACAATATTGTCATAGGAGTACAATCATATGAATAAAGGTGTCGATATCTTTCGATCTTGCATCCAGCTTGGATTTCCTTGCTCCCTCGCATCGAGAACATGCATCAAAAGAGAGGAATATTATAAGAATTCAAAATGAAAATAAGCGATTTTGAATGGATGAGCAATTGAAAATATTTGTATGATATTATATAATATATAATTATTATAATTACACATAGTATGGATGGGGAGGCGGCCCGCTTCCTTCCCCAAAGAGTTATAATCCGAGGGAATGGACCCTTCCCTGGGTGCCGAGAATATAAGCGCCATGAATATAAACTCCGAGAATATTAGCGTTGAGAATAAGTCTCACGAATGGATAAGATACTGGCATATTACTTAAATGTCAATAGTCATAATCGTAGTCGAATGTCGGTAGCATCACCATGAGCAATTGCTAATATTTTCTTTGTTCTAGCTTTTTCTGCAAACAAACTAGAACCATCAATTGCCTTTGCACTAGGATTGTTAGTCCAATTTCTCTCTGCTTCGAGGCAGCGCTCTAAGAACACACTTTCTTTTTTAAGAAAACACACACACACTCTCTCTCTCAATTTGCAAATATTCGAACTTTCCTATACACGGGCTTCCTTCACAGGTGTTATTCATTAATCTTTGACAATTGTTTCCTTTGAAATTGAACGAATTGAAGGAGAACCAATTAAGACAGTGCTCACTCACTTGTTTATTACACAACAATTTTTCTGGAATGTTGGGTAGCATGGTTAATCTGATATCGTGCTTCTGCTCTGTTGGAGATGGTGAGAAATACGACGGGGGGATGCACAAATTACGAATGCTTGAAAACCCAACCAGAGCGATGCTTCCTTGCTAACAATGATTCCTGTGAAGGGTGACGATCTAAAACTGTGGTGAGGGGAGAACAATCTCTTTGAGTGGCATAAGTTGTGGGAACACGCTGTGACGTAAGAAAGGCCGTTTCGGACGAGGCATAAACAATCAGGTAGCCATCAACATAAGTGCTGGGTTCTGACGTGCTGAAAATGGCTTCCAAAGACATTTCAATTGACAGTACATAAGTCGTTGAGGAGGCAATTTTGCAAGCAACGTTGCGATGGGATGATGGGCACTGCGTGCACCCAAGAGACAGGGGATGATGGACATTGTGTGTAAGTACACAAGTCGTTGAGGAGGCAATTTTGCAAGCAACCTTGAGATGGGATGATGGGCATTTTGTGCAGTCTTGTGTTGGTGCCAAAAGACAGTCAAGTTGTTGCCAGGAGGGAGGATGGGCCGTGGCAGCAACTCTCCTCGCAGCAAATTGCCTGTCTGTTGGCAAGTTTCTACGGGAGTAGGAGGCTCAACATATACATCTTCCCCATTTTGACGCTTGTTCCGATGCAATTCATTGAGATCGAAAGCTGAGCGCATGCTCTTCTCTTTTCTATCAGAGTTCTCTCGTATGCGTTGGCCTTCTCTTTCATCGTGCTTGCGCCTTTCTGCGTCTCAGTTGGTTGATCTTGCTTTGTCGGAGGTTTTTCTCTCGGCTGAGTTATCGGATCGTGTCGTGTGGAGGGTAGCTCCGTGCTTCCACCTTCCTTGCTTATGGGCACACAGCTTAGGCTGCCCTTCGGCCGCCGTTCCTTTGGTACAGGCAGACCTGGAAATGAAGTTCACAAGACGCTACTCAAACAGTTTGATGCACAGTTATGTAAAGCGTGGAAAAATGGTGGATGCTCGCTATGTGTTCGACAACATGCCAAACCGAGATGTAGTGTCATGGAACATTATGATTCTGGGATATGCTAAACAAGATGATGGTGCACAAGCTTTGCAGTTTTACTCACGCATGTGCCGTGAAGGTGTCCAACCCAATGTGCGTACGTTTGTTGGCACATTGAAGGCTTGCAGTACCCTGGCAACACTACAACAGGCAAAGCAAGTTGATGGGATATTTGTGAAATTAGGATGCCTGGAGAAAGGTAGAGCGATCCACTCTCTAGTAGTAAAGAGTGGCTTTGAATCAGGTCTATTTCTGGAAACCACCTTGATAGATATGTACACCAAATGTGAGAGCATGGAGGATGCATGGCATATCTTTCACAAGTTGCCTCATCGTGACGTGGTTTCCTGGAATACTGTGATCTTGGGCTATGCCAAGCAGGAAGAGGGTGTACGGGCTTTGGATTTGTATGCTCAAATGCTGCAAGAAGACGTCCAACCAAATCATCGAACCTTTGTGAGCACATTGAAGGCTTGCAGCAGCCTCATACTACTGGAAGGGTGCAAAAAATGTAACGGAAAATTTGAGAAAACCATGTGCTTGGAGGAATGTAGATTTATCCATTTCCAAATTGTAAAGAATGGTTCTGAGTCAGATCTGTTCGTGGTAAATGCCTTGGTGGATATGTATGCAAAATGTGGGACCTTGGAGGATGCACTGTGTGTCTTTGAGAAATCATCTCATCGGGATGTGGTCTCCTGGAATGCTCTGATTTTAGGGTATGCCAACCAGGAAGAAGGTGTTTGGGCTTTGGACTTTTATATGCGGATGTACCAGGAAAATATCCAACCGAATGCTCGGACTTTTGTTAGTGCATTGAAGGCATGCACAAGCCTGGCAGCTCTAGAAGAGGGGAAGCAAATTGATAGTAAATTTGCAAAGACAGGATACCTGGAGAAAGGCAGAGCCATCCACTTTGAAGTAGTGAAGAATAGCTTTGAGGTGGATGTATATGTGGGAAACAGTTTGGTAGATATGTATGCCAAATATGAAAACCTGCAGGATGCACGGCGTGTCTTTGACAAATTGCTGTATCGTGATGTAGTTTCCTGGAATGCCATGATCCTGGGATATGCCAACAAGCAGGAAGAGAGTGCACAGGCTTTGCTATTGTATGCACAGATGCATCAAGAAAGTGTCCAGCCAGATGATCGAACCTTTGTTGGCTTGTTAAAGGCTTGCATTAACCTAGCAGTACTGGAAGAGGGGCAGCACATTGACACGGAATTTGGGGGAAGAGGATGTCTGGAGAAAGGTAGATCCATGCACTCCCAAGTAGTGGAGAGTGGATTTGAGTCGGATGAGTTTGTGGGAAATACTTTAGTAGATATGTATGTGAAATGCAGGAGCATGGAGGATGCGCTTCGTGTGTTTGAAGTTTTACCTCATATTAATGTGGTTTCATGGAATGCCATGATCCTGGGCTATGCTAAGCAGGAAGAAGGTGCACGGGCTTGGGAGTTGTATGCACAGATGGTTAAGGAAGGCGTCCAACCAAATGATCGAACCTTTGTAGGAGTGTTGAAGGCTTGCAGTACCATGGCAGCACCTGAAGAGGGGAAACAATTTTATTTGCACTCTGCAATAAAAGAATGCCTTGAGAAAGCGAGAGCCATCAACTTCCAGGTAGTAAAAAATGGCTTTGATTCAAATTTACTTGTGCGGAATACATTAGTGGATACGTATGCAAAATGTGGTGGCCTAGAGGATGCACGGTGTGTCTTAGATGAATCGCCTCATCGTGATGTGGTTACATGGACTGCCATGATCATGGGGTATGCCGAGCAAGAAGAAAATGAGGACGCCTTTAGACTTTATGCACAAATGAAAGACCAAGGTGTCACACCGAATAACTTAACCTTTTTAGCTGTTCTGAAAGCATGTGGCAACGGAGCAGTGCTAGAAACTGCTAAGGAACTCCATTCTCAAATCAGCAGGGTTAGCAATACGGCTACTGCTATTGTGAAAACTAGTCTAATTGACATTTATGCTAAATGTGGGAGCATGATTGATGCCCAAAGGTTGTTTGATGCATTGCCTGCAAGGAATGTTGTACTATGGAATGTATTGATTGCAGGATATGCCCGCCAGGGAGAGAGTGATTTTGTTTTTACGTTATTTGATAGAATGATGCAGGAAGGCATACGGCCAAATGGGGTCACTTTTCTTGGTGTCCTCACTGTATGCAGTCATGTGGGTCTAGTTGAGAAGGGCAAGAAGTATTTTTGGACTATGAGGAAACAGTATGGCATTATCCCAGCTGTTGAGCACTGCACTTGCATGGTTGACCTCCTTGGTCGTGCTGGCCAGTTAGATGAGGCTTTGGTGATGGTTGAGAAAATGCCTTTCCAACCTGATGATGTTATATGGTCGACTGTGTTGGGTGCATGTCAAAATTGGAAGAATCTAGAAGTTGGAAGGCATGCCTTTGAAAATGCTGTTAGCTTAAATGAAAACCGTCCTTCAGCATATTACTTGATGGGAAATGTATGGGCAAATGCCCACGAAACATGATAGGACTTAAGTAATGAAAGATGCTGCTCCAATATGAATGAGGAAGGCATGTTGGACTGACCTTAGCAGATTGCTTCATACATTTTTGATGGGTGATAGCAGACAGCCTCAAATTAAACCAATGCTCCAGCATGGAAGAAACCAGAAGAGAACTGGTGGACTGACCTTAGTACTAGTGGTGAGCATACATTTATGATGTTTGTGATACCAGATAGCTGAAAGTGAAAATGTGCATGGAAAGCTGAAAGATCCGTTTTCAGAATTTGAGGATTGGCATGCAACTGATTTGGAATGTGTTCTACACTGGTTACGTCATTGTAGAATGAATGTGATGTCATGGGCGCAGTGAAAGGCTGCCCGCTTGTGTACCTTGATCGATACTTCCAAGGGGACTATCTACATGTAAAAGACTGCTGGTTTGTGACGAAGCTCTCAAGGTGACATGACTCCAGGGCTCCTGAGAATCCTGACCTGCAAGCATACACAAGAACAACAAGAAATGTGAAGATTTGAGCAGGCTGCTCACCACCCAACCACGGCATCTACGAGAAATGATCTCGAATCAAAAGGTGTCCCCTTCGACTCCCAAACAGATCTCCAACGAGCCTGGTAAGGAGCATCATGACACTACCAAAGAATCTTGGATCGAAGATCCGAAACATCTAGCACACATATCTTTTCATTCCGGAACAACAAATTATTCCTAATCATCCACTGACCTCCTGTCGCCTGTACTGTAGGTGGCACAATCCTGAGTTCTGGTCAACCACGGAGCTAAGTCACTCGCATCGGCTTCTAAAACATAAGGCCGGGTAGGACTGGGCAATTCAAGAATAGGTGCTTCCTTGATACTTTGTTTCAAGGTATCAAAAGTCTTGTTCATTTCCTCATTCCAAGATATAGGCTGGCTGGACTTGCATCCACGACCTTTCAACATGTTGATTAAGGGTACTATGATGTTAGAGTATCACGTACGGACTTTCTTAGAAAGACCGTAAGTCCTATGAAAGAACAAAGTTGTTTCACTGCCTGAGGTATGGGCCATTTCAAAACCTTTTGAATGCGATCTAGAACAATGTTCATACCTTCTGAAGAAATCTTGTGGCATGATCTCCTTCATGAAGAAGTCACATTTACTTGTCTTGGCATATAGCTTATGCTGCCTTACTAGAATTAAGACAATCTTGAGGTGTCCAATGTGGTTCTCTAATGATCGGCTATATATTAAGATGATGTCTAAGAACGCAACGACGAATTTGGTCAAATATCTCGGAACAAATCGTTCATCATTTGCTGGAAAGTAGCAGGAGCATTGGTCAACCCAAAAGGTAATACGAGAAATTCGTAGTGACCATACTTAGTACGAAACACGGTTCTGTCTATGTGCTTTGCATAGATACGAATTTGATGATAATCCATGTGCAAATCAATCTTAGTGAAATACTTCACTCCGGCCAACTAGTCTATCAAATTATACAAGCAAGGAAGAGGATATTTATTATTAATTGTCACATTATTTAATCGTTTGTAATCTTTACACATTCTCGAGGAAGAACCGTCCTTCTTTCTAAAAAGGACAGGTGCACCCTAGGGTGATTTACTTGGGCAAATAACCCATGTTCAGATAATCATGAAGCTGTGAAGTTAACTTGTCGTCCTCAAGCTGGCTCATCCTATAAGGTGAAATATTAATAGGTTGAGTCCCAAGGACCAAATTGATGCGATGATCTACTACCCTTCCTGGAGGTAAACCTTCCGGGAGTTGTGCAGGGAATACATCAACAAAATCATCTAACAACGTTCTCAATCCTCGGTATTCAAATGCACTTAAGTCATTTTTGTTGTTAACCGAAACAACAAATGAAGGAAGCGGAATCAAAACACATTGATACACACCATAATGAGAAGTGCTTAATATATTTCGGAGCTGCATCACAGGTACAATAGGTCTCTAAGAAGAGGGAATATCATCACATTTAATATAAACTTGGATGTCCTTATCTAAAAAAGAGAGAGTATGATCTTTCCATCCGATTTGAATATCGTGGGTTTTAAACCACTCTGTTCCAATCAACAAGTCCACATGTTCCAAGTGCATAACATAGCACATAAGAGTATCCGTGTAGTCTTGAATCCGGATAGAAAGATCATCGATCTTGCGATCCCAAAACTGCTTCCCATTGGAAGCTGTACCTCATAGGTGTGATCACTATGTGTCATGGATAACCCCAACTTCTACACAAGTTTGTAATTCACCAAACTATGTGAGCTACCCGGGTTAAAGAGAATGTGAACTCATTTGTCCCTCACTTCTCCATAAGCTCGAAAAAGGTCATGGGGGGCAAATAATGAATTATTAAAAGTACAATTACAGAAAAGTGGGCAGGTAATGCCATTTATAGAAATACCTATCATTGAGGCTTGGTTAGCTCCCTTAGCTTTGGTTCCTTGGCCTACTTAGAGCTTTGATGCATGTGCTTGTGTTTGGTTCTTGCGCTTAGGACAATCATCATTCCTTGTGTGGCCCCGCTCCTCACAAATAAAACAATGTCCTCTTTCTTTAACTTGAGGGTGTCTAAGAAACGGTATTTACCATTCTTTGTCTGAGTCAAGTTCTTATTGGGAGCATTGTCAACCGACTTCGATTCCCCTGTACTAGAAGCTGACTGGAAGAACTTCCTCTTGTTCTTCCCACTCGTATCCAAAGTAGTAGTTCCCTTTGCACTAGCCTTGGTAATCATTACATATGCGCGTGGTGCATTTATTGTTCTTGATCTAGAGTTTGTAGGAATCACCAATCCATCCCAAAGAATCCCAATAAAGTCACAAGGTCCATCTTTGTACCTTTGGCTTGCAAATCTTGAAACTTCTAGAGAGAAACTTCGAAGGTCAAGTTCTGCTTGGACATATCGAGGGCTTTGAACTTCCCTACAATATCACAATCCTCCTCTTCCTGAATAGTTCTTCAAATTCTATCTAGGTGGAGGGTTTCATCCATAACTTCTTCCATCAGAGTTAGGCTTTTCCAGATAAATACCCTGTTGCAAGTTGGATCTTCTTTTCATCAGGATAGGGGGTGAAACTGGAAGTGTACTTGCCACTTGTGCATGCAAGCGTCTACCACTTGGATTTTGATCTCGGGGATAAGGATCTGTTGTAATGCTCAGACCCAACACTAAAGCTAAAGCATCCACATCAGTGAGCCCTTGAATAGTGCTAGTGAAAAGTGAAAGAGAAGACTAAATCCCTTGAAGTTGCTCTGCCAACTCCATATGATTTGAGTTAACCAAAGTAAACTTTTCGTCAAGAGCGGAGGTGAACTCACTGAAACCATTCTTTGTAACCAAATCGTCATAAAGACCTTGGTCGTCCCCTCCTTGAAAATCCATGCCATGATCCCCCTCGAGAATCTTGGGATCAATCGTATCAACCATGAGTAGATTGTGGCAGCGAAAAAGAGCACTAAAATTGAATTTGGAGAAGAGAGCAGTCTAAGAAAGAGGAAACAATAGGTGGGTTCGAGAATTCAACCGAGCAGTGAACTAGGACTACCACGGGAACAAGGAAAGAAAGAAATAAGCAAGGCTTAATGGAGGAAATAGGCCGATTGATCCGAGCTATGAAATAGCAGCAATTCGGCCCGACTGAAGAGAATCGTTATAGGAGATGGCTGAGGAGAGTATTGGTGCATAACTCTTGGAGTCTAGGGGCTCGTGGAGGGAAGGAATCCAAAAACTTTATAGGCTTAGGTGAACCCTAGCTTTTAGAAAGCCACCCACCTAACTTGGAAGGCTTTTTGCTTTTTTAACCTTCCAAGCATCGAAACCATTCTTGACCTAGACTAGCTCCCATCGCACCTCTCCTCCCGCCCTCTTCTCCCAGCACTAACTCTAATACTCTCAGCCAAAAATTCCATGGCATGCCCTAGCCAAAACCCAATTTTTGCCATAGCCTAGCCCTTCAATTTGGCAGCCCTACGCAAGCTAATCTTCCCGCCATGAGATCCCCTCAACCACAAATCCCTAGCTGCAAATTTTTCTCTCCTTGATTCATCAATGAATCTTCGTAACTTCCCTGCATCATAGTGAATCCTCCTGGGCTCTCTTCACAAATTCTTTCTATCCCAATCCAGATGAACTATAACCCTATCTGACAAATCCATAAGCTCCTGTAGGATATCCCAGGAAATTTTAAATTTGAATCTTACCTGGAGGAAATCACGTCCCTTTCCATCATCATCCCCAAAGAATCATACCTTAATTGACATGATCCCAAAGGTCCTGAGAATGCAGACCTACAAAAACAACAAGTGAAGATCTGAGCAGGTTGCTCACCACCCAACCACGACATCTATGAGAAATGATCTTGAATCACAAGATGTCCCCTCCGATCCAGGAGTTGAGCTACTAGCACAATCTCCCAACCAGATCCCTAACCCACCTGATGTCCTGTCCCATACCACTAGGTGTTGCTTGGAGGCCTTGGATCTATTTTTGGGCTATGGGCTACGCTAGGATACAGATGTGTGTCAACGACATGATCCTGGATCTAGACCTTGAACAAGGGAGCTAGACTTGCGCCCACCTGCGTTGGACAACTAAACCCCTGAGCCCCCTTTACAGGCTCCGGCCCAATGCACCAAACATAGCAAAGCCCTCTATCTACTCAACTTGAGAATCAAGCCTACCTAGCCCTAAGCCCCCCCCCCCTGGCTACTAGAGCTTGTCTTGTGTACCTTTGCACACGTCAGATACCCATCCATGCACATAAAAACCAAATTTCCAAAGTTGTCATAATTGTATTCTGTCTTTAGCGTCGGGGTCCTAGCAGGTAGTCCTATACATTGATCTATCTCTTGTTTGTCATATTCTCTTGTATCTCTATATCTCTTTGGCATGCTTCCAAGCTCACACCCAAAGCCTAGAGACATTCTCCTAAATGGTTGCTAGGTCGGTACACAATCTGTGCATTTGATTGGTCCCATAAATCGATACTTAGGTGGAGTGTGATTTCCAATGTTCCTCCTAAAGGAGGTCATAAGTTTGTGGGACACTGATTCCCGTAACCCCAACAAAGGGGGTCCACCTTTAAATGCTAGACCTTGCCCCCATGTACCTAACTAAATAGTAGGAAAACATTTTTTATTCTTTTGTAAAACATGTCGAATATAATTCTAAAAGAAAAATTACCAAGAAAGTGGATACGATGTGAAGCCGGGTAACAGATTAGGATCACAAATTCCAAGAAGCACAATGGGCCTTCTTCACAGTATTCAAGGTGAAGGATACTCCATTTTGATTGGCATTCTTGAGGTAGTCATTCCAGTGGAATTCCTTGTGCCAAGCTTAATGGTGGCCATCCAACATACGTATGGCTATGAAGAATCCTAGAAGAAATAATTGGATGAATCGTATAAATTCGATGAATTGCAACACAGGGAAGCTTGGAATGCAAAGCACAATCTAGCTAAGGAGAAAGGCATGATTTCCACATCAAGAAACTAGCAAGATAGGATGCTTCTATTGCTAGACAGTGTCTCACTAAGGGGGATGAAGCAAAATCTCCATCATGTGAGAGTAGGGTCCTACCAAAATCTCCATTAGGTGAGAGTAGGGTCCTACCAAATCAAGAAGTGCCTTGAGAATGGAACGGTCACTTTAGATGACTTGGAAGGAAACAAACTTCTAAAACAAATCAACATGATGGAGATTAAGTTGTTTTGGCCACAGGTTTTGTTAGGTGACTGTGAAGACTCACCTCACGGATCATTACATGTCAAATCATGGTTTAAAGTGAGATTAGGTGGTACAACAATGGAGAGGAGCAACCAAATGGTTCACAATCTCCCAGCAAGGTACACCATAAAATGGCCCCAATTCCACTATGAGGGATAATCGAATGATGGAAAGGAGTAGTGTGAAGAGGGTGGTCACTTTACAGTTGACAAGCAGATGTGGTGATGCCCAAACATTTTGAGCCCACTTTTCTCCTTTTAGCATGGTGCAATCTTCTCTCCCCTCCACATCTCTATACCACATAGACTTCCAAGACTAATTAAATGGCTTTGAGCCCGCCGAATGTGCAAAGTCCCCAAAAAGACTACGGGGTTGATACCAAAGAAGAGAGGGCTAAGATATTTAAGGGACTAGGAATCAATGCACCTCCCTTTCATCAATGGCCACTTGTAGCAGTCAACTAGATGCACCTCGCGGGGCTTAACAAAATTTTCAAGCTCCCATGGAATGCAACATTTTGAGAGATCTCAACCATGGAAGCAGAACAGAAGAAGGTGAGAGAGAGGAAGAGCTAGAAGAGAGAGCCACACAAATTTTTGGTGGTGCAGAACATCGTAACCTTCTATGTCATCCATATATATATGGCCCTCTCCTCATCTAATTTGGGACTATCTTCCTGACTCAGTTTCACATATGGAGGCAATGGAGTACTTACTTCCTTCCCCCCCCTCCATATTGAAACATTGCAATGCTTTTGTAACATACTCCTTTTGTGAAAGCCAAAGGAGTTTCCTATTCTGATCACGCGTGATTCACATACAAAGAATATGACCTGCAGGTCCCAAGTCCTTCATGTCAAAAGCCTTGTGCAACTTGTCATTCAATGCATCGAGCTCATAAGTGTTCTTGCTATATCATCCACATAAAGTGCTAGGAGTATCAGGCTATTATCCTTAGCCCTTTTAGTGTAGAGGTCGTAATCAATCTTACTTCTTCTGAAACCCTAGGACCGAATGAAAGCATCAAACTTTTGATACCATTCTCTAGGCGCTTGCTTAAGGCCATAGAGACTCTTTTTTAGGTTGCAAACCAAATTCTCTTTACCCTTTTCTTCAAAGCCTTCCGGTTGTACCATGCAAATCCCCATGCAAGGAAGTTGTCTTGACATCCATCTGCATAAGCTCCATATCCTCTACTGCCACAATCAAAGTCCACACACTTCCCTTGCTTGAACCCTTTAGCAACCAAATGGGCCTTGTACTTAGGCACATCATCACATATTACCTTCTTCTTGTAGACCTATTTACATGGCAATGCTTTCTTTCCATGTGGCAAAGAAACCAAGTCCCAAGTCTTATTTTTCATGAGTGATTTCATCTCTGATTGCATAGCTTGCACTCATCCTCATGCATCATAGCCTCTCTATAGCAAGAAGGCTCCCCGCAATCAGTAAGCATCACATAGTCTACCTATGGAACAAATCTCTCAGGTGGTCTAGACACTCTAGATGTTCTTCTCAAGGGCATTTCAGCCTACTGTCCCGCCTACATATATCAGCCACATTTGGCTCATCATTTCCACCAATAGATGATCCATGATCTCCCTTGATTATGTATCTATGGGAGTCCCTGGGGGCACCATTTCTTGCACATTCAGTGCATGAACAGCTTGCTGTCTATCAACATATGCAGATGGATTCACATCTTGGAAAGTGATTCTCCTCATTTCCACATCCCTCATGGGTGTCTTATGTATCTTCTTCTCATTGAATACCACATCATGGCTTCGTATGATCTTCTTTACTTCTGGATCCCAAAGACGATAGCCCATCTCTCCACTTTCACCATGAGACCTAAAAAGATGCATTTCCTAGACTTACGATCTAGCTTCTTCCGAAGCTCTTTTGGCACATGTGCATATGCCTCACATCCAAATATATGCAAATGAGAGTAAGAGGGCTTCTTTCCACTCCATGCCTCTTCAGGAATACCACCAGCCAAACTCTTATTAGGTGATCTATTGCTCACATGCACTGCAATCTTCATTGCCTCAACCCAAAAACCACAAGAAAGACTTGCATTGGAAAGCATACATTGCAACCTTTCCTGAATGGTGCAGTTCATATGTTCTGCAACTGGATTTTGTTCTAGTGTACAAGGGGGCATGAGCTCCCTCTTAATCCCACTTGTCTCAAAAAAATGCTGAAAGTCATGAGAGAGAGACTCTCCACCATTGTCAGTCCGTAGGCATTTAAGCGTTCTACTTGAATGATTTTCAACGAAAGCCATCCATTTTTGAAATACCTGGAACACATCGCTCTTCTGAGCTATAGCATAAGCCCACAATTTCCTAGTTGCATCATCAATGAACGTCACATATTGTTTAGCCCCACCTAATGACCGTGTAGGCATGGGGCCACATACGTCTGAATGCACCAAATCAAGCCTTTCAAGCTCTTTCTTTCCCCTTCTTTTATGGGATGATTTAGTCTACTTTCCATAGAGACAATGCTCACGAAATTCAAAGGCAAAAAAACTCAAATGCAGTACATAACCCAAATGGCATAAGAGTTTCATTCCTTTCTGGCTCATGTGCCACAACGTGCAATGCCACAAAGAAGTACGTTGCTGCTTGGTTATTTTGCAAAGAGGGATATTGCCTTAGTCTCCACATCAAAATTCATCTTCTGAGGCTAAAGCTGGCTGAAAATAATATTGAATTCATTCAAGTGAGAAGCAATGGAGACCACCCTTCCTTCATCTATAGCTCAAACAACCTCTTCATAAGGTAAACTTTATTAGAGGCAATTTCCTTCTCATAAGTGGCATATAATTTCTTCCACAAATCTTCCATAGTCTACTCATTTACTACTGTGAAATAAAGTGACTCAGCAAGATGAAGTCTAACAGTAGACTTTGCTAATGCATCTAACTCATTCCAATCATCCTCAGACATATATGTAGGCTTAGCTTTAAGCCTTGTTAAGCATTTAATCTGGTTCTTTTGAATAAGCACACCCCTTATCTGTTCTTTTCACAAAAAAAAGTTTGTCCCATCAAATAATGCTGAAAAGCTCCTTTTCAGACATGGAAGAGGATGCCATGATGCAAATGAAACAAAATCCCAAATGCTAGTACTTGTAAGAGAGAAATCACACCAAATACCAGGTGTACCCAAATGTGTATGCCAAAATGGAAGGTGATATCACCAAACCTCAAAGGCTCAAAGCATCAAAATGCATCTGACTCATGTGCATATACTATGCATCCATATGAGCAAATCTGGCCCAAAAGAAAAGTCAACCTGCAATGACAAAACAATGGCAAACCCAATGCAAATAAGAGCCAAATGACTTAAGAATAAACACCGTCCATGGACATAAGCATCAATAACATCTCATCCAAGAGAGCATAGCACTATAAGTGCATCCACTGTAATACGTCAAAGCTGTCCCTCAGCATAAAATAGCACCTATGTGCTAAACATCCATCAATAAAACATCCCACAAGGAAATGTGGGCCTAGAAGCGCATCCAACAAGGATCACAATGCATCCAAATGGCATGTAAAGCATCCACTGCAACCCAATGAAAATCATGGCCCCATGTAATGTCCGCTAGTGAAAATAGAACCTGGGATGCCTCAAAACATGTGTGTCACTACATAATCAAACTCAGGGATTATTTGTTGTGGACTAGGGATGTCACTTGGAAGATTAGTTCTTTGTGAACACATGGCTTTACGAACCCCCACCCTTGACAAGTTGGCACTCCATGTGAACCTTGGATAGCTAGAATATAGGAAGTGCCTAGGTACGTCTGCCATCGACTCCTGATCTCGAACACATGGCATTTAGATGATGTGGACTTGGGATGCCACATAGGAGAGTATAAATTTGTGAACACATGGCTTCGCAAACCCACCCCTGATAGTTTGGCACTCCATGTGAACATTGGAGAGCTATAGTCTAGAAACTACCTAGGTACTCCATGTGAACCTTGGAGAGCTATAGTGTAGAAACTACCTGGACACTTGTGGCATCGACTCTTGGTCTTGAACAATGTCGTCTAGGTGTTGTTTGATGTGGATCCGTGCTTCTAATTCTAATGTTTTGGTCTCAGAGATTGGATTTTTCCTTCTCTACTTCGCTTGGTCATCTGCTAGAAGGCCTCTTTGGAGAATCTTTCGAGCTCGCTTTGGCTTTGATTTGTTGTTCTACATCAGTTCCCTATTTTGGTTGTTTGTAATTATTCAATGCAGGTGACACAAGATTATGCCAACATACATGTCCCTTTAGGGCTATGATTAGGGTCAAGGTTCTCCCATATCCCCATATATGGTGTAACTTATACTTCTCTCAACATCAACTCTTAAAGTTTCTAGGTAGGGGGTGATATACAAAGACATTTTATAATTTTTGAAAATAAAGAAGTTACATCATGGCAATAGAGATAATGGTGAAGAAAATCAAAAAAATCAAAGTATGTACATGAGCGTAGTGACTTTGCAATGGAAGTTTGTAAAAAAAGTACAATTAAGTATATTTTCTTCTTTTAAGTTACAAATGTTGAATACCAAGCCAAAAGTCAAAACCATGAGAGCTTGGCAAGAGGAAGTGGCTCTGTGACTGTTCTTGTGTGACAGTCAACAATATCGATTTCTTCATTGAGAACCTTTTCTATAATGAAGTGATAATGCACTTCAATATGCTTTGTTCTAGCATGAAAGACTAGATTGTTTTCTAGTTGAACCTTTCTCAAAGGATCGGTACTTCAATAAGAATTTCAAGCCATTTAAACCAAATTGTTCACATGTAGCATTGTTTGGTCCTCTGTAATATCCTTCTATTGATGAGATAAGGCCATTGTTGGTTTCTTTTCTTTGCCAAGACAAAGCTACTAAACCAAGACAAAGCTACTAAACCAAGCCTAAAATTATGTCTTCTTCTATATATGTCATATACACTATTTGCCCAATCATTGACATCAATGTATCCATGAAAGTTGAGATCTGTTAACCTATGACAATGCAATCCATAATCCCATGTACCATTTGCATAGTTGAGGACACTTTTAGTTGTAAGGATCTGAATGTTCCAATAAGCTATCAGTATTAATGAGGATCTGTGTTAAGACACTTGTCATGTGATGATAATTTGATATTCCTTTGCATAGGGTAGGGAGTGTCGTGCACTTTAACGGAAACTACTTGAGAACCATTTGAGTATATTCCCTATGCAAGCCATTGGAAATAAAGGCCAATGTGTGGTCCAAACCCCCTCATGGGTGCTAGGTACTTGATGCACGGTTGACATGTGGAAGATTATAAGGAAAGAAATCCCATAAGCATGGGATAATTACAGGATCTTGGGTATATATGAGGTAATAAATGGACCCTCCTTTAGTCTCGTTGGCCTTTTGCTGGGGCCTGAAGGAGGCTATGCATTAGGAGGTAAGGGCATGGGACTCCCTCGTACTCAGAGCATCCAATGGTAGGCTACCATGTGGCAGCTACCCTACAGTGGTATGAGAGCGGGGATGGCCCTGTAGATTGTGCTGTGGACACGCATACCTATGCAGTGTATCTGACTATGAATGTTTGTCTGTGGTGGCTCTAATGTGGCAACCCACGTAAATTGAGAGGTGGACCACAGATCGATAAAAAAGGCGGCTGGCATGGGAAGTGATGACCTATATCAGTCCAAGGGAACTCCCCAGCAACTGGGACTGGTTGACACAGCCATGTGTGTGGGCGGTCGACATTTAATAGCTGACCCAACCCTGTGTGTGTGGGTGGTCGAGTTTCTAAGCTGATCTAGTCCTTAGTGGGTGTTTAGCATTTGTTGGATGGTCAAAGTTCACTTGTGGTGTTTGGACCATGAAGGGGTGTTGGAAATAAAGGCCAATATGTGGTCCAAACCCCTTGCGGATGCTAGGTTAATGAGGCACTTGATGCACGGTTGACACGTGGAAGATTATAAGGGAAGAAATCCCATAAGTGTGGGATAATTACAGGATCCTTGGTATATATGAGGTAATAAATGGACCCTCCTTCAATCCCATCGGCCTTTTAATGGGGGGCTAAAGGAGGCTATGCATGGCTAGGAGGCAAGGGCATGGGACCCCCTCATACTCGATGCATCCAATGGTCGGTTACCATGTGGTAGCTACCCTACACAAGCATGATTGCCATCTCTCCATATTTCAAGCTAAGAAAATAATGGAGTCTTTTGCTGATCTTTGCTTTGTGTAGTCATAGTGGACTGACATTTTTTGAATTAGCGACATTGTGATGAAGATGATACCAAAAAAATTGTGATTTGATCAAAGTATGAGGCTATTCCACCTTTGGAAAGAATGAATTTTCTTTTAATTGGATCTCATAATCTATATGTTTTGGGTTCATCATTGTAGCTTGTGGAAACACATTTAATGGATTTTTATATCTAGGAATAACAGCATAGGAGAGAGTGCCAAATACGCTCAAATGATTCAGTGATGGCTTTACACATACGAGTAGCATGACCCGTCTATGATGGGTTATAGACCCACTCTACTAGGTCTCAACATGGGATCTCAAAATCGACCCTACTAATTTGAGAATGGACCTCCTTTTTTATTTCCAATCTTGATGCATTACCACATGCTTTCAATATGTGAACAAAGGTAAAGCTACTTGGCGAGAGACCTCGCTCTTGCATTTGCACATAAAACCCAAAAGGTTCCTCGATTCCTTCTTGTTCAGCATATGCCAAGATCATTGTACTCCATGTAAGCACATTACAATGAGATCGCAATTCATTGAAGATAATGAATGCTCCCACATTTTGTGGACATGTCCACCAAAGTAGTTCCCACAGATAAATCAAACTTAAAAATAATCTTAAAAACATTGGAGTTTTTAAATTAAACTTCATGTCATTGCAAAGCTATTGCAAGCCTTCAATGCCCAAGAATGCTTGTTCAATGCCACAAAGCATAGCATGTTTATCCCCACATTGCATGCCACCAAATCCCCATACGACACCACTACCCAGCACTTGTGCTTGATCATCTCACCAACTGGTACCCCACAAAGTGTTGAGCTCTCTCAGATAGCAACAATTGTCCCCTGACTACATGCTATGCATGCGTGTGCGCATGTGCACACACACACACACACAGGCACGGGGAATCTATTGAACTCTCTCAAATAGCAACAATTGTCCCCTCACTATGTGTTGCAGATAAAAATATAAGGCAAGGTTTGCAATGATTCAAGATCCTATTATGTAGGCTTTAATAGAAAAACTATTGTTTTGCAAATTTGCTTTGGTTAAGATCCTTGGAAGATTCTTAATATGATGTATAGGTAAATGACACCTAGGGAAATCATGCGCATATGATATACTATGCGAACTTTATAATTCCAAAAGTCATCGTTACTTGAATGATGTATGTATAAAATTTAAGGATCAAGTAGAGGTTGATGTTACCATTCACTAAACCAATCATAATATAAGCTTGTTGACCAACTATCTCATCCTTGACGGTGCTTGTCCTCCTGAGAAACAAATAAGTAGATCAACCATCACTCATGTAGCAGCAGATTAGCCTATGCCCACATACCATATTTATGTCAAGTGAGCTGCTAAAGGAGGTTATTAGCTACCTAAGTGCACTGGTAGGAGAGGCCTTCGCGAGGTCTCTCTCTCTCTCTCTCTCTCTCTCTCTCTCTCTCTCTCTATCTCTCCTCCTTGCCCCCTTCTTTCCTTCTCTCTATCTTCTCCTCTACGTCTCCTTCCCTCTTTCTCTCTCTTCTTCCCATACTCCCCCATCTCTCTCTCTCTCTCTCTCTCTCTCTCTCTCTCTCTCTCTCTCTCGCTCTCTCGCTCTCGCTCTCTCTCCCTCCCCCCCTCCCTCCCCCCTCCCTCCCTCCTTCGCTCCCTTTCTCCCTCCCTTCCTCCCTCCCTCCCTCCCCCCCCCCCCCCCCTCTCTCTCTCTCTCTCTCTCTCTCTCTCTCTCTCTCTCTCTCTCTCTCTCTCTCTCCCTCCCTCCCTCTCTTTTGCAAAGTGCCATGTGTGTGGTGATTTGGATTGTCTTCCATGTGGAAACTTCAGCACAAATTTAGCCAGCAATGGTGGATTTCAGTGTGGCTTTTTCATGTAAGAGCATGTTCCCACTCAATGCCACCAAATGAGCATAAATGACAAATAATTTACACACTTGCAACCTTTGCACTAAACGCCCCTAAAATGGCAATGCACCATGCGATTGGAGATGGGATAAAAAGGATCTCCAAGCCTTCCCGACCAATCAACACCTCTAAGTGCCTTGATTTTTTACTTGCTAGAAATTGGCAACACACTACCCCGATGGAGATTGAGAGAGAGAGAGAGAGAGAGAGAGAGAGAGAGAGAGAGAGAGAGTCATAGTCCAATAATAATTACAAGAAGAAAATTTTTATTTTAATGGAAATGTGACAAAGGGACAGATGGGGGAGAGAGAGAGAGAGAGAGAGAGAGAGAGAGAGAGAGAGAGAGAGAGAGAAGGGGGTATGTTTTTTTGGTGGGCGTGTTCAAAAATAGGATCCTTTCCTATGCAACTCGGTGTGGTGGAGGTGTAGGCGTGTGGACATGTGGTGAGTGGAGATGCAAGCATGTGGACACATGGTGCGTAGGGCTGGGCTGAGCATAGCAGAGCAGGGCAATGGAGACGTGGCACAAAATCCACATTGAGCACCCAGGTAGTGGTGAGAGAGAATCTGCAAACTAATCTACAATATTTTCATTTTTCTTGAGAGGTATATCTCAAGAAAAATATGCCTTGAAAATTTTGGAACCTCGAGTTTTCTGATGTGTTGAGAAAAATGTTTACTTGGCCAGCACTAGGACGTTTTTTCAAATTCTGAAATCCAGTGCTTCCACATGGCACAATATACACCCTTAGATTTTTTAAATTCTGAAAGCCCAAAAGCTTTTCTGAAAGCCCAAAAGCTTTGAAAGCTTTTGAAAAGCTGCCTAAAAAGCCAACTGCATAAAAAGCCAAGGCAAAACCTTTAAATACCCTTTGCCTGCTTCCTGAAGTTGTAATCCCCAACGTGGATGCAGAAGTATCCCTGAATGTTTGTGTAAGCCCCCTGCAACGCTCTTGATCGCTTCCGTTCAAACTTGTTACTTCACTTGGTTATGAAGAATTCTCCTTCTTTTTTGCTGAATCTGACGATGTCTTACTGCTGGTTTTTACTTTATCTGTGGTTTTTTAACCGACTTGAGGGAAATTCGTCAAGAGGACGAAAGCCTTGGTTAACTAAACATCATCCTCTTGACTATGGTGCTCTTCTTCCTCCTCGCTCTGGAGCCTTGGCTATGGCTTCTTCCCTCCCGTTGACAGCCCTTGCCTGCTTCTGCTCCAGCATTACCTGATCGCATTCGTCCTCCCCCGATGTACCTTGCTTCTCCAGCAGCCAATTCTCACAGGCGCGATCGTTTTCTGTTGCGTGATCGTCATTTCAATCCACCTGCAACACTCCACAAAAACCACGGGAAGCGCTTGCCATTTTTTGTCACCTGCGTGTGAGCTTTCCCTGCTGGATTCAGCTGCAACACTCAATCGATCCACCACGAGGAGCAACAAGCTTCCTGTCTGTGTGTGCGCGCTGTTGTTTTCTGCCGGATCTCCGTTTGATTTCTGCGCAGGAGGTTTGGACGAAAGACTGGCCTTGCGAGACGCATCTGCACGCAATATTTAGTGCGGTTTGCACCTCCATCTGCGATCAAAACAGTGGTCATGTTGCTTGCTGAGCAATCGAGGAAGCCGCTGTTATCACGGACGCAATAACTGCATTAGTCAATCCATTTTTTGAGTTGCAAACGATCCAAATTCTAGATTAAAGACCACGACACGATTGAAAAATCTTAATAAGGCTGCATGGCTGACTGACGCAGGGATGTTCAAGGTATTGCTTTGATTTGTTAGCATTGGCTAAACGTCTGGCAGATGTAAAGCGCAAGCGTCACCGTTGAAATATACAAAACCCAAGCTTCTTTGAAAGAGGAATTGGGATCCTTTTGGAACAAGATTTCAAACTGCACATTACCCTCTTCTCTCCTTGGCATTAGCAAATTGTTCTAATACTTGATGGAGGAGATGAAGGTTCAAGGCTAGTTACAGTGTGAAAGGAGGCATTCGCCCAGGCCTGAATAAATGGTTGAATCTCTCTATATCTAGCTTACTATATACTGCCAATGGTCCAGTAACTAACTGCAGCTGTAAGCTTGCCAAAAGTCTCTGCGATCCTTTCTCAATAGCTCCCATAATTTGTGACGTCGTTTCTGGTGCTCTACACTAAATCGTAGTCGACCGCGAGGATTTAGGCATTAGTCTCTTTTGTGCATAGGCACCCCGTCTAGCTGATGATGAAGTGCAGTGAATTGCAGTGCTTTCATTCCTTAATTCGAGTTGCACATGCATTCTCTACTATGCACAGGTATTGTGTCTATATAGTCGGCATCATCATACATGACCATAGTCTACATCTTTGATCGTTGGATTGTGTATAGCTTTTGTGCTTGAATTTATCATCTTTAGGAAATTGCACATATGCTAACCAACATATCCAAACATGCAGAACATGAGGAATGCATATTGAGTAATCATGATTGTTTTTCAGATTCCAACATTCCAGCAAAGAAATAGGTGACTTCTCGTCGAGCTGTGGACGTCACAACGGATACTCCACGTAAGTAGAATGTACGGTCATTTCAATTCTGAAATGTTTCTGCACCGTCTGTTGCTCTGGTCCGCATTAATGCGCTACACCTCCAACACCGGAGGTGACTATTCGAAACGGGGGGATGGCACGTTCCCCTATGATATATAATTTTTGGAGAGACATGTTCCGGCTCTCCACCATACATAACGTATGGTTTTTTTTTTTACACCTCATCTTGAGTACGCACACTTCTTCGCACATTCTGTTTCCGCAAGCGAACATTACATTTGCTTGGTTCGACCAACATACTAATCATGTCTGCAACATTTCTGTTTTCGAGGTGTTTGCAGCCTCCAAACGAGTGTCTTCTCCTAAAGGTACCCACAACAAAATGTATTTGCTTGATTCAAGTTATTTTATCAATTCTTTCACCTTTTAAAGATAGAGGTTCAGTCCATTTTGTTTTTCCTGTTGCGTTTAGACAAGACCACGTGAGTGAAATTGTAGCAAAGTTTCGGATGGTTTTTATTATTAATCCCTGTAGGTGTTTAAACCCGAACATAAGACATCGATTCATGTCACGATGTAGAAATGACCACCGGAAACTCCTTCGAACATGACCATTCGTCAACGCTCAGAGCAGCCAGAGGTCGAGCTATTCAACTTGATATAACATCAAGAAAGATGTCCTTGAGGCCAGCTACGTCATCGTGGTTGACCATCGCAGATAGATACAAGCAGTGGGTTAGTAATTGCGCGGCTATTTTCTCTAGCCTTCAAATCTGCGGTGTCTGTGGCATAACCACGCTTTTGTCTGCAAACCAAAGGATCGTTTCTTTGCAAGGCATAGGCATCTCGAGCCACAGCGCCGCACTCGGAAACATGATACTTTTGGATGCCTGCGAGAATATGGGCATGCAAGTGACTTACTGGAAATGCCAAAGCTGCACACGAGATGCCCAGCGGAGCAGATACATTATGCGGTTGATGCCACAGTACTCTCGGCAGTTGCTTAAAACAAACCACCTCCACACGCAACTGCTAAGCATCATAGATGTATCCATTTCAGTTACCACGACTGCAAATGCGATCGCTCGTGGCACACTCGATCGAAGGTCACTTCTAGACAATCCTCTGATATCTTGGCGAAACGTCCCACTAAGCTCGGCTCAAGAAATCGTGATGAACGAGCTGTCAGGTGTGCTCACATACAACATCGAGAATAATCCAATATTGCGCAAGTACAATTCTTTAGCAGAGCGTGCGGACATCAAGATGGGTATGTGCATCTTGAGTAGTATCTTGGAACTACACGATGAGACAGCTCCCTTCGAGTTAATGTCAATAGCGGAATCTCAGCCTGAGCTCCTGCTTTTGCAAAACATGGTGGACCCCGCGAACCGTCGCGCCTTTGATGCAAGGGACAAGCATGAGTTTGCCTCCATACAGCTACGGGGTACAGAAATGCTTTCAGAGAGAGTCGCTTCATTCCACGTCGATGGAGTAGCAGCAGCTAGCGGTGCGTGCGTTGACATAACCATGGAGTCAGCAGTGTTCCCCTTCCTATTCCCTTTCGGACAGGGCTACTATGATGGCTGCATACAGTTCAACAACTATGTGAAAATGAGAATATGCACCTTATTCTCTATCTACACGCTCTACAAGCCGTACTTGTTGATCATGTTCCAATTAAAACAGGCTGTGATGATTGCCAATTCAAGCAACTCTACATGCTTGCAACGAGACATCGACCAATATAGGAAAGCCAACCCTACCACGACCGATGAAGACGCAATGAGACACGTGCTTCGCTACAGCATGCCATCAACAATGCCGGGGTCCCCATCGTGGCATCGACGGCAACTGAAGGACCTCATAACGATGGTCGATGCTTGGGGCCTCCCAGATTTCTTTCTGACATTCACTGCAGACGAGGTCACCGATACACGGTGGCAAGAAATTAATGTGATCGAGAGCATCACAACACATTATAATGCGCAATTCACTTGAAAGGACTGTCCTGTTGAATGCGTGGCACTTTTCCACGCACGCTTCCACATGTTCATGCACAAGCATTTGCTTTCATCCGACGGTCTGCTTGGCCGAATACAACACCATGTCGTTCGTTATGAGATACAAAACAGGGGCTCCCTACATGCCCATGTCATATTGTGGGTCCACCATGATGACTGTCAGCGAATTGCAAATGAGATTGCGGCTTACATCCCCAGGGACGAGGCCCTGGATCCTCGAAACACAAGGCTGCGAGAACTAGTTCTCAGGAAGCAGTTGCACGTATGCAAGAAAGCGTGCTACGTTGGACCGTCACACCACAGTTGCAAGCACGGCTTCCCTTTCGCAACACAGCCAGAATATGAACCCATCCTCGACCCTCTGACGTAACGTTGGTTGTATTACTGGCCGGGACATGAGCACCGAAACGTCGTCCCTTACCACCCTTCTGTGTTACTGTTGTGGGGTGCGCACATGAACATACAGCGGGTGACAAACTCTTCAATCTCTCACTACCTCCTCAAGTACGCGATGAAATCTGAACCAATGGGCAAACTGAACATCTATTCAGAAGACGCCTCGCGTTTGGGGTTGCAACATCTCGATGAAGTAAAGCTGAAACTCATCGCCGCGAGCCTCCTATCAAAACCAACCTCTCCAACAGAGGTCGTGCTAAACTGCATGCAGATACCAACAATCACAAGGAGCGAGACCGTTCACTATGTCGACTCCTCCACCATCTCTAAGACAACACATTGTCTCGCGAAACAACAACGTCACCCTGCACCCGGTCGACATATACTGCGGGAGACTGAGCGTCATCGAGGATAGCACGTATGATTACCATAGGCAATATGTGATCCGAAAGCCCAAGGAAACGCAACGTGGAACGGTCGGTCTTGACCTCTTCGGCAACAGGATCACAAAATGTGAGCGAGTAGTCAGATTCACTGACTACCACCCTGGACATACCAGAGGGGTACTTCTACAACGTGCTCTTGCGAAAACTCAGCTTCAGGAATGAAACGGAGCTCATATCACCTGCCAACACAGCTGGATCCTACTTTGTCGAATGCCAAATGCGCGGCCTCATATTGAGCAGCGAGGACCTCGAGATGTATGTGACCGAATACACGCAAAGGAACTTGCTAGCGATTGACCACACGGACCAGTTGATCAATATGATATTGCAAAAGGTTGCAATCATCCGAGACTGCCCGATGGAAGCGCCTAACATCGACCAGCAAACCGTCGAAGGGCCAACACACATGAGGATGTTGGAAAAAATGACCGAGTTTCGCACCGTCGCCGCTGCCGCATTGACAGTAGAACAACAAAGAGTCTTCGAAAGCCTGGCTTCAATAAGCTTGGGGCTGCACGTTGTCTGTGGAACACCAGGTAGCGGCAAAAGCTTCTTGATACGGTACTATGTTTCGCATCTGGTAGCGCAAAACAAAACGGCAATACTCTGTGCATCAACAGGGGCGACTGCAATGCGGCTGAGCGGGATTGCAACCACTGTACACTACCAATTCAAGATCCCTGTGCGCAGCAGTCAGTACCCACTGAACATCCATGAGACAGATGAGTGACACCTCGCAATCAAGGAAGCCAACGTGATCATCATTGACGAGATGTCCATGCTAACAAGGATGACTTTCGATCTCGTGGTAAGACAAATCGTCAATGTCACTAATGGCACATTGCATGAGCCATTCAGACACAAAATGCTCATAATTTTTGGTGACTTGGCGCAATTACCGCCAGTCTGCAAACACCGCGAGGATCTCTGCGAGCCGTGCCACATCACGTCCTCCGCGCACTGGGCTGCAGCGAAAATGTACCACATGCAATTCTCGGTGCGACATGCACGAGACATGCCGTTCCTGGCATTCTTGCATACCATAAGACTCAGGACACCCACAACTGACGAGATTTCCGACTGTTTGGGGCAGTGCATTGTCGACAAGAAAGGTGCATGCCACTTCATCGATGCCGAAACAACCATCATTTGCACGCATAGAGTCGATGTCGCTACCTTCAACGATGAGCGTGTGGAGAAATTCAACACTCCCGAGATGATTGTGCATGTTCAAATACACAGTAACGCCGCGAGTGAACGAGCTCTCACTTCTCCTGCAGGACTCCTCAAAGAGATCCTTGTCGAGCTTGACATTGAGTTCGATGAGACTGATAGGATGATGGAAAGTTTGGAGGGGCAGAAGCTACTAGACACAAAGACGAAAGGGATCACAGCGTATGCGTGCGAGCTGCTGCATTACGGGTACAACGTATCCTTGGAGTTGCTGAGGGACACGACGCGCGATTAAGGAACGGCTATACTCGAACAATTCATGGAACAATTTGGAGGGACGCACGACGCGACGCACCCGGTGACGACAATGGAGAAGCTTACGTATATTTTCAACAGGGACTTATACGAGGAGCGCTTCGGTGCTGGAAACGATCCTTTCACGGCAACAGAGAAAAACCAGGGCAAGTAAATAAATGCATTCTATTATGGACGTCAAACGAAAAAAAAAAGACCAAAAACATCGATGACTAACGTAATTGTCATCGTTTATGCAGGTACGACATTGAAAGACGCGAGCCTCGAGATGAAGGAGGAGCCTCCACTGAAGCGCCCGCGCAAGGGAATCGTGCGAGCCTCGTCGTCTACTGCATCACGTGCAAGCCCAACATAGGGAGCACGACGGACCTGCCGCCGCGGAGGATCAAACAGCACAATAAAAAACCATCGGCGAAAATGAAAGAGGACTTGCAGCGTTACAAGCCCTTCAAAGAAAATTTTGAAATCAAAGTTTTGGAAACAACAGACACTGTAGACAAAGCACGAACTTTAGAGCAGTACTACATAAGGAGCCACAACACACTAGGTCCATTAGGTTACAACACGCTCGAGGGCCATCCGACTAGAGCGCGGAAGTACTATTTCCTAAAGCGTAGGAACATAATTTGACCCAAAATATAAACATTTCTGCCTTCGAAAAAAGGGATCCAATGAAGTTGCAAATGGTGCTGGAACTTTTGTCGTACATGCAATGCAGCTTTGGGTTTGGATTATTCCTGTCACAGTTGCATGCTTCTGTCTCAATTTGGTTTTTATTTATTATTTATACATTTCTGAAATACATCTCCCCGTCGTTCGCTCAAAGTGGAATGACAATAGATTTGCTTACAGTGCAAACAATAGAAATTTGTCTTCTTCCGAAAAAAAGAAAAACTACGTTTTACTGTCGACATGAACAACATCAAGTGCAAGCAGGACTGGATGATAACGAAATCTCTACAAAAGATTGCATGCAATCGAACATTAGCAAAAGAGAGAAGTATTCATCAAGACCCCAGCTGGCCAAGCACTCTAGTTTTTGTGAACATTGCACCTAGGCGCTCGATCTGATGGAATAGCTTGCCACGGGAGCCCAAAGCAGCACCAATGAATGCCACACGTGGAACTGAAAAGCTACCCACACTACCACTTGGGTGCGTACATGTGCTGCCGTGGGTTGGAATAAGCCCTTTCCCTCTTCCTTTTCACCCCTCTTCTCTTCTCTACAACTAATTAGTGGGAATTTCTCTCTTTTCCAATGTATGGAGGCATATGCTCCAATGAATGAATGAAAATCATCATATATATGAGCGCATCCGTCAACGGCCGGGGTCGGTGGAAAGAAGATCTACACCGTTGGATCTAAAACCTTTCATCATTGTAATCCGTCTCATCGGCTCCTTTACACGAGTGAGCGGCTAATATTAGAGTGCAATCCGTTGCCACGGACACTCCCATTGACACAAGAGCTGACCGCACATCCCACGGTTCATGAGAGGCGCCTCTTGTCAGCCGTTGGATCAACTCTGGGTCCCAAAACCTCCAATCGCACCCCTCCTCCACGTGGCTCACACGACGGTTGCCGATTTCCGGTCAGCAAGCCCGCCAACTCCCGGCGCCGGTCGCCGGCGCGTACCTTTCCTCCCGGGAATGGGCTCCGGGAGCCGATTCTCTACACCTTCAAAGTCTGAAGGATGGAGACGAAAAGCTCCCGGTAGCAAATGTGAGAATAATCGCTTCAATTCTTACAATTGTGTGAGAGCATCTTTCCACTGTATCCAAGCCTTCGAGGCCAAGAGATTGTTAGCTCTATACAACAATCTCCAAAGAACAAGCTCGCTCTCAGATGGGGCAGACTTTCAGACTCAGCAAGCTCACGGTCGGAGCAATATCATGCCGGTTCAGAAGCCCATGCTGTCCCTCAGGCAACCTGTGTCAGTGGTCTCCCAGCAGGGCTTCCGTAGCAACAATAATGACACGGCCCATCACTGCGAGCTGGACTACATCAGCCCATAAGACCAGCTGCGACCTCCTCTTCAAATTGTATCGCATTACATGGATGTCTATGGATCATCCCCCTCTAGCAAACTTGCAAGAAGTTCGAACGCTGAGCAGCTGTGCTCAGAGGTAGTTTTCTCTTCTGGGGTTATTGGATCTTGTCGTGATTGCTCCCTGCTTGCGTTTACCTGCGTCATGAGCCCGCAGCTAAGGCTTTTCCACTGGAAACATTCCTTTGGTGCGAGTAAAGCTGGAAATGCAGTCCAAAAGACCTTGCCTCAGCTAAATGAAGTGAACTATAATTTTGGCCATATGTTAGAATGTTTAGGTGAGCTCCCAGTGTCCAAGGCAAATAATTTGATGCATATGTATGTCCAGCGTGGAAGTATAATAGATGCTCGCCATGTGTTTGATAACATGCCAAACCACAACGTCCTGTCCTGGAATATTATGATTCTGGGCTATGCCAAGCACAACGAGGGTGCACAGGCTTTGGAGTTGTATGCACTGATGGGCCAGGAAGGTTTCCAACCAAGTGATAGAACCTTTGTCGGGGCCTTAAAGGCTTGCTGTAGGTTGGCAGCACTGGACGAGAGGAAGGCTTTTGATGGGAACTTTGTGAAACCTGGATGCCTGGGGAAAGGTAGAGCGATCCACTTCCAAGTAGTAAATAGTGGCTTTGAGTCAGATCTATTTGTGGGGACCACCTTGGTAGATATGTATGCAAAATATGGCAGCATGGAGGATGCACGGAGTGTCTTTAACGAGTTGCCTAATCGCGATGTGGTTTTGTGGAATGCCATGATCTTAGGGTATAGCAAGCAAGAAAGGGGTGCACAGGCTTTGGACATATATGAACGGATGCAACAGGAAGGTGTTGCACCAGACGACCGGACCTTTGTTGGTGCATTGAACGCCTGCTGTAAACTGGCAGCAATGGAAGAGGGACAACAAGGTGAGGGAGGATTCAGGAAAATAGTGTGCCTTAAAGGTAGAGCACTCCACTCCCATGTAGTAAAGAATGGCTTTGAATCAGATCCATTTGTAGGAAACACCGTAGTGGATATGTATGCTAAATGTGGGCATATGGAGGATGCACGGCATGTGTTTTATAAATTGCCTTGTCGTGACGTGTTTACATGGACTACCATGATTTTGGAATATGCCAGACAGGAAGAGGGTGCGAGGGCTTTGGAGTTGTACATACAGATGCAACAGGAAGGTGTTACACCAGATGATCGATCCTTTGTTGGTGCATTGAAGGCTTGTGGTAGCCTAGCTGCACTGGAAGATGGGAAACAAGTTGATGGGAAATTTGTAAAGGCAGTAAGCCTGGAGAAAGGTAGATCCATCCACTCCCAAGTAATAATTAGTGGCTATGAGTCAGATGTATTTGTGGGAAACACCTTGGTGGATATGTATATGAAATGTGGGAGCTTGGAGGATGCACAGGGTGTTTTTAATGAATTGCCTCATCGTGATGAGGTTTCCTGGAATGCCCTGATTCTGGGGTATGCTGAGCATGAAGAAAGTCAGGAGGCTTTTACACTTTATGCAGAAATGCAAAAGCAAGGTCTATCACCAAATAGCTTTACCTTTGTTGCCATCCTGAAAGCATGTGGCAACATTGCAGCTCTGGAAAATGGAAAGGAGCTCCACTCTCAAATCAGCAGGGATGGTTTTGTGACTTCTGCAATTGTGGCTACCAGTCTTATTGACATGTATGCTAAATGTGGGAGCATGGATGATGCCCAACAGTTGTTTGATGCATTGCTCACAAGGGATGTTATATTATGGAATGCATTGATTGCAGGGTATGCCCACCAGGGAGAAAATGAACGCGTGTTTAATTTCGTAGAGAAAATGAGGCAGGAAGGTGTACACCCAGACGGGGTCACGTTTCTTAGTATACTCACTGTATGTAGTCATGTTGGTCTACTAGACAAGGGGCAAATGTATTTTCAGGCCATGAGCAAACAGTATAGCATTGTCCCAACTGTTGAGCACTATTCTTGCATGGTTGATCTTCTTGCTCGTGCAGGCCAACTTAATGAGGCAGTGGCAACGGTGGAGAAGATGCCTTTTCAGCCTGATGTTGTTGTATGGTCTAGTGTGTTAGGTGCTTGTCAAAAGTGGAAGAATGTAGAGGTTGGAAAGAATGCCTTTGAAAATGCGGTGAAATTAGATGGAAAGCTTCCTGCTGCATATGTCTTGATGGCTAACATATATGCAGATGCTTTCTTGCATGAAGAATGTGATATATTCCTAGTAATGGGGAAGCATAATGCAGTAAAACACTAGCTCTCTCTCATGCACCCTGACCTGTCCTAAAATTCCTGTGCTTTTATGAAGATATTGACAGGGCCAATGCTTACATCAAACATAGAACAGGCGAGTTCGAAAACTAGCTTTCAAAGCCTGGCCTATGAGTCAACGTGTCTTGCATTTTACAAATATAGCTGACAACCCTCTCCATTTCAAATAGTTCTATGGTCAGACTTCTATTTTCAAGAGAAGAATCTCTGACTCCTAGAAAGCTAGAGAAAGAAAGAAAGAAAGAAACATCTATTAACATCTGTAGTAGACCTCAGGAGTCTATGAGACAAAGTACAAACTCCAAAAATTGAGCTACTACCTCTGGATAACCAGAGAATCGAGGGAGTGCACAAAGATCAGCTCCTCCCTAAGTATTATAAGGCATAACTACATTCCATTATTGTCATAGAGTGGTCTTTATAACATCATTTTAGGACTAAGAGTCTTTGGGTTTGGATTTGAGTTCCCTAATTAGTGCTTGCCCATCTCGATAAACCGCCCATTTCCCTACTTTGATGCTTCCTTTACTTTGGTGAGTTCACTATTTCTTTGTTTGAGCTGGATCGGAGTGAGCTCCTCAGATATCCAAATCTTTGTACCCTTCAGCTTATGTGTTTGTCTTAGAATCTTAAAACTTGCTGCCTGATGTAACATATATCCCATTCAATTTGTGGTGCTTTCTTCTTTAGGCATGTGATTGTGTGATCTATGTCTTTCTCCTCATCATCATGAAGAACAGCTGTCTTTCAACCCCCCCATACCGATGTTGCATATATCCCATTCAATTTGTGGTAGTTTCTTCTTTAGGCATGTGATTGTGTCATGACTTTGTCATCATCATCATGAAGACAACCGTCTTTCAATCCCCCCAACACGTAAAACCATTTTATCGTTCACTCTAGTTTCATGCTCTCCTTCCATATAAAGACCAGCTTTATTTACTTTGTTACTAGCATCAACAATCATCTCTTCTTTGATAGAACTTACCTGGTTAGAGATCATCTCTTCAATCGTGGAGACAAATTGCGATGCTGGTGGAGATCCGCTGCATTTGTGTATTGCTTATGCCATGAATTTTTGTTTCCATCGCTCTCCACGTCCTGTACTTTCCTTCAAAAGCTACAAGTTGGAACTTGAGCTCTTGTATTTCCTACTACAAGCAATATATCTGCTCTTGCGGGTTTGAAACGATCCTCTGTTTCTGATGCATCTTTGAGGGGGTTGGCGGTGGGTGAGGGTTTGCAATGGTCGGGTAAGAGACCTTGCTAGTTGGAGTCAAGGCAACGGTCTCTCCCTTGCGAAATTCCTTGGTGGCCTACGTGGATTGGGCACCCCCTTGTTGGAACTAACCTTTGGGTTGGGCTAGGCGTTCAGCCCAACTCAGGACTAGGGCAGAGAGAGAGAGAGAGAGAGAGAGAGAGAGAGACGATATGAGTGTATTAAGGTCTGGTTGAGATTCTTTAGGATCTATGGGATTGGTGACCACTAGTAGTGGCCTTTTACATCTAGTGAAAGAGATCTTACAAAAACTTGCTATTTTGTGAGTACTTGCTTAGCTAGCTTGTGCACTAGCCCAAGCACTTTGCTGCGGTGTTCCAAGACCTCCTTTGGTAACTTTCAAGCTTGTTGGCTAGCTATTCCAACAGGCTTTTCAGGTTGTCCTTGCTGTTCTTTTCTCTACTTTGTGCATAGGCTCGACATTTTAGGAGCATGTGGTGCTCATTTTCTACCTGCCCTTTGGGGCAAAATTTGCAAATTCTTGCATCTCTTGGGATCCTCTAGTCATGTAAGTTGCTTTTTATAGATTAAATGCCTTTTGAAAATTGATATATCCTATGTGAGGTAATTTTTCCATTCCATATTCATCCATTGGATCGATTTCCTGCTTGTAAAATTACCCTTTCATCCGTTGGCCTTGCCATAGTTTCTATAGCATTTTTTGTGTAATAAATTCCTTATTCCCCCTATATTTTTCGATATATTAGTAGCCTTTATGCTCTGTAGCTCCATCCATTCCATGCCTTCTCTGTGCCATCTAGTGGTCTTTGTAGCCTCCGTTGCTTTGTGTGTATCTTGTTTGCATCCGTCTTCTAAAGCTTGTTGGGGTAGACGATGTATTGGCATAATGCTTCCCCCTCTAGAGGTATCATACTTGTTGGAGGAATGATCCTCATAGGGACATTCACGGTGTGAGTGACTAAGGTTTGGTAAATTGTTGTGGTTGGTGGACACGTGCTGGTGAGTTTGCTATGATTGGTTCATGCATGAAATGGAACGTGATTGGAGGGCTGAGAGCTTGGTGTGCACTTGGCAATGTGACGAGAAGCAACTAGACGTTGCTTCAGAGGCGGTGCATGGCTTTGAATCCTGGGATTGCAAAGAATCGACTCCACGATTGTAGAAGGTCCTTTTGTTGAGGACATTGAGCCTGTAGGAGTCGCAGCTAGTAGCTACTCATAGTTGTAGGTATAGGGAGTTGTGTACAAGTCTTGTACACTGCCAACAAACTCAGTACATGTGAGGCATGGTCATTAGTGGAGTTCTATGGGGAGGACAAAACAATGTTAGAAAGACATCCCAAGTTAGGTGGGAATTTTGTGTCACGCCAAAAGAGGAATGGGAGCTGGGAGTAGTGAACATCCAAGCCTCTGCCCATAAACTAGCTGCAACTTGGATTATTAAGGCTATTCTAAACCCTAGTAAGGACTGGGCATAGCTTCTCCTAAGGAACCTCCCCTCTGTCATGGCTCCTAAATGGAAGGGATACCCCAAACTCTCTGCCTTGCGCGACCCCCATAGCCTTGCACAACTAAAGGGAGCCCTCTCTGGAAATCCATGTGGAAAGCTTTTGAGGCCATCAAAGCTAACATCATATTCTCTAGGAAAGGTGCCTTCATGACCCTAGACTCAATTTGAGTTTCAACTATCATCAAGTAACCCCCCTCTCTGACCTATACTTCAATAGGGCCAGCCTGT
Source organism: Dipteris shenzhenensis (assembly GCF_047967505.1). Classification (NCBI taxonomy): domain Eukaryota; kingdom Viridiplantae; phylum Streptophyta; class Polypodiopsida; order Gleicheniales; family Dipteridaceae; genus Dipteris; species Dipteris shenzhenensis. The sequence continues at coordinate 16,302,015 of NC_141627.1, read as the reverse complement.
TGTTTAAGAAGGTGCCTCAATTTAAGGGCTAACTCTAGATCACAAGAGAATTCAGATGGAAGACTTGGCAAGAAATCAAAATAGAAATCAGATTGACAAACGAAGATCATAATCTTGTCATGAGCATGACACAGAGGTGAGATGGGGTCATTGTCTAGAAGGGGGGCACTATCTTGGTGTACTGGAAAGAGTTCAACTGGAACAACTCCTCCCATCTCTTCTCTATGCCCACCCCAATTCAGGAAATTGAGGAAATATCTAGGGGTTTAATCACGAGATGGAACACCTTTGATAGCCCATACCAATGGAAAAGAAGATTCAAAGACATCTGGGATAAGAGGATACCTAAAAAACACTATGTTTTTCTGTGGCTTATCCTCCACAAAGCAATGTGGACAAACATCAAAGGTATTAGTAAAGGTAAAGGTGATGGGTCAATGCACACGATGCCCAAGACACAGAGATGATATCTTCCACCTTTTTGTTGCCTGTCCAACTGCTAGAATTGTCTAGAAGGCAGTCCAGATACAACTAGGGGAACCCATCAAATGGAAAGCAATACTTGTAGGTGATGCACCAAAAACTAAGCAGAGCACTTGGATGACTATTAGAGCACAGGCATTATGGCTAATCTGGGTCTCCAAGAACAACTTGCAATTTAACAGCCTTCTCATTAATGCACAAGAAGCATTTTGAAATTGCCTTGACAAATTCAATTCCAAAGACATCCTGTCTTCATGAAGGTTTTGTTTAACCAAAAGACAGCCTGCCTTCATGAAGGTTTTGTTTAACCAAAAGACTTTTGTCATGAGTAGGCACAGGAACTGCTGGACCTTTACAGGTTGTATATTAAGGAAGCCTACTTTCAACTCATCAAGGAGAGAGAAGAACATGAGAGGAAGTTTTTTTATTATTGCAATATCTAGACTATAGGATAGAGCAGTATACAACTCACTCGTTTCAATGTTAAGCTTGAAGAACGGTGACCTGAATGGTCTCCCTTTGTTGTGCAAGTTTTTTGGTCACAACCATGAAGGTCTTTGATGTCCCAACAACCAAAAATGCCAATGTTTCTGCATCTCATGCAAACTTTGCACAAGAGGGAAAGGATTATGTGTTTATTGCACTTCAAGACTACTTTGGTGCTAGGGGGGGTTTAGTTGCACATGATACTTCTCTTGCTTCATGTGGTGATTCTTCATTTGCTGCCATATTAGAACAATAGGAAAGTATATCATTTTACGAAAATAGGAAAGTAAAATATAGAACAATAGGAAAGTTGACTATCAAAACAATGATCAAGGCCATCTAATTCTCAAGCTCAGATTATATTTGAGCATGAATCAGACTATTAGAAGAATAGGAAATCAGATTGGCATTCAAAATCCAGTTACAACTTTCAATTTATTTTCCATGGAACAAACTATTAGTTATAATTCCATTCAAAATCTAGTACAATTTTCAATTCGATTGCCATTGAATTAGGCTTCGCGAACCATTATGATTTGGGCTTTGGTGACCAAGGAATTCCTCCATGGTAGCCATTTAATTAGCATGTCATGGGTAAAGTCTAAGATATATTCTGCAAATGGCCAAACTGACTACCTACAATAGGTGAGCACTCCTTGGCCACTATAAAGCATACATTCAAAACCTATGCAATTGGCTTATGCAACCACCATGCTACCTGAAATATTTATGTGGGACTCTACATGCACCACCCTTCCATCTCCAAATTTTTTGTTTGTAGATCCACCCCTCATCTCGACATGTAAAGTCATCCTTCTTAGAGACAATAACTGTCTTGACTGGCAAAATCCTAAGAGATCTCATTTAAGAGGGTGTTGGTATCCAAAGCTATGATGGTCTTGAGATGGCAAAATACCAAGGGGGATTGTGTGATCATAGCAACAAGAAGCACCTAGAGTTGATGTAGAGAACAAAGGGGGGAAAGGGCAAAAGTTCTCCAAAACTTTTGCTATATAAAGACCTCAAGGAGGGAGAAATAAATCACCGCACATAGGGAAAGCCCTCCCCAACCCCACTTACATGGTCTCAAAGCACCATTTGCTCTCAAATGCACCCTTTTTCTCCCCTCTGATATTTCTTCAATTGCAACCCTGATGGACCCTTTTGCAAACCGCTCGAAAGAGTGGGGCAAGTCTTTCATGCTACCTAAGTCGGATGCATAATTTGCCATGGCTCATTGCCCTGCAACACTAAATTAGCCATAGCATGACCAAAGGAGTTGTAGGATGGTGAGCCAAGTCAAACAGTCCTCATTAGATACCAATGGGCTATCAAAGCACACAAGGTGGTCAACCACAAAAAATGGTCCTACATGAGCCTCTTGGTGTGCCATAACCTGCAAGAGACTATAATCAATCAACCTTATTTGTAGGAAGGATAAGGATGATATGATCAAAGCCTCCAACTACCTTCCTTTCCCCGTCACCCATCATCCCTTGTTTTAGGAAGGCTATGAGACCAAAGGCTCCAACTATGGCAAAATCAATTAGCATAAACACCGACAAACTTTCAAGACATCACCATAACAAGCACCATCAACCAAAGACATCGTGACGGATGGATTTTACAGTGTGATAGAGGGATTCTTCTAGGTGGGATATGAAAGTCAGTATCTAGCTTAGTATCAAAGGTTACTTTTATGTGGATTGCAACCTGACTGTTGTTGTAATCTAGATGTTTAGCTCCACGTAATTGAAGCAAACCATTCCAGCTATCCCCCACCCCCACCCCTCTCTCTCTCTCTCTCTCTCTCTCTCTCTCTCTCTCTCTCTCTCTCTCTCTCTCTCCCCCCCCCCTCCCTCCCCCTCTCTCTCTCTCTCTCTCTCTCTCTGTGGGTGCCATTTTCCTTCTTAAACACATATTTCATTGATTTTGGACTTGTCAATGTACAAATTCATTTTAAAAGATACTTTTGGACTAGATTTTGGATAAAATTTAAAAAAAACCCACTCTTCAAAACAAAGATGAAAACATAAAAACAAGCAATTTTTTTGAGTTTTTTGAAGGAAATTAAATCAAAATTATAAAATTTAACTTGACACAGTTTAATACATAAAAAACACGTGTAAAATCTCATTAATCATCAAAAGACTTAATATTTTCTTGATCATTTATTATAATTTAAATTAATAAAACTAATTTAAATGCATGAATAAATTAATGAATGTATGTATGTATGTATGGCCCATTCATGACAGTAATTTACTATATTGAACCACTATCTCGATACCAATCTTGATTTAAAGAAAGATGCCCTTTCAATCATAGGGCTATATATGACATGGAACTCCTTTAGCTCCGAGAGAGCTCTGGTAAGGGCAAGGGTGAACATGATGGGACATGAGTTGTTATAATGAGGGAACTCACACATGAAATAACTAAAGGAAAATCGTGCTACTTTGAAATGTGCTGCAAATGTGGTTAACTTTCTGAAGACCCACTTGTTTGATGGATGCCATTCCGAGTACTCATTCTCAAAGAACAGAGGTAAATAGAGTATTTAAAGAAGGTTATGTGTAGAGAAATCATATTTAGGATCGCAAACCTATCCAAAATTCATGGTTCATGCATTTTATTTGTGGATATTCTATTCTTAAACCTTGTGCAATTAGAACTAGGAGGTTACCATGCTTTGTTATTAGTTCATGCAAAGGCATTGGAGGTAATGCACTACTCAAACACATGTGGAGAGTTGGGAGGAGTCACACTCTTGTCCCCTTGAAAGATAGGAAGGGTGGTGAAGAAGAAAATGAGTACTCATCCAATGAGAACAGCAATGACAAGAATGATACTGGGCCTTTCTATGAAGGTCATTATGATGCCTTGAGTGATTGTATCTCTGTTGGAGATAATTTTCAAGAATGATACTGGGCCTTTCTATGAAAGGTCATTATGATGCCTTGAGTGATTCTATCTGTGTTGGAGATAATTTTCAATCATTGTAGAGGTGGATAATGAAGAAGGCATAGATTTTTATATTCTAAAATGCAAAGTGTCAAAAAAGTTGATAGTCAAAGCTCAAAATGATGCATGGGGCAACTATATTTCAAAAGTATTATATGTTCATTAGGGATACTACTATGCTAAAAAAGTATAAACTGCTTGATTCACAAACCAATTCATGGATGATTTTTTCAATTTAGTTTTGTTAAGAAGCTAAACTTTTATGTTGGCATCGAAAGTTTGTATGCCCTAATAAAAATAAATGTTTGAAACATTTGCCAAGATTTGAAACTATTATGCAAGAAAATTTAAAGTTTCGCCAAGAATTACATATTTTCCTTTAAAATTCAAAAGAAAATATATCAAAAGTACTACATTCTAGCAATATTGTGAAACTAAAAAATTGATTGTGAAAACTTTCACCAAGAATATATATTAATATATAAGCATAGCTTTGATAAAAACATCCCTGAATCAATTGTTTTGGTACTTAAAGTACTAGGGTTTTCCATTGAGATAGTTGAAGGTGCCCCAAACCTATTTTGTCTTTCATGCAATATATACAAAACCGTCTACAATACCATGCCCTTTGATCTATAACCTTTATAGGGATGTTACACATTGTATTGTGACATATTGGATGTTTACTTAATATTAAGTTGGACACAGAGTTGAGTCTTCCCTACACGAATAAGTGATCTCTTTTCATAGTCATGAGGATGAATGATACACATCATGCACTCAATCCATTATACCCAAAGTCAAACATCCATTATACCCAAAGTAAAACAATATTATAGTCGTAGGGAACTGCCTCTTCCACTAATCAATTATTGTGGCCACTAAATAATTCTAGAATGATGACAAACTATGAGAAAAAATGTGACATAGGACATGCATAACAGCAGATCCCAACTTAATTTGGGTTACCCATTGCATGAATATGCGCCTCCCTCCCTACATATTTGCCCCTCACACCCATGCTTTCTAACCCTCCTTTCCTCCCCCTTGCAACCCCTCTCTCCCCTTCAGGGCCCCTCTTCATCATTTTCCCACCCCTTCATTGCCATTTTCTCCTTCTTCTTTTAGGCATGGCTACAAGGGCCCCTACAAAAGCATAGTTGGAAGCGTGATTGGAGTCACTATGCCAAAAATATGGCATTATGAAGTATCCACATGCACACAATCCCTTATACTTCAAGTGAAACCATCAATTGAAGTAGTCATTACCACCATTAAGAAAACTCATCAAAGGACAACATCCTATTTGTTATAAAATAACAAAACTATCACATCACAATTCTCTTTTCTTAAATAACCATCACCATGCTACCTATAGCCACTATGCTAGGGTTAATTTTCATTTGTATCTTTGAAATTGAAAAGATCGAGAGAGAGAGAGAGAGAGAGAGAGAGAGAGAGAGAGAGAGAGAAGCGGGGTGGGGGGGAAGCGAGAGGAAACATTATTTTAACCATTCTTGAATGCATAGGTTTCCCATTTACTCTTTATAGGAACTACCATGAAGGATGAGATAATAATCACCCTTTTGATTATAACAATAGTGTTGGTTGTAGCCATCATGCTGGTTGTAACCATTATGCTATTCTTGAGCACTTATGTGTACAAATAATCAAGAACAATAAAAGCATTTATATTAACATATTTCAGCTGTCACCTCTACATCTTGAGTATGGAGCCCTTTCAGCTATCACCTCCTTAGGCTCCTTTTCACTGGCACATCAGTGAACTTAAGAAGGAAGAGAACTTTCCTACCCTTGATGGACAAAAGCTAACCTTGCTTGCTCCTGTCAGACAAAAATTGATGGAAAACGACAAAGTGTTGTCTCCAAAGCACTATTCTCTATCTAGCCTAAGGAATGGACTCACCACCTTAGGAATCCATGAGAGGAGAGGAGGAAGATCACATCCCTCTTACATGGCAGCTACACAAAAGGCTCGAGGTGAGTTTTTCTCCCTTCCCTCGCGATTGTATACTCCTAGTCGCTTTGTCTATTCATAGGAGCATGGAGGTCCCTACTCATGGAGGTCCCTACTCAAAACCTTCATACTCAGGAGCTGCCCCAGGGGCAAGCTCAGAGGGAGAAAATGGAAGTCAAGGTGAAAACAAAAGTAGAGGAAGCGCATGCAATAGCAGAGGTAAAAAAGGAAGGGCTACCTTTGAAGATCAAGCAGGAGATGGAGCAATTTCCAGAGCAGTTCTTGCACAGCATGATGAAGGAACCAAAACAAGAATCGGGCCCATCGAACATGCTCACCAAGGAAGAATACCTAAGGTGTCAATGACTAAAAGAGATAGAGAAGCTGCAAAAGCAGGAGACCAAAGTGATATTGAAGCTCTGCCAAAAAATGGGAGTCCACAGGCTATCATTGTTGGAATGATGAAGAAAGCAAGAGAGAATCCAAGAGGAACATAGGGCTCTCTAGGAGAGAGCAACAACCCTTCCATAGGTAAAATTGTAACTATGGTTATTTATGATAGCCTTCATTCGAACTCAATCGAGTGGAAGTACTATGACATAAAGTTGGGGGTAATAAACTTCACGCACCTCTTCCCTTCCTACTACTTTCGAACTGAGTGATAGAGATATTCATCACTAGGAAAGGGACATTAAAAAGAAGCTTTTATACTAAGAGACCACACCATACTATCCTCCCTTATATGAGAAGGAAGATGGTAACATCCCAAGTGATGTTGTACTCAAGCAACATGACATGAACTGATATATATCGAGGAGTTTTAAGGGGCTGATTGGGTCGGATGGGTAGGTTCTGAGAAAACATTGCACCTCCTTCATTGACACCTTTACAGTTAGCTCAAAACACTCTCCAAACTGTCATAAGACACAGAGACCCATAACTTTTAGCAAAGACATGATAAAAAAAATTTAAACACATACCAAGATGTGCCTTAAAATGGGCTTCGCTCTGATATAAGTTTCATAAGAAACAGAGAAGCGGTTGGCAAGATATGGGCAGTTTACTAGATAGGGGTAAAAACCATCTAAAAAAGAAATAGTCACACATAGAGAGTCATAGATTTTTGGTTTGATATTAAATATAATAATTGAAGAAATACGATGATGCTCCTCAAAGAGAGCTTCGCGTTGATATAAGTTTCGTCCAAATCGGACCATCGAGCAAAAAGTTATGAGCAAAATACTAACAGAGGGTCAAACTGTCACGAAAAACACCTACTCCTTCTATTGGTGCTGACTTGGGAGAATACTACCTCCATGCTTAGACCTTGTCAATGATCCAAGTTCCATAAAGGTTGCCTAGAGGGAAGGAAGAGATCTCTTTATGGCTTCGAAAATAGATAAACCATGTATGCGCAATGAGCGGCCGAATTAACAACACTTCTGAGTACTTTGGAAGAGAAAGCCATAGAAAAAGGGAAGAGACACTCAAGAGAGAGAACCTGAAGTGACCTTTGTTAATAGAGTGAGACTCCACTCCAACACAACTCAAAATATTACAAACAGAAGGGACAAGAAGAGGTTTCATACATACAAGAGGAGCAGAAGCTCCAAGACTACTCATAGAGAGAGAATAAACTAGAGAGAGATGGACTCAAGAGTTTACATAATAGAATATCTAATAGAATATCTACAAGAGGGAGAGAAGGCTCATGGAAGAGGATTGAGGAGGCTCAGAACACTCTCCAAACTATCATAAGACACAAAGACCCATAACTTTCACTAAAGACATGATTTAAAATATTCAAACACATATCCAGATATGCCTTGAAATGGGCTTTGCTTTGATATAAGTTTCATAAGAAACAAAGAAGTGGTCGGAAAGATATGGGCAGTTTACTGGAAATCTATCTGAAAAAGAAATAGTCACACACAGAGAGTCATAGATTTTTGGTTTAATATTTAATACAATAACTGAAGACACAGATGATGCTCTTAAAGAGAGCGCTTTGTGTTGATATAAGGTCTTTCCAAATCGGACCACTGAGCGAAAAGTTATGAGCAAAATACTGACAGAAGGTCAAACGGTTATGAAAAACACCTACTCCTTCTGCTGTGGTGCCGACTTGGGAGAATACTACCTCTATGCTTAGACTTCATCCAACGATCCAAGTCCCATAGAGGTCACCTAGGAGGGAAGGAAGAGCTCCCTTTATGGCTTGGAAAATAGATAAACCATGTATGCGCAATGAGCAGCCGAATAGACAATGCTTCTGAGAACTTTGGAAGAGAAAGCCATGGAAAAAGGAAAGAGATACTCAAGAGAGAGAACCTAAAGTGACCTTCATTACCAATAGAGTGAGACTCAACTCTAATGCAACTCAAAATACTATAAACACAAGGGACAAGAAGAGGTTTCATACATACAAGAGGGAGCGGAAGCTCCAAGACTACTCATAGAGAGAGAATGGACTAGAGAGAGATGGACTCAAGAGTCTACATAAGAGAATATCTACAAGCGGGAGAGAAGGCTCATGGAAGAGGCTTGAGGAGACTAGAGCTATAGCAACATGAGGCCTGATGATGGAAGAGATGATGAACAAGGGAGAGGAGGGCTCCTTTTATAGAGATTTTGTCACCCTCCTTCACCCATTTACAATTGCTGCCTATAGATTCCTTTCCCCATCAATCACATAAGCCCGTATGTCACCATCCATGTCCTTTTTGTCTACTCTTGCCATGTGTCCCATCAAAAGATGCTCAAGGCTCTTAAAATATTGAGAAAGTAAAGAGTCTCTCCACATGGAGCCCATAGGGACCCTCTCTTTTCCATATGTCCACATCCTTCTTATTCCACATAGGAATTCTAGAAGGATTCCTCTTGACTCCACACTCCTCCACATGCCTTCCACATGCTTGGCATGTGGCCTCTCTTATATTATTGGAATACATGGACATGAGCCCACCTCTTTATATGACTCACTCTTCCTATTTTCTAAAAATCCCATAATATCCCATACACAATTAACTCTTACCCCATACCAAGGTATTTAGCATTCATACACATGGTATTTACAATGATCCATTCCACTCATCCTCTCAATCCCATACAATATCTTAGAAAATAGAAATAAGTGAGAGCCGCTAGGCTATCACCTGATACTCAAACTCTTATCAAACATAGAGAAAAACAATACCAATGCCAAATAAGAAATATCAATTTTTGGTGTCACATATTCCCCCCCCAGCAGATCTTCTCTAGTGACAAAGAGGTTCTGATGGCCCTCAAGGTAGTCGAGCATAGAAGAATTTAAGGCGATACTCATTGGTGCATCCAGGTATCACCATGCGATCAAAATCCTCAAGCTGATAGGTTCCATTCATGAACTTCTTTTTGACTCAATATGGTCCCTCCCATCTACCAATAAACTTTTTTTCTAGCCGCTTGTCCAGACGGCTATCAAATCTCATTACCAAATCTCCTTCTACAATATCTTTCTTCTTGCGTAATTTGGTGTCAGAACGGGCCTTGCACCTTTTTTGAGAAGCTTCCAAGTTTTGTAAGGCATGTAATCTGCATTTAGCCAAGGCTTCTAGCTATACCAAGCATTGAACATAGGTATCCTCCTGCCCTTCTTTTCTTGCAACAACAAAGCGAAGACTATGTATCTCCAATTCAATGGAAAAAATGGCTTCTATTCTCGGGGGGTCCACCTTACATAAGCCACCTACACAACATGCATCCGAAAGGTATTTAAAAAACCCCTCTATAACCATATTTTATCTATTTTATATACCCCTACTATGAATTTTTGGATCAATAATTATATCCCTTCAATAAATTTGAAATTTGAGAAGCCTATATTTTTTGCCCCCCTCTTGTACATTTTAGTGTAAGTTGAAACAGATGCTACTTATGAGAAATTGTATTGTATAGTTTCAATTCCCAAAATCTCATGTATTTACTCCACCTTATCCAATTTGATCTCCCTTGCATGCTCCCAAACTATCACTAGCTACTAGAGATTTGCATGAAGTAACTTGAATTCAACCATGAATAAAATGGCACAAACTTATAAGAAGATGGCCCAAACTTTAACCTAATGTTGATCTACTGGGAGCTTTTATATTAAATATGATGCATGTAGTAGCATTACGTTGATTTACCACAAGTGTTTATATTCAATATGATGCATGCACTAACATCATGTTTCCTGTATGCCACTTTTTCTATTAGGAAAAGGTAGTGTTTATCATCTCATCATAAAGGCATCCAACTTAATCATGTTAAGTGCACGAAGTTATTAAGCTTACTATCACTCAATCCATACCTTTTTCTCAATTTATGTCGCTTTACTTTTCTTTAAGTTACATGCTTTCATATTTATGTATTTGCATCACATTTTTCTAAATTTTTGAATATCCTAACTTCCAAACCATATGCTAGATGCATATGATATAAAAGGACAATTTGTAGAACAATGAAATATTAATAATAGCTTCTTTATTGAATTCAGATCTTAATTATTAATGCATCTAACAATTTTTCAGTTTGGAAAGCACCCTTTATTCCATTTCTACTATATTTCAATTCAAACTTTTGAAGGACCCCATGCTTCCCCTCACAATTTTGAGACCATATGTAAAATAAAATAATGAGCTATTTTGGCAAATAGAATTGGAATGCATGGATCTTTAAGGGAAGCCATACACCACCTATACATTGGATGCATAGTTTCTTGGATATACTCTATTCTTCCTTTAGTAGTCCTTTAGAGTTTGACAATCCATCTTTTGCTACACAATATGGAATTTCATACGAAGGTTTAGTAAGAGGTTTGGGATGTTTCAAGCTTCGATTAGATCCATATCACACTTGCATTGATTGCACAATTCGGTAGATAAACTCTATTTTGTAGATGCTCAATTTGATATTCAGACTCTAACACACAATCGAGGGTCACAAGCTATAGCCAAATTTCATCAAAAGTACCAAATGAAAAGGTAGAGTTGGATCCAAAGTACAAGCATATTGATATCTAAAAATAGATATAAGTTACAACCAAGACTTGTCATCAAGAGTATAATAAAAACCTTAGACTTAGACGTGGTAAAAAATTAGCTAGAGATAGCTAGACTAAAGGTTGCTATGTAGACTTCTCCTCCTCATTTATGGATCCTTGAATGGCCTCAGCTGGATAACATGGAGGATGTGGAATTATCTTGTTTATAGTGTAAAGATTATAGCCAAGGGAGGGCCCTAAAACAGGCCACTTGGCTTCCAAATTTGACCCTCCATCCAATATTGCCCTGTTTTTTCACGAACAAGAATCAAGAATTTTGCATTATTAATGTAAGTAGATAAAGCTAGAAAATGTTTGCACTCAAGTTTATCTAAATTACTTGACTTACAAAAAATATAGAATTATATCTCAAGAAAAGCTTGTATTCAAGTTTATTTAAAGGTATTTGACTCACCAAAAAATGTAGAAATTTGCCTCAAAAACTAGCCCAACTCCTTATGTGATACATGTGACATATCATTATCTGAATCCAAAATTAGCCAAGGATGATCCTTAGATGATCTAGCTCATTATAAGACATTTCGAAAAGTTTCACATTACATGATAAATGAAAAGTAAACTTACCTAGCACTTTTCAAGAAGTCATTAAAAACTTTGTAGTCATTCTCATCTAGCTGGTGCTTGTCCGTTCTTACATTATATGTCAAATTTGCTAATGCAATAATTGTTTCAATGTCCACCATGTTTAAGTCTATCAAATCATAACCGAACATTTGTGCTCCTTTTGACCTTTGATACCATCCAAGTTGAACTTCCAAACCTTGAGGCCTATCTGCTAAAATCAAAGCCACCCTTATAATCCACGTACCTCCCTCTTACTTTCTTCCTCATCTTTTGAACTCTTCCTAAGTACTATGTACCATGAGTTGCATCCATCTTCCTCGTGATTGTAGCTTTGCCATTTCTTTTCATATGTTGATTTCCTTGTCCTTTTGTGTCATCATGAAAGTATACATCAAAGTCACAACCTATGCCAAATAAATTTCCATTTGATGATTGTGCTTTTGCTTCATGGTTGAAGTAAACACCTTGCTTTACCCTTGTGAGTCTATCTTTTGACAAGGTTGGACATCCATTGAGTTGGATCACCAATGTTGACTTGAAAATAAACTTTTTGTCCACCTCTACAATGGGGCTAATGTTGTTCTTAGGTGCATGTTTCTTGTTTCCTTCAAAATGTCATCAATTTCATGTCTAATCTCACTAAGTGCAATAACCTCTTTGCTTTCATTGGTATTCTCATTCATAGATTCTTCTTCACGACATGGCTGCACAAAGTCATCATTCTCATCAGCTTCTCCCATTTTAGCATCTAGCTTAGACCACATAGACCCTGCATCTAGTTAAGGTTGAAATCACCATTTCAAGTCTTTAGCCTTGCTAGGTTTCAAATCCAAAGACTCACATAGTATGTAAGCTTATTGTAAGCCCTCCTTCAATGAATCAATCATCTTTTCATCAGACAAACACTCTCACAGTCACCAAGATTTGCTTTAATCATCCCTTCTTGTTTGTTCAAATGTTTCCATATATGCTCTTGCTTTTTATGAGCCCTAGAGAAAGTTAGACCATTTTGAGCATACTCATGCATGGCAATTTTATTCAAGCTACCAATGCTATGGGGATGCTATGTAGAAGATCTCTAAGATCAAATGCTCTTTCTTGCCCAATCATGCCTCCAACTTTACTAAAATAGATTTTAGCAGCATCAGAACTAGTAAGATGTAGTGGACACTTTAGATTAGGATAAAAATCTCAAAACATCTTTATGAGCAATACAACAAAATGACAAGAAAGTGTGCAGTCTGTATAAGCCTCCTTACTGATGAAATTTTTCTTCAAGGTGTAGGTTGGATGGTGATGAATCCATAGTCATGAAATTTCGAAAAAGAAAACTACCTTGGCTGCAAGCACCACACGCTCCTTCAACGTTCTAGTGGTAGACAAAGATGGACCTCCAAGGTTTATACTCAAGAAGTCATGTAAATGTGGACCACCCCATAGCTTAATAACTTCATATATGGTTTTGGTAGACTCACTAAACCTTTTTCCTTACTTTGACCATAACATGTTTTGTGCCACCTCTTGAAAAAACTCCCACAAGGCTGATTTTCCACCAAACTTTCCTTGTTAATGAGCTTCAATTATGTTGTTACAAAAGTGTCAAACATATTTTCTATTTATACATTCAAAACTTGATTCTTTTGAAGTTTTGACTCTGATTGACAACATTATAATTTTTAATGTTGCCCACCACAACCTTCTTTTTTCTTCATTCAAACTTTTCCTACACTCAAAAGTGGCAATTTTTAGCTCTTCAATTGTTAGGTAGTCTACTTGCCTTCCTTTGCCTCTTTTCTTGGTTCCTCTCTTCTGAACGACAAGATTCTCTCTACATAATCTCATACAAAAATCGGAACCACCTAAAATTTTCTTACAGTGTTCGCATGAGAAACCTTGAAATGGATCTCCAATGCTTGCTATACGAAGAAAATTTCTCCAGTGCTCTCAAGGCTAGATTGCTTACATATGTAACTTGATTATCTAAGCATTCAACGAGGGGAATTGCATGCCATCAAGAGATCATAGTGCTCCCAAGGCTAAATTGCTTACATACTATACATTGCAAGACTTGATTCTTATGAGCATTTTGCCAAGGGAATTGCAGACCATGTTAAGAGATTGCCGGCATGCTCTCGAGGCTAGATTACTTACATACTATACATTGCATGACTTGATTCTGTAAGCATTCTGCCAGGGGAATTGCAGACCGTGTCAAGAGACCGGAGTGCTCCTGAGGCTAGATTGCTTACATACTATACATTGCATGATTTGATTCTCTAAGCATTCTACCAAGGGAATTACAGACCCTGTCAAGAGACTGGAGTGCTCTTGAGGCTAGATTGCTTACATGGTATACATTGCACGACTTGATTCTCTAAGCATTTTGCCAAGGAAACTACAGACCGTGTTAAGAGACCAGAGTGCTCCCGAGGCTAGATTGCTTACATACTATACATTGCGTGACTTAAGTCTCTAAGCATTCTGCCAGGGGAATTGCGGACCATCTCAAGAGACCGGAGTGCTCCTGAGGCTAGATTGGTTACATACATAACTTGATTGTCTAAGCATTCTACCAGGGGAATTGCAGACCATGTCAAGAGACTGGAGTGCTGAGGCTAGATTGCTTACATACTATACATTACATGACTTGTGTCCATGAGATTGGATTCACCAAGTAATACCATATCCACCAAACAAGAATTTGCTAAATTCATTCCAACACAACATATTTAAGAGATTGAATTTCCTACATAGCTCTTGAAATATCACAACTATATTGCTAGTTCTATATTTTTAGTAAGATATTTTAGAAAATAAATTCCTTGAATAGCTCTTGACAGTATCACAACTATATTACATGTATAGCTAGACCTATATTTCTAGTGCAAATTTGAAGGGGTAAACTTACTATTCACAAGATCAAAAACCAGTGAATAGTTCAAAGAGTTTCAAACCCAAGCCCTGAATATCTAATTGTTTGATTAAACTCACACAATAGACTTTACACATATATATGCAAAGTATAATATTGTGCTAACTTGGCATATATATACATATATGTATTTATATATAATATGTATATCGGCTTGTTGGAGCTAAGGAGACTTCAAGACTATGCCATGCTATTGCTGAGTGAGAAATGTGAGATAAATGCTGATTCAAGCTCTAATGTTGCTCACGTTGCTACTATACAAGAATGTGCTGCTACTGCATGGAATCTTAGCCCTAAAGACATGCAATTTTGTGTAGATATGCTCCTAAAATGTCTGTTGCAAAGGGGTGATGAGGTAAGTGAGGTAATGCTACAGCAAGAAGCAATGATGGAGGGCTAGAAGTGGCATGTAGATGATGGGTAGCAAGGTTGAAGGATGCATGGGAAAGTTGGGAAGGGATGTCCAAACACTACCCATAGGTGTTAAAAAATCCATGAGTCAAGCATTGCAATCTTGTGCCAAGAACGTAGTTCTTATATGTAGTATACTCCAAGTGTTTAGATGTTGCATGCTTTAGTAAAAATTCCAACAAGTTTCAAAAGGTAGAGCGATCAAACGCCATTCTAAATAGGGCAAAAAAAAAAAAGGGACCCATCTTGAAAATCAACACATAGGCTTTAAATACACATGTGTTATATATGAAAAGAACCTACTTCACAAAGCGCATATGTTGCCTCAAGTGCAATGGCACACTCCTAATAATTATACAAGGATTAGGCACTCCTTTTGGTGCATATATTCAGCTAATGCCCAAGAAAAGAAACACAACAAATCTTCCTATATTAAACATATATCAAGCTTATGTAATGAGCTTCCCCCTACCCAAATGCGACTCATATAGATTCAACTAATAAAGATTGAGGCACTCATAACTGAGATTCTCCAAAAAAAGAGTTGCCCTCCAACATATGTATACTTGGAATCGTCCAAATTCAGGAAAAGCATTAAAAAGCAAAGAAAAGTGAAGCCCAACACCAAGTCTAGAAGAACCTCTCCTTGACTAGGAAAGCATGCAAAACTAACAATAACAACCAACTTTGCAAAAGTCCACCCTCGTCTTGATCAGCTAACACATAAAAGAAAACAATTCGAGCTCCATTTCTCCAAAGAAAATATAAATTTCAGCACCTATACATGGACTTATCTGCTCATATATCTATTGGAAACTTGAAACATATGATCACATTTCATTGCCACATCATAAGACCAAGACCAAGACCATCATATTTCATTGCCCCATCATAAGACCAAGGCCATCATATTTCAATGCCACATCAAAAGAAAGTTCATACAATGCAAACATTCTTTATATGCAATGTCCTCTCCTTTTAATCATCATTAAGTAACATTAACCTTGCAATTCTCAAAATATAGACGATCATCAGAGACTCAATGCAATCATCACATTTTGTTTTGGATATCATTGTCTGGTGAAAAAAGACAGCTCAACCAACTCATCAAGCGAAGAGTGTAGAATAGTTATCAGAGATGGAAGTTTTTGCTATCACCTATACACAATAGAAAGGAACCACGTATTCTCTCTAAAAACACACTCAACAATATTATAATAAATGAACCCACAATTTGTAACATGTAGAAGATAGAAATAGTTAATATAATACCAAAATAACATGTCCTTGTATTTAATAGAGATGAATGCTTTTGGCTATCCAGGACAGGATAGCCATGCAGCAAAAGGGCTCAGAGAGTAGTACAAATCTAGTAGATGCTTGGGAAAATAATAAGCAAATTTGGCTACCAGTGAACTTATGATGAAAAGATAAATGTGTAACTGAATTATAGCTCATGCATACCTTCAAAGAGAGCTTTATTGGGATGCCCAAAAATAGCAGAGTGCATAACCATAAGCATAAGGCATAACTTATAAAAAGACATAGCCTAGTAAGGTGCAACATATAACAAGGTGAATGGTTTTTATCATTCAAAAAGCATGCCCGAGAAGAGGTGTGTGGTTTGCAAGATTAACAAGGTCGATTTACTGGGAGCAAGCTACAAATTGCCTGCAAAAAAATATTGGAATGTATCCCAAAAGATTTAGCCCTTTTGCTCCTAAATTTAAAGACGGACAACGCTCTTATACTCAAAATTAATTGGTAGCAGAATGCCACAAGAGTACAACATCTTGTCATGTGAAATTGGGGGTGCATGAGGTGCAATCAATTGCTCATAATGATCCACAACAGGTCTGCACCAAAGCCATGCTCTAAATTCAATGCATGCATGAAGATCTCCTAGAAAAAAATTGAAACAAGTTTTCCATGCTTGCGTAACCAAGCAATGATGTAGAGAAAGAAACATTGAAATACACGTACAAACATAGCAAATCTGAAGAAGATTTTTCAATGAACTAGCTATGGTAAAAACTTCTTGTATCATGAACTAGAGAAAATGCTAGTTCTAGTTGGCAACAACAATGACCATTGCGTCTAAGACAATTCATATGTACTTGATCACCAAGGGACTAGTAAGATAACTATAAATGAGACAATTCAAGAAGAATAAATAAGATAGTCCAAGACAAATTATTGAACGTCCTATATTTATCACTATATATGATTTTAGATATTTCACACAAGAATATTAAGAAAGGATTACAATGATGCCAAAGTATCAATTAGAGATTATAAGATAATTCTATGGTGGCTATGCTAGACAAAAGATTAAAATGAGGCCACAGTATCAATTAGAGATTATAAGATAATGCTATGATGGCTATACTAGATACACTTTGTCTATGGGGATGGTGTTTTGTCTATGGGGCTGTTTTTCCCAAAACTGAATCTCCCTCCTCCCCTCCCTTCCCCCTCCCCCCTTCCCCTTAAGAGCAACCTTTTATCATTTAAGTTATGCTTGGATGATGAGAAAACAAAAAAATATTGGGAGCTTTGAGCCATGATCCCACCCAATGGATAAGAGAAGAAAATGATGTATTTCATAAGTCCAATGAGTGCAAGGAAAATGTACAAGGATTGATAAGGCAACTTTTGTAACTACTACGACAAGGATGTTATGGCTCTCTAATATATATTATCTTATATTATCACATTAGAGGATCGAACTAACCCATTATTTCCTTTTTTTATTTTAATTCATAAGATTGAGTATATTCTAGACTTATGAAGTTCTCTCTCTCTCTCTCTCTCTCTCTCTCTTTCTATATATATATATATATATATATATATGTGTCTGTCTGTCTGTCTGCATATATATATACATATAATATAAAAATATACATATAAGTAAAAAGAAAATAGGAGACCCATGATCGGCTCTCATCTATCATGCTGTAACTCTGAAAGCCTTGTAAAGAATAAGCTCCTAAGCATATGACTGCTCCAAGACTTAAACAATTCATCAAGACACTACACGGCCACTACCAGTGCAATTGTATACTAATCCATAAGCTACAGCCTTCAAGACCTATGAAAAAAACAAAAAAAACAAATGCAATACCTATACACCCACACACACTAATCTTCTACATGATATTGGCATGTCCATCCAATTTGAAAAGAGAGAAAAAAAAAAAAGGGAATGCCATACATCATGCAAAGAGAATGAGATAAACAAGTAATGCATCAAACACAAAGAACATGTAAGAGGATGGATTCAATAAAAACAGAGGAATAAGTGACACTGAGAACAATGTGTTACCCCTTGTCTTTTGCTTTGAACATGTCGTGGACAAATATATGCATGAAGAATATTGTAATCTCTCTCTGTCTCTCTCTCTCTCTCTCTCTCTCTCTCTCTCTCTCTCTCTCTCTCTCTCTCTCTCTCTCTCTCTCTTTCTCTCTCTCTCCCTCCCTCTCTCTCTCTCAGACACACACACACATACAAACACAACTCGTTTCTCCCTATTCCATGTTATATGAAATGGTTAAGTAGAGAAGTCAAGTGAGCTATTCAATAGGTTAAAACTTTGAGCTATCAATCAACAAATTGTGAGTGCTCTTACACCTCATCCTAGAGGAGACATTATGCAAAAAATAACTTTAGATTTAGATTTGAGAATAAACACACCCTACCTATAAATTTTAAAATAGTGTATAAAATTACCCCTGCTATAAATATATTTCTGTAAGTTTTAAGAATAAGAATACCCCTAATTTTGAACTCTCATAGTATACTTACATTTCCCAGGTGGACCCCCAAGCTTCTATTCCATACACTAGTCAGAATGGTGTAAACCCAATAGCTAGCTTGTGTGTGGTTCTGTAAGCCCATAAAACTTCTGCCAAGTGCCTATCCCAATGCCTTTTCTTGGTGTCTACAAGCTTTCCCATTGAATTGCACAACAATCCATTTATTTTCTCAGCTAAGCCATTACATTGGGGATAGTATGGCATGGACATGCTATGATTTATCTTTAGCTTATGCACCACATCTTCAATTAGTTCATTTCTAAAAGAGGTTCATCCATCAGTGAGAATTTCCAAAGGACAACCAAAGCATGAACAAATTTGATCAAAAAGAAATTTCGCAACTGTGCTTGCCTTGCTATTGATTGTGGCCTTGGCCTCTACCCAGTGAATCGCATAATCTGTGGCCACCAATAAATAATTCTTGCCCTGAGATGAGCCAGGGAGTGGTCCCACAAAGTCCAAGCCCCACCTCTCAAATGGTCCATATGTTGGAATAGGCTTCAAGGGCCCAGGGATCAACTGTTGCTTCCAAACTTTTGGCATACTTTACAACTTCGACACCATTCATATACATCCTTGTGGAGGCATGGCCAAAAGTAACCTGCATTAAGAATTCTCCTAGCTATGCTTGCTGAAGCAAAATGACCAGAGCATTCATGACACATTTCTAGGATTCTCTTAGTCTCCATGGGATGGACCACCCGATGGAGCACCTTATCTTTTCCTAATTTATAAAGAATGTCATTAATAATAGTATAGGGACAAGCCTTCCTTACCAATCTGTGCTTCTGTTGTGAAGTTAACTCGAGGAAACATGCCTTCTTCCACATATTGCCGAACATCTTGTAGTTCTGGCCATCTAGTGTCTACTAAAGAAACTTCCCCCCGGTCCTATACTACAATGGCTTGAGTAGCTAACTCATCTGCCCTTTGATTTTATTTTCTGTTTATATGAACAAACTTGCAAAAATCAAACTAACTACATAGTGCCATAGCCTTCTAATTAAGCTCCTTCAAATGAGGACTTCTTGTCTTGTAATGTCGTCGCATTTGCTTTATAATAAGCTGAGAATCTCCTCTTACTTCCAATTCTTTAACTTGACTTTGAAGACAACCCTCCAAACCAAGAATCAAAGCATTATACTCAGCTACATTATTTCCTCTTGCCCACACCTCTTGACCTTCAAAATTCATCAAGACTATTCCCCCGACTCCATGTTGGCGTGAAGGACTAAAAGCCCCATCCAAATACAAGACAAAAGCCATTGGTGGTGTTTCCCTTTCATCATTAGTGTCCTTATATTTCTTTTCTTCTCTTAGATCCTACCGTCCTGTGAGCAAATCTGCCATAGTGGACCTAGTGGTATTTTCAGTGACAAAAGAGAAAGAGAACTCTTGAAACTCTGACAACCATTTTGCAAATGTTCCCCCAATGTTAGGCTTGCAAACTAGATATGCTAATACAGATTGAGAAGTAAGGAGGAAAAATGGCTAAGGCAATAAATAGGAGCAAAACTTTTTGACTGAAAACACCAAAGATAGTAGGGCTTGCTGCTCCATTTCTTCATACCTCATTTCCACCTCTATAAGCTATCGACTAGCATAATAGATGGGTTTCATTCTACCTGTCTCTCCTTTTCGTAGCAATACAACACCAACTGAATGCAAAGATACACTTGGATTTACATAAAAGTCTTGAGACCAATTAGGGGGCTTTAATATTGGGCCCTTACTCATGGCCTCCTTAAGTTACTAAAAAGACTCTTGTTGCTCCACACCCCATTGGAAAGAAACTCCTTTTCTTCTCAACAAGTTCATAGGATGCACTATCTTTTGTGAAATCATCACAAAAGCATTGATAATACTTGCTCTTTCCTAGAATTCTGTGAACACCAGTGATACTCTCGGCATTGAACCTTGTCAGGATCCGTTTGCAGGCCTTCCTCAGACACAATATTCCCCAACAACACTACTTTTGTTTGAGCCATTGCTAAGATTTAGACACCCTTTTGCTTCATCAATCCTAGCTAAGGCCATCTTTAACTTCTCCATGTGATCTATGTGCCAAGAATAAATGCAAAAATCATCCAAAAACACCCTTATGAGCTTTCCCAAGTAAGGCTTGAGCACTTGACTCATGAACCTTTGAAATGTAGCTGGTGCATTGGTCAACCCAAAAGGCATCACTCTGTAAGCAAAAACTCCCCAAGATGTGACAATTGATGTTTTCTTTTGATCTTCCTCCCGAATATGAATTTGAAAGTACCCAGAATACCCATCTCATACAGAATACATCTCATGCCCTACCACTTGGTCTAGTATTTCATCTTAGAATGGCAAAGGAAAATGATCCCTCTTAGTGCATGCATTCAAAGGACGAAAGTCCACACAAACCCGCCACTTATTTCCTTTCTTTGGTGTGACAACTACAAGAGATATCCATTCTGAATCATCAACAGGAAAGATGAATCCCACCTCAAGTAGTTGTGTTACCTCTTTCTTTAGTGCCTCAGCTTGGATCACCCCCAATTGCCTTAAGTGTTGCACAACTGGCTTGCTTTCTAGCTTCAAGTCAATCTTGTGCTCTAGAAGAGATATTGATCGAACCTATGAATAGCTTGTTGCAAAGAGATATGGGAAATCATCTAACACATCCAAGTACTAGAGCTTCTCACTACTTGGATAGAGAATCACCAAGAAGCTCTTCATTGCATTGGTGTCGTTTAGTGTGCTCCACATCCTCCACATGAAGTGTCTCTACAAGATCTTCTTGTACCACCACCTTGTTCCCTCCTGACTCATACCGATCAGCACCAAGACAAAGACCACTCCTTCCACCTCACCCTCTGAGCTAGCCTCCTTGGAGCTACACCCTGTCTCTTCTTTTTCATCGTTTAAGTCAGAGCTCGAACTCTCTGATGTTGAATACTCTTCCTTGACAACTTCCTTTTTGCGGCTTCTGATGTTGTAGTGCACCTTCTTATCATTTCCCTCCAAAATCAATTCTCCAGTATCCCACTTTTGAATAGCCTTCACCTTGCATAGCGAGGGCCTTCCCAAAATCAATGGATAGGCATGTGCATTTGGCTTGGTAGGGATTAGAAATCACTTGACCATGAATGATCATATCAACAACAAGTACATCATCACCAACATCTATATCTACGTTTTGAACAATAGGAATAGAACTTTTCTTCTTTTTCTTCTTTGACACTCTTATGCTTGCTAGCTTTCTCCATTCCTTCCGTAGTTTTGGAGACAAAGTAAGTAATTGACCAAAGGTGATATGAGCTTCCTTTTCTTTAAGGTCGGACAATAAGTCATAGCTTCCAATTCCTTGTCCTAAACGAAATTCTGACTAGCTAATTCTCCTTCTAGATGCCTTCTTGTTCTTACTACGGTGTTCCTCTTCCTGATGTTCCTCATCTACTTCTTCCTTGCTTTCTTCTTCTTCTTTTGCTTTACCACACCCCCATTTAGCCATCATTACCTCTCTTTCCTCATCCCCTAAAGAATCTTCTAACAAGGATACTTGTTTTTCTTCTTTTTTTCTCAATCTAGGACACTCAGGGTGAGTGACCTTTTTCATTACATTCATAAGAAGTGATCCCACTCTTATCTCAAGGCCTATCCTCACTCTTTGGTGCTTTAGGTTGTCGTGCATTAACCAAATGCAATTTCAAATCAGCAAAATCTGCCATCAATTGGGAGATATTATGATCTAACTCAGAGGACTTTGGTACCTGAGGAATGCCCATTATCTCCACCTTAGAAGTTGAAGCTGTTGAAAACACAAAAGAGGATTCGATCTTTAGAGAAGCTTCTTTCTTGGTCGCAATGCGAAGTGCCTCCACATATGTTGTTGGATCTTTACTCATTACTTTTGAGCAAAGACGAGGCTCCAAAGCCATAACCAATTTGCTCATCTTTAAGTGCTCCATCCCTACGAGACTTTGAGGGGCCGATGATGCAGATGCCATAGCTCACAAAGCTGCCCTTTCATACTTTGTCCATAAAGTTTCATATCGGATTGCCAACGCAGAGACCATCTCACCCTCTCCTTGATAAAACCGGTCCAACTACAACATCAAAGAATTTAGCAACTCCACTTCCCCAAATCTCTGCTTCATTGCATCCACCACTTGGTCCCAGTCTTCCTTGGTAGAGTCCGGCAAGGCCTCATGCCAACTCAAGGCTACAACTTCAAGAAAAACAGGCAAAATCTCCACTCATCCTTCATGGACCATCCAGAAAGCTGGCATTCTCGAACAAAATCCCGAAGATAAGACTCCGAGTCTTCCCCTTGGGTCCCTTGAAACACTGGAATCTTCACATGATGAAACACAAAAAGGAAACACCAAGATCCAAATAATATTCCAAACAAGATCCCACAGAGCCTTAGTATACCAAGACCAACTTATTATGCATAACCACTTGTTGAAAACCCTCCACAATGTGATCCTCAATAAAATCTTCAAAAATAAGTGACCAACCAGCACCATGAAAACATTGTGCATACATGCATTCAAGAATCACCCTTCTCACAATTGGAAGTGCACATAACAGCTTCAAGATATTGTACTCTTCATCATTTGCATAGCAAAAGAAGTTGAAAGCATTGAGAATCACTGCTCCATTGTTATACTCAAAAAATACCCAAAGACTCAACTCTTCTTCACACCAAGCTGCCAATGCATGAAACAATTCCCAATCTATCATTGTGCCTGCTGACGGTGATGTCGATTCACCAACATATTCAAGAGTGCAAACATAAAGGATATGACCATGATGACTGTGCGAATAGCTTGAGCATCACCTTCACAATCTTCTAGTTCTGTTAAACGGGCTGCAATCTCTTCTAACGAAGTTCTTCCAGGCATGCTCTTTATCACCTCAGAAAACACATGCCCATACTATGCACAACATGCAATCCATTACACTTGAGACCGTTTAGTAAGGTGGGATGAATCCAATACCAGATGTACCCGATGTCTCCACCAAAAGATGTGACATGAACTTGGGGGTAATAAACTTCACGCACCTCTTCACTTCCTGCTGCTTTCGAATTGAGTGATAGAGATATTCATCACTAGGAAAGGGACATTAAAAAGAAGCTTTTATACCAAGATACCACACCATACTATCCTCCCTTATATGAGAATGAAGATGGAAACATTCCAAGTGATGTTGTACTCAAGCATAGGGAGAAGGAAAGGATCAATGGAAGCCATAATCTCAGCAAGCCAGTCTATACCACAGAGAAGAGCGATACGTTGTTGAAAGAAGATATTACGGCTCAACATGACATGAACTGATATATATCCAGGAGTTTGAAGGGGCTGATTGGGTTGGATGGGTAGGTTCCGAGGAAACATTGCACCTCCTTCATCGACACCTTTACACTTAGCTGAAAACACTCTCCAAACTATCATTAGACACAGAGACCCATAACTTTCAGCAGAGACATGATAAAAAAATATTCAAAAACATATCTAGATGTGCCTTGATATGGGCTTCGCTCTGATATAAGTTTCATCAGAAACAGAGAAGCGGTCGAAAAGATATGGGCAGTTTACTGGATGGGGGTAAAAATTATCTGAAAAAGAAATAGTCACACACAGAGAGTCATAGATTTTTTTTATTTGATATTTAATACAATAATTGAAGAAATAAGATGATGCTCCTTGAAGAGAGCTTTGTGCTGATAAAAGTTTCGTCCAAATCGGACCATCGAGCAAAAAGTTATGAGTAAAATACTGACAAAGGGTCAAACTATCATGAAAAACACCTACTCCTTCTACTGGTGCCGACTTGGGAGAATACTACCTCCATGCTTAGACCTTATCAATGATCTAAGTTCCATAGAGGTTGCCTAGGAGGGAAGGAAGAGATCCCTTTATGACTTGGGAAATAGATAAACCATGTATGCACAATGAGCGACCGAATAAACAACACTTCTAAGCACTTTGGAAGAGAAAGCCATGGAAAAAGGGAAGAGACACTCAAGAGAGAGAACCTGAAGTGACCTTTACCAATAGAGTGAGACTCCACTCCAATGCAACTCAAAATACTACAAATAGAAGGGACAAGAAGAGGTTTCATACATACAAGAGGAGCGGAAGCTCCAAGACTACTCATAGAGAGAGAATGAACTAGAGGGAGATGGACTCAAGAGTTTACATAAGAGAATATCTACAAGATGGAGAGAAGGCTCATGGAAGAGGCCTGAGGAGACTAGAGCTACAGCAACATGAGGCCTAATAGTGGAAGAGATGATTTGAACAAGGGAGAGGAGGGCTCCTTTTATAGAGATTTTGTCACCCTCCTTCACCCATTTACAATTGCTGCTTGTAGATTCCTTTCCCCATTAATGACATAAGCCTATATGTCACCATCCATGTCCTTCTTGGCTACTCTTGCCATGTGTCCCATCAAAAGATGCTCAAGACTCTTAAAATATTGAGAAAGTCAAGAGTCTCCCCACATGGAGCCCATAGGGACCCTCTCTTTTCCATATGTCCACATCCTCCTTATTCCACATAGGAATTCTAGAAGGATTCCTCTTGACTCCACACTCCTCCACATGCCTTCCACATGCTTGGCATGTGGCCTCTCTTATATTATTGGACCACATGGAAATGAGCCCACCTCTTTATATGACTCACTCTTCCTATTTTCTAAAAACCCCATAATATCCCATACACAAATAACTCCCACCCCATACCAAGGTATTTATCATTCATACACATGGTATTTGAAATGATCCATTCCACTCATCCTCTCAATCCCATACAATATCTTAGAAAATAGAAATAAGTGAGAGCCGCTAGGCTATCACCTGATACTCAAACTCTTATCAAACATAGAGAAAAACAATACCAATGCCAAATAAGAATTATCAATTTTTGGCGTCACAATTCTCATGAACTAATTGGGCACCTGCCTGGAGCTACACCTCATTTAGATATTATTGAGAGCTTGGTAAGAGCAAACTGGTTCAGGAAAATCTCATGGCTACCAATGTAAGATTCCTTAGAAAGGGATTTTTTGTTTTTGTTTTTGTTTTTGAGAAACTTGGCATGGCTATGAGTGGTCTGCAGTATGGCCTGTGGACAATCAAACATCAACCCTTGTATCTTGGATGGTGGTCCCATGACTTCTATCCTAATTTTCCAAGGTCCACTGTTACACCTGTTAGGGTAGAACTACCTAACCTACCTCTCTCTCTATGTAATCAGTTATCTTCCTTGTGTAGTGGACTAGGGGAGGCTATAGATATTGAGAAGGAAAATTTTGTTAACCCAAGAGGTAATCCTTAGATATGCATTACAATGGATATGGCAGATGAGTTGCCTATAACTCTTGTAATTATCAATAGGAATCGGAGTGTCTTCATAGAGCAACAACTCTTATACAAGAATCTCTTAAATTCTTGTTTCCTCAGTGGGCTTGCTAGACATGCTATTAAAACTACCCTTAGAAGAGGACTAAACCTAAATCTAGTGCTCCCCCCACTTGTAAAGAACTAAGAGGAATAGAAAAGTGGTACCCAAGACTCCTACCTCTTCAGCTAAGTCTAGTCCTCAATAGGAACTTCCTTTACTCCTAAACCATCTGTTGATATAGGTAAGGAGAAGATGCCTCCTCCCTTCCTCTCAAAGACTCTCTTTGATGCTCTTGTTCACAATGAAACTAAATATTGGATCTAGGAAAACCAGAATGATGACATGGACATTCAAGTTGAAGCTCGTTGGTCCAAGGATTTTGAAGATGATATTAACAGAGATGATGAGATGGCCAACACAAGGTAAGTGATGAAGAGTTAGAATATGATTAGGAGATCCTAAATTCAGGAGAAAAAGATACAACATGCTAAGGGAAAGCTTTCACTCTTGTGCAAAACAAAAGAAGAATGTCTCATGCCAAGGTGTCCTCACCTCAAGTGAATAGGCCAAACCCAAGGGCCAAAAAGGGGCAAAGAAAGAATGGTAAATAAAAAAATCTATTTTATGTCTCTGAATGTTAGAGGTCTTACAGACCCTAGTAGAGGCTATGAGCTCGCTCATTGGCTCAAATCTAATAATTTGTCCCCTACTTTTATTGCTTTGCAAGGGTCAAAGCTATTGGGTTAACTCTGGAAAGTAGATTGAAAGTTGATAAAAGAAGAGTTTGGTTTGTCACAGCATGAGGAAGGCAAGAGAGGAACTGCTACAAGGGTGTTTCCCATTATAATAATGGTATCAATAGAGTTGTTTTGGATGATAATAATAAGTGGATCCTTCTCAAATGTTCAGTCAAAGAACAAAACTTGAATTTATTTTTTCTATATGCTCTAAATAGTATTCAAGACAGAAAAGCCACTTGGGAGTGTCTAATGAATGTAGATGGCAACATTTTTATTCTTGGGGACTTTAATGTGGTGGAAAAAAGTGTAGACAGATGGCTTCGGACAAGGACATTCATCAAAGAAGGTGAGCATACAGCTTGGGAAGATTGCAAAGAATATCCATGCCTTACGGACACTAGTGTCAAAGGAACTTTTACTTGGTTCAATAGTCAAATACATGTAAACAAAAGGGAGGCCTTGTGGACACTGGTGTCAAAGGAACTTTTACTTGGTGCAACAATCAAACAGATGTAAACAAAAGGGAGGCTAGGCTGGATAGGATATATGCCTCTTAGGATCTACTTAATCAAGTTAGTCCTATTAAAAGTTAGAATTTCTCCTCTCTATATTTTTGGCCACAGACTTGTGATTCTTACTTGTGATTTTGGACTTAGACAAAGGTCCTCTTCTTGGTTCAAAGATGACCCCAAGATTTTTTAGTTGGAAAGTATTCAAGAGAGTGTTAAGAGTGTTTGGCAGAATGCTTTTACTGACACTAGAACTACTTCAGATGATTGGCAGATAGCAATAGATTAGACTCAACAATTTTTCAAAAAGGCTAAAAAGGATAGGGCCAAAATCAGAGCTAGAAGAATGGACAAGTTGTAGGATACAATCAACAAGGTAGAAGTTCTTGCTAGACAAGGACATCCTCAGGCTCAAGCTAACCTATTACTAAAAATAAAGGAGGTTAAGAGACAAGACCAAACTATCCTCGATGATTGTAAGGTGTACTTCAAGGACTGGTGGGCAAGTAAGGTAGACAGACCCTCTAGGGAATCCTTTAAAATTATAAGAAGAAAAAGATCAAATGAAGAAGTACCCCTAATTAGAAAGGCAGACAACAATCTAGCTAATTCCCCTAAAGAGAATGTAGAGCTTATACAATTACACTTCAAAATTTTACACTCTTCCACTATAATCCTTGATGATGAAGTCAACAGAGTTAGGGACATTTGTGGACTGGCTAGGGAGAGAACTGTTCAGAACTTTGACAATGTCTACCTTGAAAACCCCCTCATCAAAGTAATGGCAGATGGCAAAACACCAAGTGAAGATGGACTTCTAATAGAATTCTATAAGAAGTTCTGGGAAATGATTGGACCATACCTTCTACTTCTTTGGCAAGAGAGTGTCAAGAATGAGGCTCTTCCTACTCAAGTTAATGGTGGTGTCATTAAGGTGATTCCTAAGGATGGACTTAAAGAGGAGCGCAAAAACTGAAGACCTCTAACTATGCTCAGCTACAATTACAAGATTTTTGCTTAGCACTTGCACTCAAAATTCAAAAAAGAATGGATACTTGGATCCTTCAAGAGCAGAAAGGCTTCATCATAGGGAGACACATGTTACAGGCTATCATAAACATTTGGGAGGGTTGTGAGTATGCAAAGGAGACCAAAAAGGATACTTTTTTTGTCAAGGTTGACTTTGACAAGGCCTATGATAGATTGGAATGGGACTTTGTTATTCAAGCTCTAACAAACATGGGTCTTGGCTAGCAGGTTATTTCTTTCATAAAGCTTCTACTTACTAATGCTTCAGCAAAGATATTTCTAAATGGAGATATGAGTCAATACTTTTCTCTTAAAAGATCCATTAGACAGGGGTACCCAATAGCTCCTCTTCCTTTTGCTATAGATGCTGAATCTTTGGGGTGGCTTCTCTAGACTCATAGTAAAACTAGAGACTTTAGAGGTATAGAGCTTCCTTCTAGAAAATAGTTGAACTGCTAGCATTTTGCGGATGACACTAACCTTACACCTAGAAACAATAAGCAGGATATCAAAAGGGTTATGGACTATTTGGACACTTTCTGCAAGGCCTCAAGATCCAAGATCAATCACACTAAGATTGGATATGCCACTTTAAGAGGAGAACAGCAAGAAGCCCTAGAAGATCTGGGGTGTCACAAAATCAAGCAAGATACTATTTTTAGATTGCTAGGGATAACTTTGGGATTTGACATTTCAATGAAGCAAAGGTGGGATTGGATCATGGATAGATTCCAAAAAAAGATAGAGAAATGCAAAGGCTTCCATGCTAACTTAGCTGGTAGAAGGCTTGTGCTAAATCATAAATTTATCCCGTTGCTATTTTTTACCTAACCTATTGGTCCCCTTCCAAGGCAGGTCTTGATAGATTTATTAAAATATGTAGATCTTTCCTTTGGGGTTGGACTAAAAAGATAGCAAAAGTCAGATGAAGTTTTTATATAATTCCTAAAGAAGAAGGTGGGCTAGGTATCATAGAAATAGAGCTAGCTGCTACTCGAAAGTTTTTGCCACCTGGGTCACTAAAGTTATTCTCCACCCTTAGGGGGATTGGGCTCAACTTCTTCTTAGAAATTTCAAGCACCTTAGTCCTTTGAGAGCTCAAAAGTGGAAAAGCTATCCCATCCTATTTGCTATCTGCAACCCTGAGCCCTACAAAGCTAAAGGGAGTCAACTCTGGTAGTCCCTATGGAAAGCTTTTGAGGAAATCAAATGTTAAATTGTATTCTCAGGAAAAGGAGCTTTTATGTCCCTAGACTCTATATGGGTCTCAACAATCTTCAGGAGCTCTATTGTCTCTGGTTTTTAATGGCCCATCTTTTATTCAAGAAGGGGTTGCAGAGTTGGGGGTAGCTTTTGAAAAGAGAAGAATACAAATGGAAGACTTGGACTAAGATAAGAAGGAAAATTCTCCTCAACAACCAACAGCAGGACCTCGTCATGAACAGAATACAACTATGCGAAGCAACCACAAAGTGGAAGGGTGGAACCTTCTTGGTTTATAGTAGGGAGTTTAGTTGGGTTGGGAGCTCGTCTTTTTTCCCTAACCTTACTCATGCTGGTGACATTGAAGATCTCTTCAACATCTTAAATACTAGATGGAATCTGCATGACTCAAAATTCAAATGGAAATCCAGATTCAGATTCATTGGTTGAAGAGTGTCCCTGATAAAATGTTTGTTTTATTATGGTTGATTTTACATGTCAAGGCTTTCTGGACAAATCCTAGAGGTTTGAGGATTGTCAAGGGAGATGGGAAATGCATGCAATGCCCCATCTTTAATGAATACATCTTTCATATTTTTGTTGCTTGTCCCCAAATAGAAGAGTCCGAAAGTTTTTACAATTAGGAACAGGTGAACTTGTCAATTGGAAATCCACCCTTCTAGGTAATGCTGCAAAGACAAAGCAAGACACTTTGACTCAAATAAGATCCAATGCTTTGTGGTACATCTTGGTTTGCAAGAACAATTTCCAATTTAATCAAATTGTTTTCTCTATTGACATCTATTTCTTTGCTTGGTGGGATAGGAAAAAATAGGATTGCAGGGTTAATTGCCAAGTACAAAGAAGGCTTTACCAATATCAAAAATTATCTAGATGAACACATGAGTGGATTCCTATGTCCAGGCACAATAGAGATCCTCTTGATGCAAGCTACTTTGATGTTGCTGGTACCAATCTTGAACTTGCTGGGACCCTCCCCAAGAATGAGGACTCACACTCCAGTCCATCTCTACTGATGCTAATGATTCTTCCTCTAATGAAGACTCAAGCTCATAAGACCTTGTCTGTGACTCTCGGGATTCCTCTAATGGTTTTGACTGCTAGTTTCCATAGGCTTATATATTCAGCTTCCATGGCTACGTCCTTTGTTACCATGTTGGTGGTTTCTCTACTACTTGTTATGTACTTCTGCAAGTTTACACACCTTTTTGGTTTGAGGTGGTCTATGTACAAAGATATGACTTTTGAATATAATATGAAGTGAGACTTTTTTTTTGCTCAAAAAAAATCTTCTTTTGACAATTGCAAAATATAGTCTTTGCTAGGATGGCTTTCATGCACCTTCTTCCCTAAGTGTAGTGTTGATGTTCTTCCACTTCTTCTGAACTTTCTTGCTCAATTGTTACAAGGTAAAGGAGTTCTCAATGGGGATATAGGAATTTCTTGCATTTTAGTAGAATTTATCAACAATTTTTTCCAAACCCAAAAGCAAAGAAGTATCCACCAACAAAGACCCCCTCAAGTCAGCATTCATGTCTAGAACTTGACATTACCCGATTATTTTTATGGCCAGTGCTCTAGGTATCTCTACACCATCTTGATGACCTAATACACCCAAAAAAGGTGATAGATGTCCTCAATAGCATATGCATATAGCAGGAAAATTTGGATTTGCATGAAAGCATTTATTCAACATCACCTTCCATGGTATAAATCTCGCCTTACTAACAAAGCATCCCTCTTAGATTCCATGCTTTCTATCTTTCCACCAAGCCATGCCTCTTCTTAGATTCCAATAGGCATTCAAGAAAGGAACCAAGGATCTCACCACTCTACAAGGATCTATAGATGACATGGGCTGCAATTTTCCTTAACACTATTTGGCCTTTTATCATCCATTTTGATTGACCGTCCATTTTGATTGACCATCCAATCTAGCAAGGAATACCATCAAAAGGCTAGGACTATAGAACTAATTAAAGAAGCTTAGATAACAATTGGAGTTCACCTGCATTCAATCCAATTTGATCACAAGGAAGCTCTATTCAATTCAAATCTATAGCTCTAACATCTTCAACCTATTCCTAGCTCATCACCCCCTTCTTTTAGAGGCTCCTTGCACTCTAAAGATCAACACAAGCCCATGACATACCATGTTTAATGACCTCCCATCTCAACCATATTTTCTCCTAAAGTCTTGCAACTCCTTTCAAACCAACCCTACCCTTCCATGAGAATAAGCCTCCATTAGGAAAAATTAGAGCTCATTTTGGGGCCTTTTCACCCAGAAGTAAAATATCCTTCCACCAATCAAAGGAGGGCCAACGTAACATTGAGAAAGTTAGAAAAATGGGAAAAAAAACAAATGAGTTTGTATTCAATGAGGATACTTGAGCTACTTTCTTATATCTGACATACGTTGCAAAATTTGGTATTTCTTACATCATCGGTGCATCTGGAGAGGGCCAAAACCCGAGGACTTTTGAAATGGCAAAAATTGGCACTCAAAGGAAAACTCATTGTACAAAAGAATGCAATTTGATAGGTTGGCACTTGCAAGAACGCGATTTGACCAGTTGGCACCTACACTGTCAAACACTTTCTGTTGCACAACTAGTTTTTCGAGCCTCTGATTGCCTATTTTTGACATTTCAAAAGTCCTTTCAAGGGTTTGGCCTGCTCTGGATGCGCTTGTGATGTAGAAATACCAAATTCGCCATCGTATGTCAGTGGGATTTTGTTGTATTTTATTATTTTAGAGGGGAAAAAATGAAGGAATCATGAATTTCTCTAAGGGCCCCAAAATGAAGTCCCTTTTGTCCTAATGCAAGCTCTTTCAAAGTTGAGACTAAAGTGGAAATAACAATTGAGCCCAAAATTTTCAAGGTAAAGTGAGAGTAGACCTTGTCATACCAAGTTATATTCCTTCTTGAGCCAACCTATACACCTTTTCTCTATCCCACAATCCATTGAGTAATCTCCACCCATGGTGCCTTACACTAAAAAACCTTTGGGAGCCATTTAGATAGCATGTCTCTGTTCCACAACCTTATGTCTAGAACTCAAACCACCCTACATCCTAGGGACATTCAAGGCCTCCCATGGAAGGTAGTGGAGCCTCCCTTCCCCCTCATGCTGAGTGTGAGAGATAAGGCCCAATGTCATGATCAACATGCAAGATTTCCCCAAGGACACAATTATCAATGTGATTGATTTCTCGAAAAATCTAAAAATTACTACTTTCAAGAACAAGATGAAATACGAAGTGTATACTCATACAATATGCATTTGGTCGATATCACCTACAACCACCTATCGGAGTCTATGACTACTATCAGTCTTCCAGTAGTCTCTAATGAGTTTAGGAAAGTGCTGTAGAAATACCATTTCTACATTTTGAATGACAAGAACATGCGACCTTGTTTGTCTAGCATGTTTTTGTATTGCATTCAGATTTGTTAACCAAAGATGATCCCCAAGTAAAGGAAATAATAAAAAAATATTAGGTGTGGTAAGATGGTGCTTCGTCTCAATTTAAATTAACCTATGAATTCTACTTTGTAAGGTCTAAATCCCTGATTGATCTAAATAAGATGTGCAATTTCTTGGGGTCCATCCATGGCAAGGGCAAAGATGACAGATGTGGTGATATTATTAAGTAATCTTTTTATCAACATTAGTTAATACTCCCTCAAGAATGCCCACAATGCAGCAATATGGCTTGCTTCTAACCTCTCCATAAGCATACAATAAGCTTAGTACACAAAGACTCAAAAATAAACAGAGCCTCAACAATAACTTAGTGCACAAAGTGTTCCATGAGGTGAAGTTGGATGAAGTAGAAAGGAGGTACAGATATGACTCGAACACCACCAATGGGACACAAAGTTTGCACAACATATGGGGCTTTCTAGACAACCACCTTTGGCTCAAAACATGATAACTTTTTGCTTTTTTGATGCATGTATCATGGGAGATTTTGAGAGGTATGAGGACATTGCAACTATGAAACAATGGAGGCTATGCCAGATTTACTCTCTACATGATGACTTTGTTGAAGAGACAAATGGTGGACTACAATTTGGATAGGAATTTGATGATCTCAATGATGCACTAGAAGAGGGGAATGACTTTGTAGTTGTTGCTGACTCTGAGGAGAACAAAAAAGATGACCCATACTTTGTATTACAATGTACTAAACCTAACCTTAAGGTGAAGAAAGCACTTAAGGATCATTCAAGACCAGCCTATGAGAAGTGGAAAGTAGTGGTTGGATGTATTTGGTATGAGAAGACATCCAAGAAATGCCACAGATACAAGCCCTTACATAATTAGCCACATGCATTTGTTTACTCTCATTTAGTCATAGCTATTAAGTTTCAATTACAATTTGTGCCTAGAGGAACAAAGGGTAAAAGGGTCTTCAATATGGATGTAGATACTCATGAGCACATCATGGCATGTCTTGCAAGCATTGACAAGATTGAGCTAGCCACTTGTTAAATGACCAAAAACCAACAAATTGTGTGCCATCTAACCAAGCCCATAAGAAGCTGTAAAATAGTCATGGAAGCTATCGCATGCTCTTGTGTGAAAGTGCTATCACAATTCAATGTCCTAGGCTATAAGAAAGAAGACCAAGTCCATCAAAGCTCTAACCTCAAGTGAGGCCTCAAATTTGAAGGGTAGCTTTGGATTTCATTTCAAAGGTCATCCTACTAGTTAAGATGTTTTTTATTAATCTTCGAAGGGAATTACAAGAAACTTTTCCCAATGTGGCACTTCTTTTTTAAGGTTCAGTTCTCTCTTTCCCTTCTTGGAGAGGGAAAACCCCCTTTGAAGGGAATATTAGTCTTCAAATTTAGCGATTGAGTTTTGTAACATTAAAGCTAATTTTATAGAGACAATGGACTGTAGTCTACAACCTACAAGTCACATCTTAGAATTGAAATTCCAAAATCCAAATAACACAAAGGCTAGGTTGAAGGTTAAAAAGGGTGATGTGGTTTGTCATAAAGGTGTAGCTAAGGACTTCATTGGCCTATAGTGGTTCCTAGATCAATATTAAAATATAGATTGAGAGAAAGTTGTAGTTTAAACTCCAATTTTAAGTTTACTTGAAAAGATCACAACCTTTACGATGATAAGGACATGATGTTGAATCTAGGTATTTAGCCTTCTTCCAAGAGAAGACCTTTGTCTGAAGAACAAGGGATATGGGTGGATACATTGCCCAAAATGTTTATAAAGAACAAACCCTTCTTCAATCACCTCAAATATCATGTCTACCAACCCTTCTTTAATTACCTACTATCTCAGGTCTACCAACTGCCGCAAGGCGATTGGCTACCACCACCCAAAGTAAGGCAATTGGCCACCACCCAAATGAACATGAAATACAAAAGTGAGAAACTCAATTATAATCAATTATCATATAGGTATCATGATTGACAGTTGATACATCATAAAACAAACATGAAGATGGTAATTTAAATGAAAGTCTCAAGTTACATGCAAAGAGTGAGCTAGTGTGACTAAGCAAAACATCCTCACTCCTACTACTTTTTTTCCTTCTTATTGGGTGGAGATCCAAAGCTTGGCTCCCTTGATTTGCCTTTTTTTTGGGAGGAGATCCACATCTTGGCTCCCTTGACTTTACCTTTCTTGTGTGAGGCAACGGATGCCTACAAAATCTACATATCGATGTTGCCTTCACAAATAATGAAAAGCAATAGAAGTGCACATGGTGCAAACATAGGGGCCATCGGATGTGGCGGTCACCCTATGATGTGGCCATCACATATTGTGCGATTTCCACCTTGTCACATCTCAAGAGGACAAGTTTCAAATTTTGTGTATGCTACTGTGAGGATCATTGTCTATGGTTCCTTATTGGTAAGCTATTTTTTGATTGTTTTGAGAATGTGAATATTGTCCTTCAAATGCTCCACTATCTTCTCGCTTTGATAATGGCTCCATCAGAGGTAACTATTTCTTTTGAAACCATTTCAATTTTTCCTTGAAGCTCTAAAAATCTTGCAAGAGGGTCATTCTACCATGTAATGCAGCACTATGGGCAACCTATCTCTCATGATTATCATGAGTCTTACCATGCTCTCACATTATGGCATTGTCCTGAAGTTCCAATTCATGTAACATCTCCCTCAAATATGCAACCATTTCATCTTGCCTAGAGTTTTAGCCTGCTCAATTTGAATCCCAACATTTTGTTTGGCTCTCAAAAATTCATGTAGTCCCCCTAACTCTACTCTAGTTTCCTCGCTATCCTTTCATAGCTTGTCTACCATGCTGTGTCTTTTAATGATCAATGCATTTTGCATATCACAAAACTATTTGAAAAGGACATCCTGTTCTGTCTTCTAGCTATCAAGAGTTGCTCTGTGGACTTGAGCTCCCTTTCTATATTCTTCACTTCCATAGCCAACTTTTCTGCTTCATTTGCCTTTTCCTTGGTTGCCTCGGTTTGTAACCATGCTTGGAATTCCCTTTTATATGCTACATCTAGATAAGATTGTGCCTGCTCTCTGCCTTGGCTTCAGCATAATCCTTGAGTTGTCACTCAAGTGCCGCATTTAAGTGCTCTTCATTGGTTGTCCTCTATGCCTTCCCTCATCTCCTCATCAACTTCTGTGTAGTTGAGTTGTAAGGTACATCCTCAACAGGTGCACTCCTATCTTGTTGTTCTGAAGAAATAGTTAAGAATAATCCTCAAAATTATTCTTTGAGTTGGTTAACACAGTGTTGGTGATCACCTTTAAATAGTAGGCTTGACCTCCATGCAATTGCTCCACCGCTACGTAAGCTTGCCAATACTTTGCGGTTCTTTGATTATATAGAAAAGAAAGGCCTCGGTTTCTTTAGAAAACTTTATGAACTTTTTTGGCAAGATCAAAATCTTGACTCCACCATCATTGCTAACTTGTTGTGCTAGGGGGAATTCCTTAATGAGGTCATGTTTCTTCCATGGATTCTTTGAGTAACTAGCTTGCAAAATGCCTCCAAGGACTTTAAGCACGTTCTCAACCATCTTTGTGTCAATGTAGTTTGTAGTATTCTTAGAGAAAATGTATCCCTCCTTCATATTAGCTTATCTCAAGTTTTTTGTAAAGGTATTAATGGAGAGAGAAGTGGACGCATTGGATGTCATGATTGCAAGACTAGTGGGAGCAGTGGATCCACCATATTTGTAGAGGAGCTAGCTGGAGGGTATTGGAACTTGGAGTGTGACTTTGAGGCTGCCATGATCAATAGAAGGCACAAACGTTGTAGGGAGAATGCTCGTGAGGTGTAAGGATTGCAAGGAGCAAGTAGGAGTGCAAGGAGTAAGCAAGAGAGGATGCAAGGCTTGCAAGGAGAGGCAAGCTAGCCAAAGTGGAAGATAGTGCATCTCTTATTCTACCCACTGCTGTAGTGGAGGAAATTGGCTTGCATGTTCAATTCTGGCATTCAATTACAACCATTGAGCTTGCATGATGGCCACATGGCTGATGTAGAGAAGATGGACGGCTGACATTCAATTAATTGAGATGTGGATACTTATAATAATGATGGTCCATCTTTAAGTAATTTTACAACCGTGCTAGAGGAAATCGGCTTAATAGGCTTAATTGGGACGCATGCTAGCATTCACTTACATATGTGACTTCTAACTTTCCACAACCAGTGACTATCAGTTAGCGAGCACTAGTTTTATTCAAGCCCCTTGTTACTTAGGTTATATTCAAGCCCCTTGTTACTTAGGTTATCTTTAACTAAACAGATTGGTTATGTAATGTAACATAATGGTAGGTGGGAAAAGGTTAGTTAATTAGCTCAAAATGATGAAGCAGAGAGCACTGTCTAGGTGAAATGATGGTGCAGTGAGGCCCTTAGAGTTTGCTGAGGATTAATTGGGATGACTTAAATTTGATGCTTTTAGCACTAAGCTTGCAACCAATTAAATAAGCATCGCCTCGGTGAAATCATGGTGCAGTAAGGCCCTCAGAGTTTGATAAGGATTAAGTGGGATGACTTTGCTGCTTTCAGCACTGAGCTTGAAGCCAATTAAATAGCCACTAGCTTGCATGCTATTACATCCACTAGCTTGATGGGATGGCCATCTGATCCACGAGGATCTCAAATTGAATTCTGCTATTTCCTTAATATTATTATAACCCATCCCCTAAATTTGAAGGTTGCAATACCCTTCAAAGGGAGTTTGGCTTTTCCCTCCCCTTTGATAGAGAGATGAACCTTCAAAACAAAGTGCCACATTGCAAAAAATTCCGTGTATTTCCCTTCAAGATCTTAATCATTCTTCAAAATCAAATTCTAGGCTATTTAACTGTCATGAAACCAATTGCTCATTGACATCCAGCATGGTGGGCTGGTGGGTACTTGCTATTTTAAGTGTCATGCAGCCAGCCAAGTGCTTGTCAACTTCACTCTGCTTCAGCCTCATCTCCCACCCTCATCGCCACCACTCTCGTCTCCTGCTCCATCCTCCCATTGCACCTCATACTCCACCCTCATCTCCAACCTCTAGATCTAACACATGCTCTATCTCACCGCCATCTTATTCCGTTTTTATATCCTAGATGTCACCAAAGTGGTGTCAGTTCTCTCCCACAACCAGAGATTGGGCAAAATGTTGCTAGACCTTTCATGGATGGGCAAGCCTCCCAATTCAGTTCAGGTGAGTTGCACATATGAGTCCAACACCAACGAAGTTTATTTATATATTCTAAGTAGCACGATGCAAGATGCGCTGCCAGAAGGCTTTCCTGATCCAGATGGAGGATTGCTTGCCTGTGGCAACGGGACCTGCCAATCAGGTGCAAGGGGAAGGGAGTCATTTATCGAGGTAGGCTTTCAGGCAGAACCTCGAGCCATGAGTTGTTCCCGCTAACTCAGGTGGCAGTATGTAACCCGTATGTATTTTGCTTGGACGTTATGACCTGGCAGATCCAAAGGGGATCTCCTACTGTTCTGCTGCAGCTATTGCCTAATGCTGCTAGAGATCCGGATGGGTCAGCAGATTGCCAGTGCAGGAATCCAGACACAATTGATTGATCCTGTTAGCTGTTATATGCCTGTTGTCATTGGAGCCATGCAGTTCATCGATCTGGTGCCGGTGTACCAGTTTGGACTTGAGAGGGAGCTTCATAGGGGGCTATCTAGCTCTGGGATACATGTGCCCATGTAGGGAAGCAGACCTTGTGGCATTATCAATTGGATTATTGTTTGAGTTCCTTCTGTTGCAGTAATATACTAGTATCAGCAATTGGATTGTTGTACCAGATGACCCAGTGTACCAGTTCCGGACCAGAGGAGTGTACCTAGCACCTGTGGCCTGGGAGCAACAGTCCCTTTTGCACTGCTTGATTATCAATCAGTCTATTCAACATTGCCTCCAGAAATGCAAAAAACAATAGGTTTTGTTCCTTCACTTCATTCATCTCTTGGGACTCAATGGCCTGGCTGTCTTTGACAAGGCCTCAAGTATTTTATAAGTAGCACATCGTAGACTTTTGGCCAACCAGCAAGCGAGGGGGGGTTGACCCACCTCTGCCCTATAAAAGGCCTGGTAGTAGCCCTCCAAGGGGCTGGTCCCCTGTGCCATAAGGGCTGACTGCAGGGCGCCTACATGGCCCTGCTCTCCATACAGCCCTATAAAGGGCTCAGACAGCCCAAGGGGAGCCTCTCCTCCTGCCCAACAACCCCGACCAGGCTGCCACTGCCTGCAGCCTGCCCTATGCCTCCAAGTCTGGGCAGACATGGTGACCAACCTACCCTAGACTACCCTCACGGGGGGCGGGCACACCCACAAGCAAGGCCCTTCTCTAGGTGACATCAGACCCCTCTCAGCTCCTGGATGAAACCGATATGGCAGGGAGCTGTGTACGCCGCTGGAACAACTGGAGGTATCCATCGTGTGATACTCCATTGCTGAAAGCCGCCACAGGTCCTGTCGAAGAATCCCGCTCTTGATGCGAACCACCTCAGCACGATCACTGGAAACCTACTGATTTACTGCAATCAGTTCCATCCTCTAGCTCTAACTTGAAATGTCTTGGCATTGCTGCTTGTAAAGTTGAAGAATGGAAGACTCTTGGAGTGATTGACTGTAGCGATCCACTCTTATTCAGTTGGGTCACACTAAAGAAACTTAATGGGAACATCCCCATAAAGCCATAGCCTCCAAATACGAAGGGCAATGTCCATCAAATGAGGGTTAATGTTCCAGCTAATAGCATAAAAGCATTGCTTCACATGGCCCACGAGTGCACTGTGAAGTCTATGGTATCGACTGAGAGATGTGCAGCGGAAATGATCAGAAGAGAGAGAGAGAGAGAGCATGCCTCACACACACCACACTGAGAAGGAGAAAGAAAGAAACAAGAGAACTGCAAGTGACCTCTGGCAAAAGCCCCGCTACAACTGGGGGAGAACCTCTGCACAACAGGCTGCTCAAGAGCTCCGTAGGACGGCTCAACAACCTCAACCACTGGAGGCACACAGGGGTGGAACAACTGCTCCACAACCCTGCTCCAGAACAAGCACAACTGGGCTGGCTATGCTGCTCCAGCAAGTGCAGTACGGGCTGGAAAAACCGCTCCAGCTGATGGAGAATGAGGGTTGAGGGGGGGCCTATAAATAGCCCCCAGCCCCACCCTAAAAACACTGACCAGCAGGGGGGCACATAGCCAGACCCCCTGCCCTATGTCGACTTGACACTACAATTACCTCTCAGTAATAACCTCCATCTTTATTGGTGGACACAAGTCGGGAGATTACTGCTAGCGTCACTGCCTGGCACATTTTAAT
The DNA here is from genome assembly GCF_047967505.1 of Dipteris shenzhenensis. Taxonomy (NCBI): domain Eukaryota; kingdom Viridiplantae; phylum Streptophyta; class Polypodiopsida; order Gleicheniales; family Dipteridaceae; genus Dipteris; species Dipteris shenzhenensis. The sequence goes on along the minus strand of NC_141627.1, from coordinate 16,261,584 downwards.
GAACTGAATATACAAAGGCTAGAGATGGCACTCAAATCCACCCAGCCTTTACCATGTTAGCATCTCGATAGCTATTGTCCACATCTTGATGGCCATTTGGTCTTGGCAAGGGACTTCGACGTCTACATCAGCCAAGAGGATGCTTTTTCTTAGAGAGTGGAGAGGCCCTCCTCCCTTGTTCCTGTCTCTTACTGACCTGATGTGGCACTTTCAGTCACGTTTATTTCAAGATTTGTATACCCTTAGATATTCTCAATGGTACTTTACCACTTGTTTCTCATGCTCTGCATGATGTCTTTGTGCCTTGAGTGTCTTGGTCTGAGTGTTTCTTCCATAGACGTCTATTTCACTGAAAAAAAGAGAAATTCATATCTGGCTTGAGGATGACAGAAAAAGTGTACAAGTAGTGCCATCTCATGGTAGGGACTCATCTCAACCTCTCCCAATATGATAAAAGATGTGTCCAAAAAAATAAGGTGTAACGATTGATATACAAAGCCAAGAAAAATGTTTGCAGGAGTGAAAGTAATATAGATGAAAGTAATCGATCCGCATTAAAAACCTAGTGCAGACAATTTATCCATATGTATCGCTCAGTATAATGTCACATTTTCAATCTTGGATGTCTTTCCTAGTCTCTTTCTTACATTTGTTTCAAAACTGTGTCCAGTTGTGGAACATGTCCTGCCTTTTTCGTTGCCTTTTGTAACCTTTCTAACTTGGAATGGATTTCATCCTTATGAAGATGGACTTTATCTGCCACAATAAACTCATGAACCTTGTGCCTAACCTCAATCAAGGCTGAGCCCGGTTTCTTCCACGCACCCACACATTTTCTCCATTGTTGGGTTTTGTAAGAATGCACCCACATGTTAACATCAGCATACATGTTTGACATAAGCACATAACCAGTGGCTATGTTTGGGTCTAGCTGGACAACTTTACTGAAGCATTTGCTTCCTAGCTGCATGTCCCCATACTTCCTGCAGGCTAATAGCAAAGACATCCACCCAGTAATATCAGCTGAAATGGGCATGGTGTGAATCAATTTAAGTGCCTCGTTCAAATGTCCTGCATTTCCAAGAAGGTCAATCATGCAATTAAAGTGCTCAGTGCTAGGCGTGACAGCAGCTTCTCTCATAGATTTGAAATACTGACGACCTTCTTCCACTTCCCCTGCATGACTGCAGGCAGCAAGGATACTCGTAAATATCATACTGTCTGGCTTCAATCCTTGTTGTTGCATATCCTCGAAACAGTTCTTAGCCATTCTCCAGTTTCCTTGCTGAGCATATCCTGCAATCAATGCTCCCCATGACACAACATCTTGATCTGGCAACTTATTGAACACTTTGTGTGCCTCCTCCATACTGCCACATCTAGCATATGTGTCAACAAGCATGCTGCCTATGGCCATGTCTGATGCGAGTCCCTTTTTTATGATCATGTTATGTATCAACCTGCCTTGCGTTATGGCTCCTACACTACCACATGCTTGCATGACACACAAAAACGTAACTGTATCTGGCTCCACCTCGTCCCATAGCATTTCCGCAAAAAGATCAAGCGCTGAAACACCATCTCCATGCTGAGCATACCCTGCAATAATGGCATTCCATGACACTCCATCCGTCCTTGGCATTTTACAAAAAGTTCCATAAGCCTCATTCATGCTACCACATTTGGCATACATATCAACAAGAGTGCTCTCAACAACCAATTCTAATTGTAATGCACTTCTGATGATCTGATCATGTATAAGCCTGCCTTGGCCTATGTCACCCAAAGTGCTACATGCTTTCAAAGCACACAAAAAGACGGCTCTATTTGGCAATATACCCTGTTTTTGCATCTTCTCAAAAAGATCAAGTGCAGGAAGACCATACCCATGTTGGGCATAGCCTGCAATGATTGCACCCCATGACACTACATTCCGGTTTAACAGTTTGTCAAACACATCATGTGCATCCTTTAGGCTCCCACATTTGACATACATGTCAATGAGGGCACTCCCAATGACCACATCTGCCTCCAGTCCATGTTTGACAAGCTGGTCATGGATCCGCATGCCTTGCCCTACTGCCTGTATGCTGCCACATGCTTTTAAAACACCTAAAAAGGTGCTGCTGTTCCCCTGAATATACTTCCTTTGCATTTTGTCAAAAAGATCAAGAGCAGAGAGACCATGCCCATGTTGAGCGTATCCTGCAATCATTACACTCCAGGAGACGACATTATGGTATGGCAATCGATCAAAAATTTTGCGTGCGTCATCCAATTTTCCATATTTAGCATACATGTCAGTAAGGCTGCTCCCAACAACCTCATCTGATTCAAATCCGTTTATAATGATCTGCTCATGTAATAACCTGCCATGTCCTATGGCCCCAATGCTGCCACATGCCTTCAAGGTGGACAAAAATGTGGCTTTAGTTGGTTCTACACTGTTCCGTTGCATTTCTCCAAATATATCGAGGGCTAAAAGACCTTGGCCATGTTGAGAATATCCTGCAATGATTGTGTTCCATAATACGACATCCTTCTCTGGTATTGTATCAAACACCTTGTGGGCCTCCTCCAGTCTCCCACATTTGGCATACATGTCAATAAGAGTGCTCCCAACAATCACATCAAATCCAAGTCCACTCTTGACAATATGATCGTGTATGAGCCTGCCCTTTTCTATGGATCCTAGCTGACCACATGCTTTCAATGTGCATAAAAACGTGACTTTGCTTGGCCTAAAGTTTTCTTGTCGCATTTTCTCAAAAGCTTCAACGGCCATAAAACCCTGCCCATGCTGCGCATATCCTGCAATTATTACACTCCAGGACACCACACTTTTCTTTGGCAATTCATCAAACACTTTCCAGGCCTCCTCCAAGACCCCACATTTTGCATACATATCGATAATTGTGTTCCCAACGACTCCATTTAATTCAAAGCCACTCCTAATAGCCTCAGCATGAATCAATCTTCCTTGTTCTATGGCTCGTATGCTGCTACATGCTTTCAAACCGCACAAGATTATAGCTTGGTTGGGAGTAATCCCCTCCTGTTTCAGCTGAAGAGCCCTATTAGTTTCTCCCAACTTGACATGTGCTGAAATGATGACATGCCACTTGGAAGAAACACTCGGTCTCCCAACCTTGCGTAAAAATAGGTTCGCTTCCAGGCTTCCATATAAGCAAAAGAGGCGCATAAGTTGGTCCTTAAACGGGCTCTGAAGCAAGCCCGCTACTAATCATACGTGGCTGCCCTCGGCTACCAGCTGGTATGAGAATAGTAAGGGCAGCCATAGGATATTGCATAATAGTTGGAAGTCTAAAAGGATGACCTCCAAATTTGAAAAATAGGGGCCCAATGCCCAAAGCAGTAGGCCGAAGCCTTGGAGACTCAGACAGACCCATTTTTATCATTGTGTGACTGTTGATTCGAACTAGGACAGGACAACGTTTACAAAGAGCGACGTTGTCCCGTTCTTGTTCGAAACATCATCCACATAGTGGATGAAAATATGTTGGGGATTGTGCGAACTATGCAGTGTTGAGATTTGTGGATTTGTTGAGATTGCAGACTGTCTGCACGAGCTCTCGTGATCTTCTGAGAATCCTTTCAGACGATGGGACGAATATAGCTGGACATGAACATTGTTGAAATGGAGGCTAACTATATAACTAGATTGCAAAAATGAGAATTTACTTTCACGACTAAGTTTAGGCCTAGGTGATGAGAAATGAGAATATACTTTCACGACTAAGTTTAGGCCTACGTGATTAGCCCTCTCCTAGATGGGATGAAGCAATTAGGGGGATTGTGCCTCTCAATATGGCTTTGCTAGCTCTTGCTCAGTTTGATCGGATTGTGTGGCTACACTTTTGGTTGAGGTAGAAGATGCTTTGAAGGTAAGGGAAGTAGAGAAGGCTCGTATTCAACGTAGACAAGTGTGGTTCACTAAGGAAGATTGCCCATCAAAGCTACTCTTCCCAAGCGGTGAAAGAGGAAGCATACAGGATTGGGTTATGATCACCAAGGGTTTCAAATCAAAGTTGAAGGATATTGTGGGCAAGCCTGCTATTCAAGACTCATTCAAGATGATAATTGGCCAAGAGCGTTTAGACCAAGCGACGAAAACCTATGGGTGTGTGCGTGTGTGCGCGCCAGCCCTGAGTTCAAGCCCAGGGGCAGCTAAGGGCTCCATCATGGTTGGTCACCCTATATGGGGACACTCTTGGCACTTATCCCCAAAAAATTGGTGATGATTGGAAAGAGAAGGTCCAGGTAGCTTTAGCAAACTTGTGTAGCAGGGTATCAAGTCCCCAAAGGGAGGGATTGCCAAGACAATTCACACTAGAACTTTGGGAACTGGTGAGTGACATGGAATACAGCACATCCCCAAGCCTTGACTCCTTGACTAGGGAATTCTATGTAGCCTTCTGGAATTTGATTAAGGGTGATCTTCTGGCCATGGCGAATGCTGCTCAAGGAGTGTTTGTTTGAGGACGTGAATGCAGGATTGGTAAAGCTCTTCCCCAAGAGGTAGAATTGATTCTATGAGTCAGAGACTAGCAACCTATAACAATGCTAAAATACCTCCTTTAAGGTAATAGCCAAAGCTGAATCAAAGACATTTATGTAACTGTTGTTGGATGACTTCCTCAAGGGAATAGACATCTTTAAGAATGTCCTCAAAAATTCTGTGAACCTTGGATTATGATTGCACTTCTAGCCAAAGGTATTTACTCTTTGGCCTTGATTTGCATAAGGCCTATGACAAGCTCAGGTGGGACTTCATGTATCTAGTTCTAGACCGCGGTTCAGCTTTCATTCAAAAGGTCAGTGCTTTGTTTGGTAATGCATCAATAATTCTCTACCTAAATGTTGGTGTGGTGGGGCATGTATCTAGTTCTAGACCGCGGTTCAACATTCATTCAAAAGGTCAGTGCTTTGTTTTTGGTAACGCATCAATAATTCTCTACCTAAATGCTGGTGTGGTGGGGCAAGCAATGACTAGGAAAAAAGGAATGGAAGAGGGAATAATCATAGGAGTGAAGTTACCTTCGGGCAAGCAATTTTGTACTAAGTTATTTGCAAATGACTTTGTGGCTTTTTCACACAGTCATTTGCAAACAATTGGCCTTTTCCTAAGGAAAAGAAGGAGAGTGTAGATAATCTATTTAATGCCATGAACAAATTTTGTGAGGGCTTTAGGATCAGTTTGTAGTAGCTCAACCAAGACTTTTGTCCTACACATGGAACGTGGTAACCTTCCCAGGTGGGCTGAGTAGTTGCTAGTGAAGTGGGTGCAGAGAGGTGATTCATGAAGTAATCCATTAGTTGGGTGCACCCTTGGGTCCGGGGTTGTCCTTAGACAAAGGTTTGACTAGTTCAAGGACAAGTTGAAGCCTAAAATTCAAGGCTAGGATGGCATGCATGTGTTAGTGATTCAGCATATGTTGGCAATATCCACAGAATATGTGGCATCAATTTGGAATCTTAAGGGTAGCAATTGGTTGGAGATTCAATGACTTCTTAGGTCCTTTTTAGGGGGCAAAGAGACATTCACCCTATGTTCCACGGGAAGCCATGAAGGTTCCAAAGTTGAAGGGAGCTAGGTCCTATTTTATGGGGAAAGGAGACATCTACACCATATTCCATAGGAAGCCATGAAGGTTCCAAAGTTGAAGGGAGGGCTAGGTCTCTTAGACATCAGGCTTCACAATATTTATCTATTAATAACTGGTTATCATGGTTATTTGAATATCTTGAATGCTTGAAACCTGGGACGCCAACTCCCTTTAGTAAGAATACCTATGAAAATTTTGAGTATGAGATGAATTTAACAATATTCCATGACTAAAAGTTAGTCAAATTAGCATGATTGTGTTCTACACTAAAAGAGCTTCAAATTTGTCTTTACAAGGCTAGTAAAACATTTGTTTTACTGAATCATAGGTCCATTGAATTTCTTGAGGTAACAAATGAAAAAATTACATGATTTTGAAAGAAGCTGGGTTTTTATATTTTACTATATTTTTTGTTTTAACCCCCCTATCCAAAAGACCCCCCCCCTTGGGTCTCGTAAATTGTGAAAAATATGTACAGAGCTTAAAACTTTCATACTTTTTGAAGTATAAACCTTATGCTTTATGGTAGGGAGGACTGGAGATTTTCATATTTTTCCCTTGCATATTTAAAACTTTTGTAGGAAATCCATGCAAATTATATATGGACCTTGTCCCCCCATACCCTAGATTTTGGACAAGGGTAGTAATATAATACATATTGAGTTGGCGCCTCAGGGCCTGAAAGCTCAAGCAACATGAGCTAAAGGTAATTTACAATGGGAGTGATTAAACATTTATTATCATCTCTAAAACACATGCAAGGGGAGGCAATAACAAGGTTGAGAGTAATGGATAAAGAAAGGAGAGCGAGAGGATATATCATCTGTAGAACACATGCAAGGGGAGGCAATAACAAGGTTGAGAGTAGTGGATAGAGAAAGGGAGGGCGAGAGGAACGGAGTCGCAAGATGAAAAAAAAAAAGGGAGAGAGAAAGGGGAGGGAAGGGAACCACAAAGAGGTGGGGATATAGCTCGAGGGATTCACAAGCCTGGGAACTTATGATATCTCGTGAGTGTACAATAGGGGGGGTTTTGGAGATGAGGCATAAGCTTATACATGAGGGGTGGGGGACCTTTTTACTTTTCTCATTCTAAAATTTAAGCTAGGGGGGCTTGACATCTTTGGGGGGGAAAGAGGGAGGGGTGTAGAGAAATACAAGTTTTTTCCCCCCTAAACATAAAAAGTACACACACAACACATTTGACTAGTGACAATCGGTCATGTACCAAGTGTGAGTGAACTAAGCCCTAGCTATGGCTAGTTTTAGGCCATGGTAAGGAAACAAATGAATATTACAATGCACTAAGGTGTGCAATTTGCCAAATGTCTATGCACAATGGAGACTTGCTAGTACGAGCACCACAACATCCAATTGGGGCTATGGTCACATGCCACCAGACTAGTTGTTCCTATACTAGCCTTGGTAGACCAATATGATCAGGCACACTTACCATTCCGACCTAGACAACAAACTACAAATAGTGGCATACAAAGTGCCCCACCTAGGCAAATCATTTGTTATTACTACCACGTCTCAAACATTAGAAGTCCATGTGTGAGTTAGGGAGGAAGTGAGAGTGCTCTCAACGGAAGCAAGAACGGAAGAGGGAGAGAGAGCGAGAGAGAGAGACAGAGAGCCACACAAGTTTTGGTGGGTGCAGAACCACCCTAATCTTCTTTTTCATTCATTTATATATGTGTTTGAGTATTGTACATAACTGGGGTTAAGGCACAGTGACCTTTAACCCCCACAACCTCCCACTTAAAGGACAATGTGCCTTTAAGGGAGAACAACCAGTGAGCATACTATCCAATGCCCATCAATACACGACAATACTCAAACCGCTGACTAGGTAGACTCTTCGTCAGCATATCTGCAGGGTTATCATCTGTATGAACCTTGACAAGCTCTATGCGCTTGTCCTCAAGTACCTCCCTGATGAAATGGTACCTGACCTCAATGTGTTTGGTCTTTGCATGAAAGACCGGATTCCGTGCTAGCTGAATATAGCACTCATGGAATCACTATGCAATGTCGATACACCTGTATGAATCCCCAAATCTCCCACTAGCCGATCAAGCCATATAGCCTCCTTGCAACCCTCTGTGGCTGCAACATACTCAGCCTCTGTGGTAGACAAAGCCACGCACTTCTGTGCACGAGACATCCACGACACTGCACCACCTGCAAAGGTGAACACATAACCAGAAGTGGATCTCCTACTATCCACATGCCCTGCATAGTCTGAATCTGTGTACCCAAGTACACGCATGTCTCCTTTACCAAAGCAAATGCACATCTCCTTGGTACCCTTCATGTACCTCATGATGCACTTAACTGCCTCCCAATGCCTCTTTTCTGGATTAGCCATATACCGGCTAACAACTCCCACTGCAAATGCAATGTCTGGTCTAGTAGCTATCATAGCATACATAAGACTCCCAACTGCTGATGCATAAGGAACCTTGGCCATCATGGCCCTCTCCTCATCTGATTTGGGACTATCTGTATGACTCAGTTTCACATATGGAGGCAATGGAGTACTCACTGCCTTCCCCCCCTCCATATTGAAATGCTGTAATACTTTTGTAACATACTCTTTTTGTGAAAGCCAAAGGAGTTTCCTACTCCGATCACGCGTGATGCGCATACCAAGAATATGACCTGCAAATCCCAAATCCTTCATATCAAAGGCCTCATGCAACTTGGCCTTTAATGCATCTAGCTCATAAGTATTCTTGCTAGCCAATAGCATATCATCCACATATAGTGCCAGGATTATCAGGCTACCATCCTTAGCCCTTTTAATGTAGAGGCAGTGATCAATTTCACTCCTTCTAAAACCCTGGGACCGAATGAAAGCATCAAACTTCTGATACCATTCTCTAGGCGCTTGCTTAAGACCATAGAGACTCTTCTTCAGCTTGCAAACTAAATGCTCTTTGCCCTTTTCTTCAAAGCCTTCCGGCTGCACCATGTAAATTTCCTCATGCAAATCCCCATGCAAGAAAGCTGTCTTGACATCCATCTGCATAAGCTCCATATCCTCTGATGCCACTAGTCCAAGCATGCATCTAAGTGTGGTCATCTTCACAACCGGAGAGAATATCTCATCAAAGTCCACACCTTTCTCTTGCTTGAACCCTTTAGCAACCAAACGGGCCTTGTACCTAGGCACATCATCACCTGTGACCTTCATTTTGTAGACCCATTTACATGGCAATGCTTTCTTTCCATGTGGCAAAGAAACCAAGTCCCAAGTCTTATTCTTCATAAGTGAACTCATCTCTGATTGCATAGCATACTCCCACTTGCGTTGATCCTCACGCATCATAGCCTCTCTGTAGCAAGAAGGCTCCCCGCAATCAGTAAGCATCACATAGTCTACCCCTGGAACAAACCTATCAGGCGGTCTAGACACTCTAGATGATCTTCTCAAGGGCATTTCAGCTTGCTGTCCCACTTGCATATCAGCCACATTTGGCTCATCATTTCCACCAATAGATGATCCATCATCTACCCTTGATTGTATACCTGTGGGAGTACTTGGTTGTACCATTTCTTGCACATTTGGTGCATGGACAGCTTGCTGTCTATCAACATATGCAGGTGGATTCACATCCTGGAAAGTGATTCTCCTCATTTCCACATCCCTCATGGGTGCCTTATGCATCTTCTTCTCATTGAAGACCACATCATGGCTGCGTATGATCTTCTTTGCTTCTGGATCCCAGAGACGATAGCCCATCTCTCCACTTTCACCATAACCCAGAAAGATGCATTTCCTAGACTTAGGATCTAGCTTCTTTCGAAGCTCTTTTGGCACATGTGCATATGCCTCACACCCAAATATACGCAAATGAGAGTAAGAGGGCTTCTTTCCACTCCATGCCTCTTCAGGAATACCACCATCCAAACTCTTACTAGGTGATCTATTGATCACATGCACTGCAGTCTTCATTGCCTCAGCCCAAAAACCACCAGAAAGACTTGCATTGGAAAGCATGCATTGCAACCTTTCTTGAATGGTACGATTCATCTTTTCTGCAACTGGATTTTGCTCTGGAGTACGAGGGGATGTGAGCTCCCTCTTGATCCCACGAGTATCACAGAAATGCTGAAAGTCATGAGAGAGATACTCTCCACCATTGTCAGTCCGTAGGCATTTAAGCATTCTACCTGACTGATTCTCAACCAAGGCCAGCCATTTCTGAAATACCTAGAATACATCACTCTTCCGAGCTATAGCATAAGCCCACACTTTCCTAGTTGCATCATCAATGAATGTCACATAGTATTCGGCCCCGCCTAATGACCGTGTAGGCATGGGACCACATACGTCTGAATGCACCAAATCAAGCATTTCAAACTCTTTCTTTCCCCTTCTTTTATGGGCTGATTTAGTCTGCTTCCCATAGAGACAATGCTCACAAAATTCAAAATCAGAGAAACTCAAATGCGGTACATAACCCAAACGGCATAAGAGTTTCATTCCATTCTGGCTCATGTGCCCCAACCTGCAATGCCACAAAGAAGTGCTTGGCTGCTCGGTTATTGCAACAACATGATCAAATACCCCTGATACATGTAAGGGATACAAAGTCCCACACTTGGCACCCCTAGCCAAAAGCATAGAGCCCTTCTGAATTTTCCAACTTTGAAAGCCAAAAGTGGTGTGAAAACCAGCATCATCTAGCTGACCCACTGAAATAAGACTCTTGGTCAGTTTAGGCACATGTCTCACATGTTTCAAAACAAATGCAGACCCATTTGCAAAAGAAAACTTTATGTCACCTGCTCCCACTATGTCACATGCATAGTCATTTCCAAGATGCACACAACCTGTCTTTCCACTATCATAAGTGGAGAACCATTCCCTATGGGGAGTAACATGGAATGAAGCACCAGAATCCAAAATCCAATCTTGGGAATATGCATCATCTGAAGTGGTAAGCAACTTTGCAGATAAACTAGACATGAAGAGAACATCATTGTCACTATCACGTGTGACTGCATTGATCTCCTCGATCTTCACTTTTCCTTTGTCCTCCCTTGGACTCTCTTCCTTTTGATTTGCACCCCAATTTGCATTCTTTTTCTTATCCTTTTGCTCTCTTTTCAGCTTGTAGCAATCCTTTTTCATATGGCCCTTCTTGCCACAATGGTAACACTCAATGTTCCGTGCCCTGGATTTGCTACGAGACTTCCCTCTTTCTTGGGACTTCCCCCTGAACTGTGATCTGCCCCTTTGCACATTTAAGGCTGCATCCTGCTTGTTGCCATCCATAGACTTCCGTCTAATCTCCTCGGCCAACAAGCTACCCACAACATCATCAAATTTCAGTACTCCACCAGGTGCAGAGTTACTGACAGCTGTACGGAAGGTATCCCATGAGGATGGCAATGAACATAAGAGAAATATTGCCTTAGTCTCCGCATCAAAATTCATTTTCTGAGCCTGAAGCTGGCTGAAAATAATATTGAATTCATTCAAGTGAGAAGCAATGGAGACCCCTTCCTTCATCTGCAGCTCAAACAACCTCTTCATGAGGTAAACTTTATTAGAGGCAGTTTCCTTTTCATAAGTGGCACACAGTTTCTTCCACAAATCTTCCGTAGTCTGCTCATTTACTACTGTGAAATAAACTGACTCTGCAAGATGAAGTCTAATAGTAGACTTTGCTAATGCATCCAACTCATTCCAATCATCCTCAGACATATTTGCAGGCTTAGCTTCAATCCCTGCCAAGGGTTTAATCTGCTTCTTTTGAATAAGCACATCCCTTATTTGTTCTTTCCACAAAGAAAAGTTTGTCCCATCAAACTTTTTAATGCTGAAAAACTCCTTTTCAGACATGGAAGAGGATGCCATGATGCAAATAAAGCAAAATCCCAAATGCTAGTGCTTGCAAGAGAGAATCACACCAAATACCAGGTGCACCCAAATGTGTATGACACAATAGAGTGAAATATCACCAAAATTCAAAGCTCAAAGCATCAAAAGATGCATCTGACTCATGTGCATATACTATGCATCCATATGAGCAAATCTGGCCCAAAAGAAAATGCCAATAAGTGCCAAATGACTCAAGCATAAACACTGTCCACTGGCATATGCATCAATAATGTCTCATCCAAGAGAGCATAGCACTATCAGTGCATCACCTGCAATGTTTCAAAGCTGTCCCTCAGCATAAAATAGCATCCATGTGCAAAGCGTCCATAAAAAATAGCATCCCACAAGGCAATTTGGGCCTATCAGCGCATCCAACAAGGACCGCAATGCATCCAAATGGCCTATAAATCATCCACTGCAACCCAATGCATACCACGAATGAGCGCACACTGCTCAAACTGCAACCAGAGTGATCTGCATAAGGTATGCTCAAGAAATCATAGTCCCACGGTAATGAGCGCTACTGAAAATAGAACCTGAGATGCTTCAAAACATGGGCGCCATCGCATAATTGGACTCAGCAAGAAAATCTGCAAATATCTCTCTTCTGCCAGAACTCCAAAATCCCAACCGATGAGTGAGAAATGGGAGTCAACACTTATCCACTGCCATGTGGCATAAATCTAAGGTTTCAAAACCTTAGTATGAAAAATGCATAACAGAGAGACGAAATCGAATACACAGAGATTTATAACTCTGAAAATCCTCCACCGAATCACGCAAGAACTGATAGGTAGGGGTTTTTGGGCGTCCGGAACGCAATGGGACAGACGGTTTTGGAAACCGTGGCCTCAATCACTGGGTCCAACACACGGACTGAAAAACGTTTTTGGAAACAGAGCTATCTGTAAACTGCACCGGAGTGCGAATGATGAGCAACATAGAAGTTTTAGGACCTCCTGAGTCCACCGGAACTGACAGATCTGCAAATGGTTGCTCCAAACTTGAGTTCCAACACCCGGGCAAAAAACGCAGGAATTGACACAGTGAGTCAGAAATCCACTGAAATGATCTCACATTCAAGAATAAAGGTGTTTCCAAGCTCCTGAAGTAATGTGGACACCAAAAGCAAGCAATAGTTGCCTCTACAAGTCAATACGGAGTCTCTGTCATCGAACGGAACAGGGAAAAGCTCAAAAAACGACTTTTTCTTTGAAAGCTCTTAACAGGCTCTCAAAACCACTTCGTAAAGCCAAAGTGACTTTTCCAACGGTTCCTCCAAGGTCTCTGCACACTCGGATGCAAGTAAAGTCACCCACAAAGCTTCCCACAGAGCTTCTCCTTCCTCCCACAGAGCTGCTGAGCTTCAAAGCATTCACGCACGCTCAGCTAGATCACCCGAGCTCTGATACCAGTTGAGAGTGCTCTCAACGGAAGCAAGAACGGAAGAGGGAGAGAGAGCGAGAGAGAGAGACAGAGAGCCACACAAGTTTTGGTGGGTGCAGAACCACCCTAATCTTCTTTTTCATTCATTTATATATGTGTTTGAGTATTGTACATAACTGGGGTTAAGGCACAGTGACCTTTAACCCCCACAGGAAGCATAGGTTAAGAAAGAGAAAAATAGAACTCAGCATGAGGCATCATCGGCAACATCACCACAAATCAATATGGTGCATATTGTTGCTCCACATAGAGGAGTAGGTAATGTGTTCTTTGATAATGCCATGGCAATGGTTGTGACAAGGAAATGAATATTCCACTAGGACCAACAATGGTTGTGACAAGGCAATGAATGTTCCACTAGGATCAACAATGCTAGATCGGCAATTCAACAATAAGGGAAAGAATCCCATTGATTGGCAAGAACAAACAACTATTTGAGCCTAGGTTTGGAGAGGAGATTTGGAGTGGGTCTAAGAAAGGTAGCCTTCAGAGCTAGATTTGAATGGTGTGCTTGAGCCATCAGACATGGTGAGTTTGATGCTTGGTGCTACAAGTCCTCTCTTAACTCAAAATTCAAAGACAATAATGAAATGGAAGAACACCCTAGTTTGGGGAGTGGTCCATCTTCTGGATCAAGATATGATCTATGGGAAGATTTGAAGAATCAACCAAATCCTATCATGATTGAGCAGTTTCTCAACTTTGTTTTAATTCATCACCAACTATGCTATTAGATTCTGGGTATAGGACAGTCAGTGGTATCTCTACCGCACCTCCTAACACAAACCATTTGTTCAGCTCCAACTGACTATTCTTTTGACTAACTAGAGAAACCCATTTATAATGAAAACATTGTGGTTATCATGACAATGGTTAAAGGCCACTCAATTCAAGGCAAGTTGCTTGATGGGGGCTCAGGATTCAACATTCTATTAGATGCAATGTGCAAACTTTTGGGTTTTGATATTTGGTAACCTTCTCCTTTCGTAGTCTAGATGGAAGATCAATTGAGAGTAAAGCCTATGGGCCTTGTTCGCGGGTTGATAATCACCATGGTGGATTTTGCATTTGTTTTCACAATAGTCGTGTCCTAGATGGAGGACATAAAAGGGGCATAGCTGATGTTGTTGGGTAGGCCATGGATTTGATAGGCATTTTGACCAAACCCCCATTCACAAGGGGAAAAAGAAGTTTTGCATGTTCATTGCCAACAAATGGCCAATCAATGCCCATCTTTGCCCACAAGTAATGGAAGGCATTGATATGATGTATCGAGAAGCCTAAAAAAGATGAGGAGGATGAATACATCAAGAACAATTCACGTGTGGTAGGTTTGTTTGAGGTGCAAGCCCATAAGCCAAAATGTATTAGCCTATGTACTGTGCCCGTCAAAGATTGTCCAAGGCTGAGAAGAACTATTGCACCATGGAAAGGGAATCCCTTGGCATGATATATTCCATCAAACAAATTATGGCATTACCTTCTCAGCAACAAATTCGTATTTCATTTGTGCCATTCAACCTTCCTATGCCTCATCAACAAATTGGATCTTGTGGGTTTCTTTTACAAGAATTTGATTTTACTATTGTGCATACACTAGGTTCCACACAACTACTTATCCCATTTGGAAAATGGAAAGAAGTTGGACCTATTCTCTGTGACAACTTCCTAGATGCAGAGTTGTTTGAAGTTGAGTGTTAGCCCTTGGGCTAGGCTAACATGGAACCATGCCTAAGTGTGGTCACCGAGTACCAACCTCAGATGGAAGCAATGCAATCTCAATCGAGCACTAGTTTTGTAGCGGAAGTGCACAAGATTGCGGTGTCACCACCTATCGGTAGAGGCAAGTGGCACACCAAGCATGCATCCATTTGGAAGGCGGTTAGGTATATTGATGTGCATTGTAATAGCAGAGAAGAGAACAAGAGAGCAGTGTGCCAATTTCTCTTCATTTGACCTGAGCTTGCTAGGTTAGGGAGTGAATATTGCAAGTCGAGGTGGCTTGGTTGTACTCTAGACAGTTGACTGATTTCAATACTAGTTGATGTTTCTTGTCTATATACTCATCCCTATTGTGTTAATGCACTACATATTCTTTTAAGTGCTCCTAACTGTATGCAATTCGGTATCCTCTCATCATCACACGATTCTCCTATGATAGCTAACCCCAACCTCCAAGTGTATATGTTATCATTTGTTCTGCACCTGAGCACATCATCCTTAGTACTTCAAGAGAAGGCATCTTCACTGAGCACAGCTCCATGTTGGGTTAACATTGAGCACCTTTTCAGGGGGACCAACAAACCATTAACATTTTGGCGATCCTGCTGGGGAAGGATCAGTTGAATCTCGAGTTGACGAGCTATCAAATTAGGAGGTTTAGAGAACCAAGTTGTCAAAGAAAGAAGAGAGCATCTTTGACAATACTCGGTTGTCATTCCAAAGGGATTGCGTCAAGAAAGATATGAAGGTAGAAGACCAGCTAACGGCGGCTGATGGACAAAGAACCAAACTCCAAGAAGAGCGGCATGCTTTTGATGGAGAGAGACGCCAACAAAGCCCCAAGGTGACTATGGAGCAACTAAAGTAGTTTTCCTGAGTTCCTCTCACAATAGATAGAAATTTTACTCAACCAACAAGTTGTGCTTTACAAAACACATTTTTGGATTTTTTGAATGCTGCATGATGGCAGCAAAAATAAAGATCAGAAAAGATGCCCAAGATTGCAAAAAGAGCAAAGCAAAAAAAAGTCTGTACAAAGGAGTACAACTTAACCTTCACTTCCCCCTCTTAAGTTGCAATTGGCAAAGACCAAGATGATGTCAAAAATGTGCAAACTTATTAAGGAAAAGTGGCTTGGTGAAGATATCTGTGACTTATTCTTGTGTTGGACAATGTATCAAGTCAATTTCTTCACTAAGAACTTTCTCATAGATGAAGTGATAATGCATTTCAATGTGATTTGTTTTGGCATGAAACACTAGGTTCTTTACCAATTAAATGCTGGTCATATTATCTGAATAGAGAACAATAGGGTCTCTAGAAAGTATCTCAATCTCTAAAAGAAGCCATTTGAACCAAATTTCTTCACATGCTGCATTGGTGTATTCTCTATACTCTACTTCGGTGGAATGCCAGTGTTGGTTGCTTCTTGCTTTTCCATGACAAAGCTGCCGTGAAGCAGTATCCATTGGTGGATATTTAGTTATTCACACTTCTTGCCCAATCATTATATGTGTATCCATGGAAGTGTAAGTTGAATGACTTGGCATAATGTAGTCCATGATTCCATGTACCATGAAGGTATTTGAATACTCGCTTTGCCGCATTGAGGTGAGTCTTCTTGGGATTTTACATGAACTGACTAAGCACACCAACTGCATATGAGATGTCTAGTCTGGTGATAGTCAAGTAGATCAAGCTACCAATGAGCTATCTATACTGTAGAGGATTTGAAGTTGGAGAAGTGTCAAGTGGTGATAACTTGATATTGCATTCCATAGAGTAGGAAGTGGCTTGCAGTCATGTATGTGAAACTACTTAAGTACCTTTTGAGTGTGCTTTCCCTGAGAAAGTGTAATCCCTATGTCATTTCTTCATATTTCTATACCAAGAAAATTATGGAGTTCTCCCATATCTTTCATGTCAAACTTTGAGGTGGGTTGACTCTTTGTTTTTGAGATGAGATGTTCATTGGAGCCAGTGATGATCAAGTCATCAACATAAAGCACTATAACAATGATGTCTTTTGTAGTCTTTCCAATGTAAAGAGATGGATCTGAATTTGATGGCTAAAAACCAAATGTCAAAAAGTGGTGATGAATCCTTGCATTCCATGCACAAGCAGCCTCTTTCAAACCATAAAGTGTTTTCTACAACTTGCAGACCTTGTGTTCCATCCCGGTAATAGCATATCTTGGAGGTTGTACCATGTAGATTTCCTCATCCAAAAAACCATTCAGGAAGGCATTCTTCACATCCATTTGGTGGATGGGCCAATCAAAGTGCGCTACAAGAGCTATGGCTATTTTGACGGTAGTCATCTTTGCAACTGGTGCAAAGGTCTCCTCATAATCTATACCATACTCTTAGGCATATCCCTTGGCTACCAACCTGGCCTTGTATCTGTCAACCTCACTAGTTGAGTTGAGTTTGAATTTGTAAACCCATTTGTATCCTATGGGCTTCTTCTCTATAGGAATATCAGTCAAGGTCCAAGTCTGGTTCTTGAGAAGAGCAATGTACTCTTCATCCAACCCATTGCATGTTGTGGAACGGCTTGTACCTATTGACATCATGTTTCTTTTCAAAGGAGGATTAGTTTTGTGCTACGCAAGTCGTTTTTGAGGTCACTAGTTTGTCCAATATATCATTTTGTTGTAGGAATACATTGAAGATAGTATATGTAATAAGGGCCCTCTGTGCCTTCTTCTTTGTCTTCATCACCATTTCCTATGTGTAATAATACATTGAAGAACTATGAGTTATTTCATGAGTACGTGAAATTGAAGGTAGTATGTCTCGTAAGATTTGTAATGAAGAATGTACCTATAGGTGGCAGCATTACATGGATCTTTGGTGGAGTCAGCTAGCACACAGAATCCGGTCTTTCATGCAAAGACCAAACATATTGAGGTTAGATACCATTTTATCAAGGAGGTATTTGAGTATAAGCGCATAGAGCTTGCAAAGGTTCATAAAGATGATAACCTTGTATATATGTTGATGAAGAGTCTACCTAGTCAGTGGTTTAAGTATTGTCATGTATTGATGGACATTGGATAGTATGTCCATTGGTTGTTATCCCTTAAAGGCACATTGGCCTTTAAGTGGGAGGTTGTGGGATTTAAAGGCCAGTGTACCTTCACCCCAGTTATGTACAATACTCAAACACATATACAATATATGGATGACATAGAAGATTAGGGTGTTCTACACCCACCAAAGCTCGGTTATCGTATATGGCATTCCAAGAAGTATGACCTCAAGCAATTTGTTTATGAAATGAGCTCATTTTCATTTCTAAAATGTATGTACTTCAATAAAAGATTTAGAAAAATCCTTCAAAATAATGTGCGGGATGGTAATCAGTGAAGCATACAATGCATGTGGAAGGATTTAGATAGTTACCAAAAGAGTCCTTCATGATCGCATTTGAAGAGCTCTTACGGTTGCTTTTTTGAATCTCATATTTCTTCCAAAATTCATTGAATGTGAGGTTTTCCATGAGGTTTGGTTAACCACGATATGTATCTACTAGATGCATTGTTGTAACACAGTGCTCTTGAAGATATCATTGGCGTAGTGATGGTGGAGATGACTATGAAGTATACAGCTTCGCTTCTTTATATAGTGGGAATTTGCAAGCATGACAGTGCTTCCTCTGTTGGTGATGTTGGTTTTGATACTTCGACATTCAAGTTCATAAGTCCCATCACCTCTATTTTCATAGCATGCTTTAAGAGGTCGTATGATAGGCCTATATTTACAATTATTCTCTAAATATGCATGTGTGCTTGCCACAACAGTAGTATGCCAACATGATATGGTACAGCGTTTCGATGCTCAAGGGATGGGTGATAATAGAGCCATCTATGTGTAAGAGGATCCAATGTGGGTCTAGTTTCTGAGTGGATATCAAATGGAAATCCATATTTACATTTGTGAGTGTTATTCGGATTGCATGTTGCTCAGCATGTATGAATTTGATGTTGGTTTTGATAAAATGCATGCAGCTATCATTTTCAATTTCAAAGGATCTAGACTCTCAAGTTCGAGGAGCTTTGCATCTTCGACGTTCAAGTTCATAGGTCCTATTGCCTCTGTTTTCATAGCATGCTTTAAGAGGTAGTATGATAGGCCTATATTTACAATTATTCTCTAAATATGCATATGTGCTTGCCACAACAGTAGTATGCCGACATGATATGGTACAGCGTTTCGATGCTCAAGGGATTGGTGATAATAGAGCCATCTATGTGTAAGAGGATCCAATGTGGGTCTAGTTTCTGAGCGGATATCAAATGGAATGTCACTCGTAAAACATAGAAGAAGTTGTTACGCTCTGTCGACATCGGCAAAGACATTGATCACACTACCATGGAGGCCAAGCTTCCCTTCGTATGTTAGTTGTTGATCTGTGCAAATGGTATTCGAATAGAAATGAGGCGCTCCTCGATTCTATTGAGGGCAGTAGTGGTCTTTCGGGCTGGGGACATTTTCCTGTGTACTTTCGAGAGCTTGGGTATTTTATTGTTCCAAAGTTGGCAATACATAAACCTCTTTTCTCCGTTCGGTTATTGTTGTCACTATGTTCTCTTCTTCTGTTCTCAATGGAAGCTCCATGCTAATTGTTCTCATCTTTACCCTAAAAGTTAAGCACCCACAGGAGCTACTACAGGCAAAACTTGGTGTGTCATTGACTTTGCGAGGTATATTTTTTGTGCTTTTTGATTGGCTCTCTTTCGTTTCAGGTTGTCGTGTGCCTTGTGGTGTCCTCGCAACCTAGTTTTGCTGAGGTATTGACCCCATGATTGTCTACATGTTCATTGTTCAATGATGTCCTTGCATTGTTCGCATGATACATTGCCATTTTCAGCTTATAAATCTTGTTGCATGTTGCCACAAAAGTGTGCGTGTTTGCGTGACGGGTGTCTTCGTACATTTTGGCTATAGTTTTTACTGGCATGTCCGTGTTTTGTTGTAGAAGATGTATCAAATATGACTCATCCTCTTTTGTCCAAATGTTGTATGTCCTCTTCCTAGCTTTTGGCATGAGAGGGATTATTGTGGTGGGAGTACTTGATTGTTCAATTAACAACACATTGCTTTGTTGCAGGTTTGATTCTTTCAAATCCATTATTGGGACAAGGGAGACTCTATCATACAACAAAACAATGAAAGAATGATTGAAAAGCCGGTGTAGTGTTGCAAGGCAATGCAAGACCAAAGGAGGGTAATGTCCATAGTTTTGAAGTGCTTGCAATTGGTCATTACATGTTTTTGAGTTGTCATCTCCATGTGCTTGCGTTGCTTCCACTGTGTCGAATGTTACATTTTGTTCTCAAGCATAATTCATGGCATCATCTCGTAGCATATTGATCATCACATTGTATGTGCATGTAGGATAGAGAGCCACCAAATAGGACAACAAATTAGTGTGTTGCACGGGTGTTCAGCAAAATGAATTGTTCATTGAATTTCACATTGTAAGAGTCCAAGTTAATTGTGGACTCCATTGATAAGGCTCGAATTTTCGGTTCTACTTTGCAGAAAATATTGTAAATGACTTCAAAAAATGAAGAAGAAGAAGTGGGTCGTGCACACACAAAGTTGGAGACAACTAGGAAAGGATATGAGCATGCCAAAAAGAGGAACAAAAGGTATCACACAACATTTGTACATAGATTTTCATAGATGGAAATGTTTACAATGGAAGTAAACTGTTGGGGTTGGGATAGACTGTACATTGTAACATCAAGGGTAAACATATGTACAAAAGCACGAAATCAACTAGTGAAGACCTACCATGCAAACTAGTAGAAGGACGCCAAAAAACCAAACAACTGCTATGGCATTCACAAAGGGTGGTGGCATGGGGGAAATGTCTTCACTATTCAGTCTCTGCGAAAGAGGTCACAAACCCTGAGTGGTTGCCTGTGGGCCGCAACATGGAATGCGTCGCTACAACACTTTGGTTGTGGAACTCCAAGAATGGACAATGAAGTCCAAGCAATGCAGGCCACAAAGTTGGACAACGACCTGGGTCCCATCACGTAGAGTAACACATCCTTTCAAAGAAGGAATTTGACAGATGGTTTGGATGCCGTCGCAACTGAAGGAGTATGGGTGTGCTAAATCTCAACTCACTAGGGTCCCGTCGCATGTCTTGCAATGATGCTTGCTGAGTGGATTATTGAGACTGACAAGGTGAAGAACACCGACCACGTGCAAGAAGAGCGAGCTTAATGGTTAGATGTCAAGATGATGACTGTAGCAAAAATGGATAGGATGCGAAGATGATATACCTTTTTGCCGTAGCCTAGATGAGAGACTTGGCCTGCGAATGCTTCGTGCAGATTGGTTAAAAGATTTCCTTTGGGCACTGCTCCCAAGATGGTGAAATCAAAGACTCCTATTGCATGCCTTGCGCGCATATATGAAATGTTTTTTGCAACATACATGACAGCGCCTTCATCGATGAGCTTTTCCACTAACCGAGCGAGAGTGTGTCTCCTATCTACAACAAAGGATAGCTGGTTTGAAGAAAGGAAGCACAATGAGGGATGCGCACATTTAAAAATGTTTACAAACGAGAGTCATTGAAATTCAAAGACTGTCTATTCTTATTGTTGCACGGTCCTCTGGGTTTGGACCATCTGCGATGGTGACTTAGTCGGTGGTTAGAGGTCCGTCAAGGTCCACTTTGACAATGACAAAAGCCAAGGTGTCAATAACTGATGTGAAGGGCGCTCTCATGTTCTCCAACTGATTTGCTGCCCATGGTGCGTAATTCCTTATATTGACGTTGTTTGAAACAAATGAGATCACACTGTCAAAAGGCTCGCGTTTTAGAACAATTGTTGTTGCATCAACATGCAAAGAGAAAGAAGATGTCCCTCCCTCACCAGAACCTCGCTTGCTAATGGTTGGCCCCTCTAGTCTGAAAAACTCATCTACTTGGAAGATGTCTTTCAAATCTAGAACATATGCATGCGGAACATGCAATGTGATTTGTCCCTGAGCATGTGGAATCGGTCTGGTCAATCTGCATATAGATTGGATATGAAACATCCTTCGCTTTAAAAGTTCTATACTTTGCGAGGACCTTTCCCTCAAAAGCAAAATGGTGAGAAACAAATTCTGATAGTTCACTATTGATAGTATTGGCAAAGCATTCACGTTTGCAAGATTTGTGTTGTTAGGTATGTTTGTCCTGCTAGGCCCACTCCGATTGTCCATCCCATCCACAGCTAACGTTTGATCTCCATACTCCATGTTTGTATTGGGAAAAGATTTTCACCGGCTCTACTCCAACATTTGAGCTCACTGGAAAAGGGTGAAGTTCTCTGTTGTGAGCGACATCTCATCATGTTTTATAACTTGTGAAAATTGCATCACCATCCTATCGTTATTATTTGTTGCCAAAATTTAAAGATTTTAAAACTCAAAAAAAGTGGATTATCATTGGATACACTTGAGTCGTTGTAATTACAGTTTTGGAATAAGTTGTAAATAATGTCATATGTCAAAGCATCATCCTATCTTCATTGAATGTGTGTTGCCAAAATTCAAAAGCTTTGAAATTCGAACTTGGTAAACTGCCTTTGGAGAGATTTGAATTCACATAGTTACAATTTTAGAAGTACTAACACTTTCTTGTTTTTAAAATGACCTTCTAGAAATAATGCGAGGATATCAAAGGATTTTCTTATTGTTTTCATATCTATTTCAAATAAAATTGAGGAAAAAAACTTAAATTGCATTGATGTTTCTTTCCAAAGCAAATGAAAAGAAGACAACATTCTAAAATAGCAAGATGCGGAGAAAGACGTCACTACATTTGGGAGAAGAAATTGTCCTTTTTTGTAGAAGCAGAAACATTGCTTGCACGATGCTAACTGATTCAATTGGAAAGCGAGCATATGCAATGGAAAATAAAACAAAATTATTGGAGAGAGAAATTAAAGGACATTGACACGCTTCATACAAGGTATACTTCACTTTTGAGAAGGTATCATAAAAGACAACTAAACACAGGTGAATGTGTACACTATTGCAATCAGTGCTACAAAATAGACTGCATGTATAAAAATGCACTAGTAATTTGATGCTACTCATTGGTAACTTTGGAGGTGCCGTGCTCCTCACGAATCGGTGGCCTTATGTTTATAGTTATTTGGCATTTCAACTTAATGTTGCATCCTTTGTCACAAATTGTTGGCCGAGCTGAACAAGCGAGGCCAAATATGAATATCTCGAACGTATAAGAAATTATTACACGAGGATTAAAAATATAACGAGTTCATACCTTCGACCCAAGCTTGCTTTGCAGCCGCAATGAATGCACTTTTCAAAGTCTTCTTGGTACTGTTTCGAATACCACCCTCTTTGGTTAGAGCTAACACCAAAGGAAAACTCGTTGTTGAACAAGGCGGAGGGATGCAGGTCTTTATTAAACAACCTCCTGAGGCCAAGATAACTCCATGCTGGGCGAGTGCTCATACCGCCTCTCTCATCAGTGGGCCAAGGCCTTTCATAAAAAGTAAAAAAAATGAAAAAGTCATACAAGGGACATTAATGAAAAGGCATTAAAAAAATTACTTTGATTTTTAAGGTTCTACCTTCCATCGGATCGAAATTTTCATGTATAACCCTTGCACTTCCAAGGGATCTTTTTGAGACTCTAGTGTCTATAAGAATATCTACACTGAAGATGATATATTTTAGAAGTATCAACAAAGATAGATTCGTTGATATAAAGGAAAAAAATAATGAAAAGAATTGAGAAATAGAAGGATGAAAACTACTACCATCGCTGTCATGAATGGATTTTGAAACTTGCTCTACCACAAAAGCATTCATTGGCTATGATTCGTACTCATCTCTAGAAGTGGTCTTGGGTGTGCCCGCAATTCTTCATCACATTTTTCAATTGAAGGACTCTTTAATTTGCAGTCCACTACCTCTCTAATGCACAAGGAAAAGAGACAAATAAATTATAGGATGAACTTAACCTTCCTTCAATGAATCAAATAAACCTAACTAAAATCAACCGCCTCATTCTAGGGCTATTATCCCCAGGGTCACGATATTGACATTGCCGCCATCCAGTACGGTATTGCCAACGGATCCTCTTTTCTCGACACTATTGACATGTATGGGCCTTTCACCAACGACATTTTGGGTGGCAAGGTCTGCATCACATTCACTGAGCTCAATTCGGACATGGCTCAAAGAAATTCAGTCTGAATTTGGGGATGCCTCAGCAAAAGAATTTCTCCATTGACAACCGTATCACGTAAAGGAAGGAATTGCAGGAGTGGAGGGGGTGAGAGAGCGAAATTTGAGGTAAGGAAACAGATCAAGTATTTCAAATGATGAGAAAGGGATCGAAGAAGATGGAGATGTAGGAAAGGTAGAGGGGGAGTGAGATGCGGCCAAGTGGAGAGCACACGGCTTGTGCATGGGCAATTAAGGAGCACACAGATTCAAGTCAGGGAAGGGCACTTCTCCAATCGTTACCTCGACCGTTTGAATTCGGATTTCCTCTGCGAACGTTCTGGGATTCCGCCATATTCATAAGACCTTCACATATTAATGGCAAATGTAAGGGCACCAAAAACAAAGGGATATTTGGATCGGAATTTGCAAAGCAAATATGAAATACCGTAGACCTCTTTCGAATTCGCCACTGCCGGTAGCCATGGATTCTCCAGATGCCTCTAAGTCATCTTCGTAAACATCATTCTCTACTCGTGACATCCTTGATCGCACCTCTTCACGAGACGATCCATACACCAAGACAGGTGCGCACAAAACAGGACACGAAAAAACTGATGAGAGCGACATGCATGCAATGAGCGTTTTATAGAAGAAATGAAGGATTCCCGTTTTGGAGATCATGCACCCCACCCATCCTTTTCCTCTTCTTCCTGCCATACCTCTCCATAACTTTCCTTTGCAACAACTCTCTAGAAGACTGGGTTTGCTTCTATGGAATCCGCTCATGCACCCGAATCCCATGACCTCTTGTAGTATAACCATTGCACGTACACCAACAAATCCTCCCAATATCCCCAAACTCGAATGACATGAATCCCATAGAATGCAAATAATAGAAGAGAAAGCACAGATGGACAGTTTCAAGACGGAGCCATTGGAAATACAAAGTAAAAGAACCTATAAGTTCCATTGGTTTTGTGTAGCTCACCTGGATGCGGTCCATGCATAGGGGAGAGTTGTTGTATTCGCATGTAGAGCTCGCTCAATGTTGGCCTCATCATACAAAGTCCGTTGCCATTGTCCACGACATCAATGCTCCTTGCGCATCCATCAAAGTTGCAAGTCCCATTGGTTTTGTGTAGCTCACCTGGATGCGGTCCATGCATAGGGGAGAGTTGTTGTATTCGCATGCAAAGCTCGCTCAATGTTGGCCTCATCATACAAAGTCCGTTGCCATTGTCCACGACATCAATGCTCCTTGCGCATCCATCAAATTTTGCAAGTCAGTTGAGATCTAATCTCAACCGTTAGATAGACCAACCTTAAATCATGAGAAGATGATAGCGTACTTAAACCACCGGAAAAATGGTCAACCAAAAGCTGACACGTCAGCTGATAAAAATGACAGAGTTAACCACAAACTGACACATCATCCAAAAAATAGACAACACTCTGCACAGTAATTACACATCAGCATAAAATAGACAAATTACAACCACCAAAAATTTTAACACGATATTAAATAACCTAGAAAAAGTTTTATTAAACAACTAAAACCAGATAACCGGTTACAATCCATATACAACTGCTAACCATTCAAAATTGAACCGGATTATCGAATTTATTCAAATTTACAGCGGATCATCGGCTCCAAGTTCAAACATAAGAAGTAAGCCATATCTGGCACTATATACATAACAAAATTCAAACCAGCACCAAATGAATCACTTCTTCTCCATCGAAACACCACCAACATTAGAATTGAAAACACAATCTTTAAAACTACCGCCAGAAATGAAAGAACCACCGCCAAAACTCTGTCGGACAACCTTGTAAAGCTCCTCCATCCAAGAAACATCACTAAGCTTCAGCAAAGCTTCATCCTCATTACCAGGAATATTCTAGACAGAAGCATCACCACCAACTGACACAATAGCTTCACCAACATTACCGCCAACTCCTGCACAAATAGGAATACCGCCAGAGATACCACCACCACCTCCAACTGCAGCTCCGTCAACAGCAGCTTTAGCACTAGAAACCACACCAAGAGAGAACACATGATCAACAGTTCCACAAGAAGGCCACCGCCAGAAGAACCACCACAAGAAGAGCCACTGCCAAAAAAACCACCGCAAGAAGAGCCACCGCTAGAATATCCCCCAAAACCACCAACAACACAAGCAGTGGAACCACCTGAAGAAAATTTAAGACCACCAGGAACAGTTTGAGCAACACCACTACAATCTCGTCTAGCAAGAGTCAAATCGCGAACCAGATTCCCACGTCCAGCAACAATAGCTCCATGACCTGCACCAACACCTCGAATAGGCTCCAATTCCCTATAACAAACACCATCAACCTTTCTAGAATAAACCTCCATATTCTTCCTCAAAACATCATCATAACTTCTCAAATTCCCATCCTGGCCGTAAGGATTCACAGCCAACTCCAATGCAGTATCTACCCTGATACTCTCACTCCTATCATATTTAACGAAGCTACTACCCCGCTTATGCCATGTTATCTTCATAGCTACATCTACAGGAACCAGACACAAACCCAACCTTGTAGCTAAAGTACCTCGCAAACTCCGGTTATCGAAATTGCCATCAAATCCCACAGACTGCATCATAGTCTTCACAAATTTACTCAGACCCTTCAAGCTCACCCGATTACGATTGTACCAGACTTGCATTAACACAAAAACAAAAATCCAAACACAAAATCAAAACAAACAAAAACAAACAAAGAACAAACCGAGAGAAACATTAGCACTATAGGAGGATTATCAATAACCTGCATGAACATATGCATCGCCGAATTACAACCATGTGCATCCTCAGGCATATGCTTCTCCAACTGGTCATATGTCACAATGACATCCTGCTCGTGAACTCGCACAAGAGGATGCATTCCTCTAAAAAATGAGTCATATCAACACGGTAGTTCTTGCTTTGACGCTGATTAAACCCGCAAACAAACAATATAAGTCACAACAAAGCAACGAAAAACTAGACAAACAATGAAACATCACAAAAATACAAAACCAAATGACGACTTACTCAACATAATCACACAAAGTATCAAATCCACGAAGAAAATCGCCTTGTATCACATTGTAAAGTTCTCTCCCACCACATATGCAGAAACGCGCATGACAGTAATACACAAACCTCCTCTGCAAACCCCGAGGATAATACACAGAGTAATCAATATCATCAAGCAGATTCCTCTTGCTGGAGAAGCCAACAACATCCACCTTCTTTTGTGGTTTGCATGCACCTTCTTGAATGGATCAGTTCATTGACATCACAATGTAACGATGAGCACCAGCAAATATCGAGTTTTTGCAAATATCAAAAGGTATTTCGTCAACACCCGTCACAACAATACGAAGTTTCTGCTTCCTTGCAATAATTCTCCCAAAAGCATGAAACAGAGCCATTAAAGAACCCGTAGGAAACAATTCACCATTGATTTTAAGAACCTGCATGAAAAACTTTTCCAACATTCCACTAAACTCACGAAGATCAAGATCTTCAAGCTTCACACTTAAATCTAAACCACTGAACTTCCGCCAAGCATCAAAACGATTACGAGCCCATAGGTTCTTCTCTGCTCTACGGTCATGCATAGCTCCATCGAGATAGGACAACTCCGTAGCTTTCGTGGACGAGGAACACTAGAAACATCAGATCCCACCACCTCACTGCTAACACACGAACGGTTCATCCACTCGCAACTCCATCAGATCGACCTCCTTCACCTCGACCTGCTGCACGACGAACCCGAACACCGCCTGGATCAAAACTAACAGCTTGACCACTCCCAACCGGAACCTCACTACCAGCTCCACGAGCCCGAATCCCGACTACATCAAAAGCTACAACCTCCGCAGAAACACTAGCAATCTCCTCACTAGCTCCTAAAGCAAAGGAAGGTCCATCGCAAACGTCGACCACATCCATTCCGTGACCAATCCTTCGCAGAAACTCCAGCATGCACGCTCACAAACTCACTCCACTCCGTCTCACTCATCTACAAACCTGTCGAACTGGATCTCCGTCGACATCTCCCTTCTATATCCAAGCTGCCTCAAAACCCGGAGTAAACCACCACTCATGCATAGGACACCACTGCACCAAACCCCCCATCGCCACGTGTAGGTCACAATGGCCGCCGCCACCCACGTCGACACATGATGACACCACGATGCCAACTGCTCGCCACATCATGTGCCAAGTCACAACTTCGTCACTTGCCACTCGCCACATCAACATCCACTGGCCACGTCTGCCGCCACTTCAACCTGGAAGGTCCACCGGTCGACGTTTCCCGGTCGGAAATTTCTTCCGGCTTCCTCCCGGGAAAGACCTCCCGGCGGCCCTCCCGAAACATTCTGGTGTTCCGAACTGTTGCCTCTTTGCAGTAGCCTTGCACTGAAATGGAGCGCCATCACGGCTTCCCTCAGCCAACCTCCGTCCTTGCTCCCTCAGAGGGGCTTCCAATCTATGAAATAGCCGCCCAATCCACTCTATTACACTCCAATCAACCTCCGCCTCTTAGTGGACTCGACATTGAGCTCAAATGCTCTGCAGATGTGCTCCATTCGTCTGTCAGCTTTCGCTTACGCGTTGGCTTCTTCGTGTCGCTGCCACGCTCCGCTTGCTCCATCTTCTTCTCTCTCAGTTGGATTATCGGGTCTGCCTTGTGCCAGGTAGCTCTCTGCTTGCTTTTTCGTTGACCATGTGTGCTCAGCTTAGGTGGCCGATCTGCAATTATTCCTGTTGTTCCGGCACAGCTGGAAACGTACTCAAGAGATTGGCGCAGCTGAATGAGGACAAAGAAATTTGTGCCCGTGCGGTGGAACGTCTAAATGATCTTTCAACGTTCAAGACAAACAGTTTGATGCACATGTATGTGAAGCGTGGGAGCATGGTAGATGCTCGCCATGTGTTTGACAACATGCCAAAGCGCAATGTCGTGTCATGGAACATTATGATCCTGGGCTATGCCAAGCAGGACGAGGGTACACAGGCTTTGCAGTTGTATGCACAGATGCGCCAGGAAGGTGCCCCATCAAGTGATCGAACTTTTGTTGGTGCATTGAAGGCTTGCAGAAGCTTAGCAGCACTTGAACAGGGGGAGCAATTCTATGGGAAAATTGCAAAAGTAGGTTGCCTGGAGATAGGTAGAGCCATCCACTCTCAAGCAGTCAAGAGTGGCTTTGCGTCAGATCGTTTCGTGGGAACCACCTTATTGGATATGTATGCACAATTTGGGAGCATAGAGGATGCACGGTGTGTCTTTGACGAATTGCCTCATCGTGACGTGGTTTCCTGGAATGCTATGATCTTGGGTTATAGCAAACAGGAAAAGGGTGCACAGGCTTTGGCTTTGTATGCACGGATGCATCAGGAAGGTGTCACCCCCGACCATTCAACCTTTGTTGGTGCATTAAAGGCTTGCTGTGGCCTCCCGGGGCTTGAAGACAGTAAGACAATTGACAAAATACTCGCTAAAACAGGATATTTGGAGGAAGGTAGAGCCATCAACTCTCAAGTGGTAAAGATTGGCTTTGAGTCAAATGTATTTGTGGGAACCACCTTGGTGGACATGTATGCGAAATGGGGGAGCATGGATGATGCGCAGCGTATCTTTGATGTATTGCCTGATCGTAATGTGGTCACGTGGACTGCCATGATTTCAGGGTATGCTCAGCAGGAAGAGGGAACATTGGCTTTGGATTTGTTTGTGCAGATGCACCAGGAAGGTATTACACCAGATCATACAACCTTTGTTGCCACGTTGAAGGCTTGCAGTAGCCTGGCAGCTCTGGAAGAGGAGAAGCATGTTTATGGGATATCAAGATGCGTGGAGAACGGCAGAGCCATCCACTTCCAAGTAGTAAAGAGTGGCTTTGAAACTGATCTATTCATAAGAAACACTTTGGTCGATCTGTACGCAAAGTGTGGAAGACTGGAGGATGCACGTCGTGTTTTTGATGAATTGCCTCACGGTGATGTAATTTCCTTGAACGCCATGATCTTGGGTTATGCCAAAAAGGAAGAGTGTGTACTGGCCTTGGATTTGTATGCACTTCTGCACCAGAAAGGTCTCACACCAAATTATCGAACCTTTGTAGGTGTATTGAAGGCTTGCAGTGGCCTAGCGACACTGGAAGAGGCAAAGCAAGCCGACAAGAAATCCATGGAGACAGCATGTCTAGAGAAAGGTAGAGCTATCCACTTCCAAGTAGCTAAGAGCGGTTTTGAATCAGATATATTTTTGGCAACTACCCTGGTGGATATGTATGCAAAATGTGGTAGCCTGGAGGATGCACGGTGTGTTTTTAACGAATTGCCACATCGTGATGTGATTTCGTGCAACTCCATGATGCTGGGGTATGCTGAGCATGAAGCAAGGGAGGAGGCTTTGGAACTATACACGCAAATGCAAGAGCAAGGTATGCCACCAAATAGCTTTACCTTCGTTGCCATCTTTAAAGCATGTGGCAATACTGCGGCTCTAGAAACTGCAAAGGCACTCCATTCTCAAATATACAAGGGTATTTTTATGACTACCCTGATGTTGGCAACCACTCTTATTGACATTTATGCTAAATGTGGGAGCATGGCTGATGCTCAACAATTGTTTGATGCATTGCCCATAGGGGAGGTTGCACCATGGAATGCTTTGATTGCAGGATATGCCCGACAAGGGGAGAGTGAACTTGTGTTTCATTCGTTTGAGAGAATGAGACAGGAAGGCATACAGCCAGATGGCATGACATTTCTTAGTATTCTCAATGTGTGTAGTCATGCGGGTTTAGTGGAGAAGGGTCAGAGGTACTTTCAGGCTATGAGCAAACAGTATGACATTATCCCCACCATTGAGCATTATACCTGTATGATTGATCTCTTTGGTCGGGCAGGCCAACTCAACGAGGCATTGGTGATGGAGGAGAAAATGCCTTTCCAGCCTAATGCAATTGTATGGTCGGCCATCTTGGGTGCTTGTCAAAACTTGAAGAATGTACAGGTCGGTAGGCATGCGTTTGAAAATGCAGTGACATTAGACGAGAAACTTGCTACATCATATGTCTTGATGGCAAACCTATATTCTAGTACTTGCATATATGAGGACTTTCATAAGACATCAGAAGGCTAGAAAGAGCTGGTGGACTGACCTTACTGGAACGGTGCACGCATTGTATTGGGGGTTCGAGACATACCAAAGCAATGATATATATGCGGAGGACTTGATGAAGTTGAAAGTAAAAGAAAATGAGGGAGGGAGAGTGAGAAACCCACGACACTCCATTGGCTCAACTGCCCGCCTTCCCTGCCTCCCTCTTTAGAGAGTATTTTGAAACCTTAAGAGAGTGGAAAAGAGAGTATACATACAATACCACCTTCAAGAGCATAGTGTATTGAGTTTGATGGGATGTTTATTCCCATGTCGAAGCCTGCCTCTCCTAAACAGAGTTTGTAAACATTTTTAAAGGGGTGCGTGCCCCTTTTAAAGTATTACCCATATTTGATGGGTGTACAATGTACATAATTTAAAGAAAAATAAAGGACTTGGAGAGAGCATGTGTCTCTGCTACAGAGTTCTCTCTTATGGAGCTATGCATCTTGTTGTAGAGGCACAAGTGTCCATCCATGTATCCATTCAAAATTCGAGATGTAGGAAAAGGATTAGGTCAGAGATTGGGACACCTCCTTGGACTTTAGGCAGGACCTTAAACTTCTTCAACAATCATTACAGGACTCTTTTGACTCAACAAAATTGTAATAAAGAGGGGAAACTAGAAGGGGCAAGGAGAGGTAGAGTAGCGGAAAGGAAGGTAGTTACATCCATCTGATCCAATTTCCGGAAATTCCTTCTTGTTTAGTATGTGCTTGGCCAGCCAGCCTGCCATGTCCAGAATCTTACCTTGGTGTCCCAAAAGTTCTTTTAGGTATGCATCTTGTTGTTTGGCTGGTCGACTTATGAGGACTCTTATGCTGACGGCATTGCTGCTGTACTTTTGCCTGATATGCATGATGATGAGGCTGAATGGGAAGGCAGAGAGCCTGAAGTAGAGGATAGGGAGTCAAATTGCTACACCATTTGAGGATCAGAGGCAGGGCCTTTATAGTCTTTGCGCAAATGCTCCTGATTAGCCCTCCCTAGGTGATTGTACCTGAATGCTAACTTGCCCCTTCATTACAGCCATCCCTTCTCAAAGAATTTTGTCTGTAAAGGACGGTGGAGTCAATGAGGGAGTATGTAAATAGGTTTTTGGCTATCTTGTTGAAGGTTCAAACTTTCCATCTTGTGACTTGAGTGAGTTGTGTTGTAAGTTCTTGAGTGGAATGTCCAACATCATCCAGAACAGGTGATATGCTTTGACATATTGGACCTTAAGAAGATGATTGCCATGGTAACTAGGATTGAGGAGAAGAGAACTTATGGTGGGACATTCGGTGCAAATCAAGACAGGCCTTTAGCAAAACAAGTCGAGGTGCTTTCAAGGTGGTAAACCTAATCCCAATCAAAGAGGATGTATCTATGCGGGACATCAATACGGATTTGAAAGTGAGGCTTGGAAAAATGTTAGTAATTAGCTATCATTTTTCTTTTTGTATGCAGGTTTCACGAAGTTAACCTCATCATGGTATTGTATGAGATCGCTATTGGAGTTTTCCGTGACATGGATCTTGCAGTAAGTGCTATTGGAGTTTTCCGTGACATTTTGAGTTCGACATTGGTTTTGATTGGGAGCAAGTTGAGGGTTCATGGACAAGGGTACCTGGATCAGCTCAACTTTTTGGTGGGAATTTTGGGATAGGGGTGGCACTACCACATGCAACCAATCTTACAATTACCATGAGAAAACAATTTCAATTCAACATCATGGATGTGACATCCTCATTTTATTCAGAGTCTTAAAGAGTGTTGGGAAGCATGGGGAAGTTGCTGCTATAAATCGCTCCCTCGCACAGTGAAAGATTTACTCTGCGATAACAAGACACCACATGAAGACACAACTCAACTACGTGTACTTACTGAAAACTAAAGAGAGCAACACAGATCTGAAAGCGAACCATATGTACCAACACCTTGTTAGCATTATATGCATCTCCTGTCTACAGTGTACTTGTGTGCACACTGCTCTGAGTGAGGGCTTCTTTGTGGGTGTGCCCGCCCTTCGTAAGGTTCTTTCATTTCCGGTTCTGCACTTGTATCTGACACTATTTTCCATTGGTCGGAGGCTATTCCTACACTCAGAGGGGGCACCCACGAGACAGGGCCGAGGCTGACCGACCAGGTCCCACGCAGCAGGGGGGGCCAGAGGGGGTAGGCTGGCCGATCAGCCCCTGGCCGACCTGGCTCTGGCCGACCAGCTGGTCGGCCCAGTTGGCTGACCGACCAGGCTGGTCGGTCTAGGCCATCTGACCGACCTTTCTGGCCTTCCCTATAAAAAGGGTCTTCCCCCTTCCTCATGTGTGCACTTCTCACAACAGCCTCCTCGTTCCTGGGCTCTAGCCTCCTCGCCTCAGGCTCCTCGCTCCAGGCTCATCCAGCCTCCTTGCTCCACGCTCCTTCAGCCTCCTCGCTCCAGGCTCATTCAGCCTCCTTGCTCCACGCTCCTTCAGCCTCCTCGCTCCAGGCTCATTCAGCCTCCTCGCTCCAGGCTCATCCAGGCTTCTCGCTCCAGGCTCCTTCAGCCTCCGTGTTCTCAGGCTCCAGCCTCCTTGTGCCCCTATCCTCTGCTCCAGTTCAGCCCCTTCTGCAGCTCCTGTTTCTCATCCTGTTCAGGACTCCTTGTATTACAGTTGCTGCCCTGGTTTATGGGCTAAGTTACAGCAGATCTGTTTGTGGCACATCTTGTTGTCTCTAGTATTCTCTGTGTGATTCTGTAGCTTCAGTTTGCTTACATCTTCCGCTGCCACTCTTCACACACCTAGGGTGAAAAACCTCTGGTAAGGTATCAAATTTAGGCCCAATCCTGTCTGCCCTGTGCTCTGTGTAGGCTTCAGTAGTTACTGAAAAGCGGAACACTCTTGCAAAATCTGCTCTAGGGTTCAGTGCAGACAAAGCTACCTCCGATGAACCTCCATATACTCTCCTATAGAGTGTAGGTTTGAACATAGGGATGAGTGACATTCAAATTCCTCTAGCCTAAAGCAGACGACATGCAGCAGCGTAAGACTAGAATCCCCTCCCAGCCAATGTATAGAACCTCAACACTATCCTGCAGACATGTACACCCAGCTTGGATGTTCACAATTTTTAAATCGCTAATCTCATTCAAATTCTCCACGCAGTGTGTAGACCCCATCTCATAGAAAGCCCCTTACTATTCCTAGCCTTTGCTACTTTAGCCCCTTTGGGTCACGAACTAATTCATTAATTCTATTCTTACCCCTAGGCACTCCTTCCTTGGTGCTTGGCTAACAAACTAACTCAAATTGATGTGCATGGAGGCATTTGGGCTTTCTATTCATCTTTGGACTCCGATCATCAAAGACCTCCGTAGCTAAATCCTTGACCGATCCCTTTTTAATACAAATAAACGCTTTATGTTTACATTATATACATTACCATTGGTCTCTCTAAGGACTTTCTATCACATCAATACAACATATATACAACATAAACACTTTATGTCTACATTCCATACATCACCATTTGTCTCTGTAAGGACTTTTTGTCACGGAACCATTTGTCACATTCAAATCAAAATTCCTTCCCTCTTCAAGCATCAGCGTCCACGATGACCAAATTTGGCAATGCTCCCTGTATCTGGCAAACGAACTCCTAGGTAGCCTTAGATAGAGGAAGACCATGCTAGACAATCAGCACATTAGGTATCATTCGGTTTTAAATAGTCGTTTCTCCCCAACCTAGGATTCTTGCTAGTTGATGTGCTATATTTTCCCCTATTTCTTGTAACATAACAATTCCATTATTTAATGAATTAGTTGGTTGCAAAAATTGTTTCAACAAAGACACGTGAAACATTGGATGCACCTTGTACTCTTGTGGTAATTCTACTTGATAGCCAACCTCTCCAATTCTCTTTTAAATTACCCATGGCCCATAAAGTCAAGGTGATAACCTCACACATTGTCCCATAGCTAAGGATTTAGTGTGTGGAAAAATCTTGAGAAAATTTTTCCCTCATCCAAATTCTGCTAAGGTCTTTTCTCATGTGCTAGCTCTATCTATAGCTTGGCCATTTTTGACTAAGCCAGTTCCAACCTCTGCCACATCTGGATTATATAATTTGCGGCACTAGGTACCTTTTGTGGGACTCCCATTGTAGTTGGCTTAATTGGTCTTTAACTTGTAGTTTAGTTCGAAGAGCTCAACCTTGTGGATGAATGCTTTCTATAATTATAAGCAAATTCTAGTAATGGCAACCACTTGTTACTTTTCCTTAAGGAAACATATACTCTCATCATACCTTCTAGAGTTTGATGGACTCTTTTGATTCGACCATCCATTTCGGGGTGATCACCTCTTTTCATTCCCAACTTAGTCCCAAGCACATCGAGTACAACAATCCAAATTTGAATAATAAATTTCATATCCCTGTTCGATACAGAAGTAGCTATGCTCATCACATTTCATAAGAATCATATTGTTTTTTCACTCAGAAATAAAGACTCTCAACAACTAAAGCTAGTAGATCTTCGACAAAAGAGTTTGGATGTTATTCTCCTAATTCAATTCTTTATTGAGGTAGAAGGAGAAAGGCAAACAGCTAGTAAAGTCTCGTTCCAACAAGCATACGCCATGACATATTGCACCGTTGTGTGGATTGGATGGACAAATACTATCTATTTAAAAGAGGAAAGGGTAGACCAGACACACGGGAGAGAATCAAGAAAGAAAATAGAGAAGCTAGGTCCACAAGGGCTCATGTGTTGATACAACAAGCACATATTGACTTGGTTGAGTGAGCAGAATCGCCCATTCCTCAAGCGATACAAGGTGTTACTGCGGAGCAACTGCAAGCTCATGTTGCATCCTAGGCTAAATTAATCAAAAGATTATGTGCTCATGTGGACATCTGAGGCCAAGAGCAAACTATGTTCAAAGATATAAATATAGATGAGGCATTAGACTCATTCAATTCGACCCAATTCACTAATCTAGACACACAAGACATGGGACCACGCTCACAAGAAAGAGAGGGCACGGGCCTTAGTTCAACTACTCCTTGAGAGTATTGATCACGATAGACATATTTACAACTTAGTATTGAGAAGGTGTGGGCCTTAGTTCAACTACTCCTTGGTCACAATAGACATATTTACAACTTTCTGAAACTTTTTTAGATGGACATGATGTATTATTATTCATACGAATAGGCTAATCGTAAGAATAACCTTATGTAATCTAATGAACATGATTTGAAGTGGAATTATTTTTGAAAAAAGCACACTGTCTCATTTTGCATGGTTTTATTGATTTTTTTAAATACTTCTATTTCCTGCTTTAATAAGAATTGGATGCAAGCAAAATGTAGATCCATGTAAAGGAGTATGCAGTTGCTTCCACTCTTTATCTACCAATTGTAAAATGAGTTTTTTCTTCCTTCGTAAAAATTGCGCAAATTCTCTTATTTGACGTATACTTCCAACAATATCCAATCATCTTTATGCAGTTGCTTCCACTCTTTATCTATCAATTGTAAAATGAGATGTTTCTTCCTCCTACAAAGTGCACAAATTCTCTTTTTTGACATATTGCTTCCAACATTTTCCAACAATCTTCACCCATGATAAATGCATCTTGGTCAACCACTACTAGAACCAGCACGAATGGCTCAACTACACAAATGTGTGCATCTATTGCTAAAATCTATATATATTTCAAGCTAATTTTCCCATCACTATCATCAACTATTTCGACTAGTGCTTGGAAACCTTCCAACAATCCAACAAATCTTGTTTGTCAAAATTGGTGCAATTGCTTTGTTGAGTGTTTCCTAAACACAACATGCCCAATATCTTTCAATAAAAAGTTAAGAGTATGTGCACCACAAGGCACCAATTGAATGAGGGATACTCTGGCATGATGAGATTGCTTGTTATTTTATAGTTTGCTACATTATTTGTTACTAATGCAATAACATTCTCCATCCATCGTTGTTGTTAATTGCTCCCTCGTATTTTAACAACATAAGGTGGGTTTTTCTTTGGCAGAAGTAATAATACTTTCTAAAAACATGGTTCCCTTGGGCATACTACATAGTACATTTACCAAGTGTCTACTTTGATTGCTAGTCCACATAACAAGCCAGACTACATCCATAAGTGGGAATAAAACCAAGGACTTTTTTTTCAAGCTTCCATCTAATGTTTTTTGACTTGTCAAGATGAACCATCCACATTTTTTAATAATCTGGTAAGATAAATCATAAAAACTTGTGTGGCACAAGACTTTATAGCGTTTTATTTCGCATACTATTAAAAGGTATGCCATTTCTTACAAAGGCTTTAATCCTTTTTAAGTTCTCTTTAGGCAATTGCTATCTAAGAAAGCTATCTTCCATGGATAATTGTCTCCCCTTTTTTCTCTTCTAAAAGAATTTTCATGGCCTATGGCATCCACAAACTTTAAATTGTCTTGCAATGTTCCTTCATTGTCAGCATGTGCATGTTTAGGCCTTGCATTGATAGGATCCTTTGACTCAACATTACCATCCATCTAAATGCAATCATCCTCTATGATAGTAGTCCTTAATATACAAGGATCTACCACTCTCATCATATTTTGTAAACATGCCTTACAAAAAGTTGGCACATTAGATGGGGACACAAAAAAGACTCAATGTCTAAGCCAAATTTTGAGAATGTTGCTTTATTTGTGTGACCATTGGTGAAGTTGTGACGACGATACTTGCATTCTGCAAATGAGATTGATGCCGATACTTTTCTCAAATCGGTCACATATGACCATATCTTACTCCGCACCATGCTTTGCTATAGAAACATAATCGAGAAAATATTTTACCAATTGAGCTTCTGTAGTATTCTTTTATTTACATGCCAGAGCTAAAGAATGAGATATTATTTAAAAAACATACCTGTAAAAACAAATTTATTCAAAACTGATCATTTGTTCACTCAAGTGGAGCGAAATATAAGAACTTTTCTACAATATTTAATTTTTTAAGTACACATTAGAAAGAACATTTCATTCATTAACATATTCAAATAATAGATTTAAATTCATACATTTGTATAGATGTAAATGATTTAAGACAATGACATTCATCCATTACATGCTCAAGTAATAGAACATCACATTCTTTTATATGGAAAATTGTAAGGATGAATTTATTTAAGACGGTTGTTTATTCACATGCAGTGAGAGAATATAAGATTCATTCATTCACATCCACAAGTGTAAGAATAATTCTCTATATATCTATCTATTCATTCACATGCACAAACAAAAGAATGCTAGATTCCTTCAAAACTGCACATAGCTATGGGAAAGAATGTCGAATTCATTTACTTGCAAAGATGTAAGAATGATGTGAAATAGCAACATTCATTCATTCACATGCACAAATAAAATAAAATCACATTCTTTTATAAGCAAATGCAAGATCTTGTTTAAAATATTCATTTACATGGACTGAGAGAATGTAAGTGTAAGAATGATTCTCTCTCTATAGCTATCCATTTGTTCACATGCACAAGTGAAAGAACATCACATTTTTTCATAGGCACAAGCATAAGATTGCTTTTATTTAAAACATTCATTCACAAACACTTGTGAAAAATACAAGTTGATTCATATGTACAAGTATAAAAGCATCACGTTGGGATTTGCATCCTATTTTCATCAATTTGCACATGTTGTACACGGCGAGTGAACAAATAATATCGAGAAAACATCCCATCCCCTACTGACAGACGTATCACCTTTCCGCTGAGGACAGTCCATCAACTCTCTCCTCAATTCTTTCACGTCTCAGCATCCTTCTCATCGTCTCCATCTTAACAGGGTCCTCATGCATCTGAGCATCCGCATATATGTTTGACATTGAGATATACGCTGCAGGAAGTTTCCCATCTAACTTCACAACATTTTCAAAGGCATGCCTTCCAACCTCTACATTCTTCCACTTTTGACAAGCACCCAACACTCTTGACCATACAACGGCATTAGGTTGGAAAGGCATTCTCTCCACCATTGCCACTGCCTCATCCAGTTGGCCTGCTCGGCCAAGGAGATCAACCATGCAAATATGGTGTTCCCTGGTTGGGATAATTCCATACTGTTTGCTCATGTCCTGAAAGTACTTCAGGCCCTTGTCTACCAGACCTGCATGACTGCATACAGTCAGAATACAGAGAAATGTAACCCCGTCTGGCTGTATGCCCGCCTGCATCATTCTGTCAAACAAATGAAAGACCAGTAAACTCTCCCCTTGGTGGGCATATCCTGCAATCAGTGCATTGCAAGGTACAATATCCCTCAACAGCAATGCATCAAACAATTCTTGGGCAGCAACCATGCTGCCACACTTGGCATAAACGTCAATAAGACTGTTTCCCACGATTGCAGGAATTGCAAAGCCAGCCCTGCAAACTTGAGAATGAAGCTGCTTTGCAGTTTTCAGAGCTGCTGTGTTACCACATGCTTTCAGGATAGCAGCGAAGGTGAAGCTATTTGGCAACCGACCTTGCTCTTGCATCTGAGCATAAAGTCTGAACACCTCCTCAACCATGCCTTGCTCAGCATACCCAACGATCATGGCAGTCCATGTAACCACATCACAATCAGGTAATTTGTCAAAGACGCACTGTGCGTCATCCATGCTCCCACATTTCACATACATATCCACCAAGGAGGTTGCCACGAATACATGTGACTGTAACCCAGTCTTTGCTACTTGCAAGTGGATAGCTTTACCTTTGTCCAGACAACCTCTTTTCGCAATTTTCCCGCTAACTTGCTTCCCCTCTTCCAAGGCTGCCAGGCTACCGCAAGCCTTCAAAGCGCCAACAAAGGTTCGATCATCGGGTATAACACCTTCCTGGAACATCCGTGCATACAAATCCAAAGCGAGCACGCCCTCCTCCTCTTTGGCGTACCCCAGGATTATGGCATTCCAGGAAATTACATCACGGTGAGGCAATTGGTCAAAGACACAATGTGCATCCTCCGTGCTACCGCATTTCATATACACATCTATCAAAGTATTTCCTATGAACAAATCTGAGTCAAAGCCACTCTTTACTACTCGTGAGTGGATGGCTCTACCATCGTGCAGAAACCCTGTTATAACCTCACCAAGCTTCTCCCCTTTGTGTGCTGCCAGGCTAACGGAGGCCTTCAATGCGCCAGTAAAGGTTCGATCATCTGGTGTGACACCTTCCTTCTGCATTTGTCCATACAAGTCTAAAGCCAGGGCACTCTCTTCCTGCTTGGCATACCCCAGGATCATGGCGTTCCAGGAAACCACATCTCGTTGAGGCAACTCGTCAAAGACGTACCGTGCGTCCTCCAAACTCCCACATTTTGCATACATATCCACCAATGCATTTCCCACAAATACATCTGCTTCAAAGACACTCTTCACTACTTGGCAGTGGATGGCTCGACCATTCTCCAGGCATCCCGTTATTGCAGATCTCTCATCAAAGTGCTTCATATCTTCTAATGCTACCAGGCTAGTACAAGCCTTGAATGCACCTACAAAGGTTCTATTGTCTGGCGTGACACCTTCCTGTTGCATTCGCGCATACAAATCCAAAGCCAAAGCAGCTTCTTCTTGTTTGGCATAACCAGAAATCAGGGCAGTCCATGTAACCACATCACGATGAGGCAAGTCGTCGAAGACATGTTGTGCATCCTCCAACCTCTCACATTTTGCGTACATGTCCACGATGGTGTTCCCCACAAATACATCTAACTCCAATCCAACCTTTAACACTTGAGAGTGAATGGCTCTACCTTTCTGCAGGCTCACAAACTTCCTATCAACGTGCTTGTCCTCTGCCAAGCTACAGCAAGCCTTTAATGCGCCAACAAAGCTTCGATCACTGGGTTGAACACCCTCGAAACCCATCTGTCCAAATAAATCCAAAGCCCGCCCCGCATCACCCTGCCTAGCATAACCCATAATCATAATGTTCCAGGACACGACATCGCGCTTTGGCATGTTGTCGAACATGCTGCGAGCATCCACTATCCTCCCACGCTTCACATACGTAAGTATCAAATTATTTGCTCTGTACACTGAACTCTCATTTGGACGTTCAACCGTACGAGCATTAACGATCTTGACATCATTCAGCTTGGGCACTCTTTTTTGTACTGCACCGAAAGGATGGCGTCGGTTTGGGCCCATAACCTAAGAAGACCCAGGCAGCAAGCTACCTTACATAGCTCAAGATTTTTACACACGAAAACCGGTGGGTATTTAACTGTTGGAATTGAAAAGGCAACATTGGACACGCAAGGGTGTTAGCTTGGTGCCATTTGGCACAAAGTTAGATTTGATTGCCATGTCGACAATGGGTGCCACGGTATGTTGAGGGAACCAGCACATGAGAGCGAGCATTGAGCATTGATGCAAAAGCTGCAAGA
Organism: Dipteris shenzhenensis; assembly: GCF_047967505.1. Taxonomy (NCBI): domain Eukaryota; kingdom Viridiplantae; phylum Streptophyta; class Polypodiopsida; order Gleicheniales; family Dipteridaceae; genus Dipteris; species Dipteris shenzhenensis. Next base: position 16,220,056 of record NC_141627.1, on the reverse strand, counting down.
GAACTTCAAGTCAAGGAAGGATGCAGATCCATGTAGTTGGAGCACGAGTCACACTTCCCATGTTCATGGTTTGATGGGGAAGCAAGAGCTTTGAGCTAGATTAGTGAAGACAAACTAAGGAAGGGGTTGGAGCATGAGAGAGAGAGAGAGAGAGAGACAGAGAGAGAGAGATTTCACCTCATGGTGAGAATGACTCAAATCAACTCGAGTCAATTCTATAGATTACCTCAGGTTGCAGCAATGCCAGGCCCATGCAATCAAATCTTTAAGGAAAAAAAAAGAGAGGACACGTGGCTGCTTGGAGGAGAAGAGCTTACCACGTGTCACAAAGAAGGAGCTCTTGGATGGAGACTTGGAGAGGGGAGGACGTGGAAAGACAAGAGGCAAGCTTTGAGTGGGGAGGAGGTGGAAAGACAAGAGGCAGCTTTAGGGGGAAGGACGAGATGGAAGGTCAATGGAATGGAGGAGATGGAAGTTCAACTTTGGGAGGAAGGAGGGCTGAGAAGCTCTAGCGAGCTTTGTCACTCGCTCAGCCATGCCTTCTGACAAGAGGATCTCAGTCCCCCGTAGATGTTGCTACCAAGAAGCTGCAAAAAGTGAGTGAAGGTAATGACGGTGTCAATGAGAAGACAGGCACATTTGCCGACGCTGTCAAGTCAGGCTCCACTGATGTCGATGTAGTTGAGCTCGCATGTCTGGAGTAGGGCCTACAACGAATCAATCTCAGAAAACGAGGATGATTTCAGAATTTGGAGGACCCTCGCGTAAGGTGGTGTGCATTCAGGTGGATATCCAACTGGAGAGCCTTTGCTGCGAATACAGCAAACTTCTTGATTGTAGCGTCTTCCTACTCTTTCTTGGACACATCCCCTCAGAGGACGAGTTTCCAAGGTGGTTCGATTCTGCTTATCAAGGGAATGCCTCCCTGGTCGACTTTAAGTTCGTTGGGAGAGGCTTTTTCCAAGCCATGGTTCAGTCAACCAGTGAGCGAGTGGCTCATTTTGAGCTGTCGGTTACAGAGGCAACTTGGTGTACGCCATTCCTTGGAGCGCTTTGTTTAGTCCTGAAGAGGCCCTGCAGCATGAATGCCATGTGTGGGTGCATTTCCCCAAACTCAACGAGCTTCTCATCCCTCAACTTATCACAGTGGCTTTCGTCCCTTGGCAAGGCTCGCTATCTACCTCCTGTGCAACCCAAAAGTGTAAGAGGTGCATGCGCTCTTTCGAAACAGCAAGTGGTTAGTAGGCAAAAATCTCGATGGAAATTGTAATTGGGGGTACAGTTGCATTAGCAACTGCCCTTAGGTTGAAGAGGGGGAGATTGCTCTTGTGATTATTGAGCAACTCTCGATTTTGTCTATCAAAACCAGTTCAGGGGGGGAATACGTAGCTACAGAGCTCTCCTTTCAAGAGGTCAAGTTCATGGGCTACCTCAGTTTATTCCCCGAACAGCTCTGTTGAGAGAACAACCTTGTGGGGAAGGCTAAGGACAACAATTGTGGAGGGGAAACAGGACTTGTTTGTTGGAGATTGGAACTTGGTCCTGAGTGCTCGAGACCGATCTCATGAGAGTGCTGAAGGTACAGCCAACGAAACGGACGCTTGGCAACTCTTTGAGAGGAGATGCAATCTGATCGACTGGGTATCTTTTGATAGTCTCAACATGAAACATGAATAACAATTCTAACACATACAATATCACCAAAAATTGAATATGCATGGAAACTCATGAAAAGACAAGAGGCAATCAGTGGGTACAATCTCCCCCCTTGAGATGTGTGGCTCGTGATCCCACACCAAGAGTATTTATAATATTGCAATAAGAGCATGAGCCATTGATACAAAGTCACGTATTCATCTCCTAAACATTCCTTTCTCTTTAGCATCCTTTTACCTTACTTTTCTCTTTGTCACTCCTTTTCTCACGTTCTCATCTAAAATTACATGTCAAAAGTGGAAAGGCTTTTAAGCACTCTTCCTTATCAAAAATGTAATGACCCTTGGCCATTTAATACATTACATAGCACTAGCATAAAACCATGGCATTTAGCCTTTATTCCCTTGAGCTTGTTTACTCCCATCTGTTCATGTCATTTCCTATACTCAATAAACCAATCCACCATTAGTCAAATACTTTAGCGCAATGATATACATCAAATGATTAGCCAATCATGCTAAGTAATGGTCTTTACAACCCATTAATGTGAGTATTTCTAAATGGCATCACTCATGATACTTATTAATAGCACACGTTTAGTTACGCATCCTTGACTAAACCAAAGTATTAAATAGATCCCTTGCCACGTCTAGTGCGATCCTATAAATACTTTACGTCATTTCGAACAAGAGCTTGGAGAAATACTTTCTCGTAACATTCCCTCTTGCTTAAGGTGCAACTGACCTTAGTTGTGATTTTGTTTATCTGAGTGAAGGATATCAGGATGGTCTTGGAAAAACTGCTCAGGAAACCACTGTGCATTTTCTTTTGGATGATTTTTAAACTTCAATAAATAGGAGTTATAAGTCTTTCCTTTTCGCATTGTTCTTTGCTGATCATCTAGAATACAATCAGGCTCAAGAACTTTAACTTCATCCACAATTAAAGGTGGCTCTTCATAAACAAGATGTGTTGGTAATTCTCCTTTAAAAGGTGTCAAGAGATGAATGTGAAAGGCGTTATGAATTTTCCAATGATTGGGCAATTCCAAACGATAGGTCAAATCATTTACCTTAGAGATAACCTTGAAAGATCCATAAAACCTTGGTGCTAATTTTACTACAAGGCATTTATCAACACTCTTTAAATGCCTCTTTTCAATTCATAGAAGAACAAAATCTCCTTCTTTATACATCCTATGTTGTCTTTTCTTGTTTGCTTGTTTAGTATACTTTTCTTGAGCTCTCTTAATGGCTTCAGTCACTTCTCTCATGATTTGATCATAATTTCTTGGCTTCAGTCACTTCTCTCATGATTTGATCATAATTTCTTGTAAAATCATCCAGCAGCTTCAATCTTTTGACTGATTCTTGTGATACGAATTGGTAATAACTTTTCATATATTATTTCGAATGGAGCTCTTCCTATAGTAGAATGGATTGTGTTGTTATAAGCAAATTGCAATAAATGCAAATACTTATCCCAATTCTTACCTTGAGAATCAACATATATTCGATGCATATCCAAGATAGTATTATTGGTTACTTCTATTTGTCCATTTGCCTCACTTCTATTTGTCCATTTGCCTCAGGATGAAAAGTTGAAGTAAAATCCACTTTAGTGCCAAGATTTTCAAATAAAGTCCTCCAAAAGGCACTACAAAACTTGGAATCTCAATCTGATACTATAATATTTGGTAATTCATGATGTGGGAAAACATACTTCAAATACATGTGTGCCGCTTGTGGTAGACAATGTCTTTTTGCAAGTCAAGAAATATGCTTGCTTGCTAAAGCGATCCATGACAGTCCATATCATGTTATTTTGATTAAAAGTCAAGGGAAATCCAGTAATAAAATCCATGGATATTTGTTCCTAGGACTATGAAGGAATAGGCAAAGGCATTAATAGTCCTAGTGTTTTTCCTTTGAAACTTTTAATCTTCTCACAAATCAAACGTTTAGCAACATACTTAGAAATATCTTTCTTCATCAAAGGCCAATGAAATTCTTTAACAATACTTTGATAAGTTGCAGTCACCCCTCGATGTCCCACATTAGGAGATTGATGCATTTCCTCCATTACTTGTAATCTAAATGGATTGGTGACACAAAGTCTTTTCTCATAAAAGAGATATCCATCATTAACTGAATAGCTAGATATAGGACTCCAATTGTTTTGTTCAAGCTTAGTCCATATATCAGAGAAGTCAAAGTCATCTTGATAAGAATTTTTCATTGCCTGGAATGGCTGTATTTCAATCACTGAAATGTTGTTGATTTGTGGTCTTTGACTTAATGCATCTGCAACCATATTTTCTTTATCGGGCTGATATTGAATCAGTGGCTGAAAGCTTTGAATAAAAGAAGCCCATTTGATATGTCTATCAAAAATCAATGGTTGCGTCAAAATATGCTTAATGCTTTGTTGATCAGTCTTGATCAAGAATTCGGAATCCATTAAATTATGCTTGCAAATTCTTAGGGCATGTATCACTGCTATCAATTCTTTGTCATAAATACTATAATTGAATTCTGTTGGCTTAAGCTTTCTACTTTCAAATGCTATCGAATGATTGTCTTGCATAAGCAAGCAAAGCTCCAATGCTAGTTCCACTTGCATCAGTTTTATGACAACAAAGAAAGGTCGTGAAAAGTATGGTAATTGAAGTACTCAGGATTTAACTAAAGCTTCTTTTAAAGCTTGAAATGATTTATCATGGCTGGAAGTCCAAATGAACTTTGTAGTTTTCTTTATGAGATAGGTCAGTGGATTTGCTAAGAAAGCAAAGTTCCTAATGAATTTCCTATAGTAACTACATAAGCCTAAATATGATCTTAGCTCATGTATATCTTTAGGTTTTGGCCATGTTCCAATACATTCCACTTTCTTTTGGTCTACTTCAATACCTTGACTTGAAACAATATGACCCAAGTATTCAATGTGATCTTGAAAGAATAGACTCTTCTCAAGATTAATGTACAATTGATTTTCTTTTAAAAGAGAAAAAGTCAATTTCAAATGTTCATTGTGATCTTTAGTATTCTTGCTAAAAATCAATATGTCATCAAAGAACACCACTACACAATCTTGATGCTTTATAAAGATTTGGTTCATCATTCTAATTAAAGTAGTTGGAGCGTTGGTCAAACCAAATGGCATAGCAAAAACTCATAATGACCCGTTTGCATTCTAAATGTTATTTTGTAAACATCTTCTTCAGTCATTCTAACTTGATGATAACCAGATTTAAGATCAATCTTAATAAAAAAATTAGCTCCTCTCAACTTGTCAAGTAAATCATCTACTCTCGGAATTGGGTACCGATTCTCGACAGTGAGTTTATTAAGTGCTCTTTAGTCCACACATTTTTCACCAAAAGGACTGGAGCACCATACGGGGAGCTACTTGTTCAAATCAATTTCCTTTCCAACAATTCTTCTATTTGTCTTTGAATCTCTTTTCGTTCTAAGATGTTTACCCGATATGGAGCTCTACAAGGAGGTGAATTTCCAGCAAAATCTCTATGCGATGATCTTCAAGTCTAGACTTGGGTAAACCTGGGGGTAATTCGTCCAAGAAACAATCCAAAAATTGTGAGATAAAATCTTTGAAATCGTCATTCGATTTAATTTGTGCGGCTGTAATCAAATTAACAAAAACCAAAAATGATTTTTCACCTTTCCTAAAAGCCCTTTTAGCTTGTGTGTGATTCAACAAAGGATTCATTTCATTCTCTATTTGTCCCTTTAAACAAATTCTTCTATCCTTGTGTGTGATCCACATTTGGTGAGGGTTATAGTCAACATCAGGATTAAATTGATGTCGCCACGGCATTCCCAAAATTATACCTTTTCTACTTAGAGGAGCCACTAAGAAATTTCTATTTTCTTTGTATGGATCAATCGTGAGTTCTAAATCTTTCACTTCATTCAAACAATTATATCTAGTTCTAGTAAAAGCAGCTTTAACCAATATTGTGTTGGTGAAACTTTAAGATTCATTGCTTTTACTAATCATTCAGAAATGAAATCGTGTGTACTTCCATCATCATGTAGAATAACAATTTCTTTCTCATTTATTTTTCCCTTCATTTTCAACAACATAAGGAGAAAACTTACCTGATTTACCTGAGTCAAAACTGTTACCCTCTTGCTTGACTTCGTCGATCACGTTAATCTTTACGGTTGATGCCTTCTTCTTTTCTGGACAATGATTTGCATAATGTCCCTCTTGTGACAGTTGAAACAAGTTCCCTTCTTCAAGTCGGTCTTCTTTTCTTCTTTTGATTTGCCGTGATCCTTCGGAGATGTAGTCGATGGCGTAAAGCGAGAATATGGTTTGAACTTAAACTTCTTGTCCCTCTTTTAAAAAGGAACAAAAGGTTTATTCTTTTCTCCATCCTGGGGTATCTCGTTCTTTCTTTCACAATTTGTAGCAAGTGATATAGTCGAACTCAAGCAATGAGAATGAAACATGTTGATCTTGGCTTTTACTTTAGCCTTAAGACCAAATACAAATTTCCTCTTTTGTTCTTTCTCATAAATCCTATCCATGGTTTGAAGTTGAATGAGAGATTGCCAAAATCTCTCAACATACAAAGCAACAGTCTCTTTTTCTAATTGATGCAAACTATCCCATTGTTGACGGACTTTTGACTTGAATTGTGTCAAAAGAAAGTCTTTCTTCAGTCTTTTCTTCAATTCCTTCCAAGTAGTTGGCCATCTTTTACTATTCTTGACCACATTTCACCATAGTGCTGCATTGTCAACAAGATGGTTAACAACACATTTAATTTTGTCTTTTCCAAGAAACCTTTCACCCTAGAAATAATTATCATGCTGACTAATCCATGCTAAGACAATGTTTTCATCTTTCTTCCCATCATATTTTTGAAAAGTAAAACATTTCCCACTAATTTTATTTTCCTTCTTTTCTCTCAATGTAGATTTAACAGCTCTACAAATCACTCCCTCAGAATCAGATCATAAAGTACTCTCATCTCTCGCATGTCTCTTCCTTTTCTTGTTCTTAGATCTCTCAAGCTCTTTCTCTAATGGGATAAGTTCCACAGTGACACATGGCACTCTAGGATATAAAGTAGTATAGTACTACTCTAGAACACACTAAAAGTCACTCAAATTGACTCCATTTCCTAATGTAAGAAAATAAAAAGTCTGTGTTCAACAGATAACAGGATCTCGTACGCAAGAGAGAAAAGCAGATAATATGGAGAATCAAAAATTTGATTACTGTAAAACTGATACAATAGATGGCTCCCAGCCGTGCGCTCCTATAAGAGAAGCTTTGATGGTGTGCTGGAAACAGTAGAGGATGGAGGCTCGATGCTAAGGAATCAGGGTTGCTGTAGCCACCAGTGAGATGAAATGGGCTTCATGGGCTTGCTCTTATATAGCCACCACTAGTAGTCGGTTAGAACCAATTGGGTGACTGACCCAGTTCGCCCAAGCCGACTGGGGGTTGGTCCTGAAATAGGCCACCAACACACGATAGAACCGGTGCACAAAATAGAGCCATCCGGAATCATCTGGGGCTCCAAACGGGCCCCGCAACCCGAGAGTGGGCTGCCCCGAGAAATGCTCCGTCTACCCTCAGTGCAATCAATCATGGGATGCCTTCCCGCACTTGCATGTAGCCTAGTTGACAGTGTGCCAACTCTATCTAAAGTCGTCTAGCCATCAGGCCACACATGGCCCCCATCTGGTGTCCAAACTAGGACCTACCAGATAATCGAGCTACTCAAATGCCTTCTCCTCATATGGGGGGCTTACAAGTAGAGTTAGTTGGTTCCTGCGTAGTTACACGAGAGTGGAGCATTGATATCTAACACCTAACACCCCCCCATGGAGGAAAGGTGAGGGACTATTGGAATTGAATCAAGAACAGAGTATGACGGTCATCAAAACTGTGCATGTCGGTCTATAACTAGACATGGCTCCCACACAATCTCAGAGGCAAGCAAGCATGGCTCAGGGGCTAGTGAGCATAAAATAGAAATCTCATCTAGCATGGCTCAGAGGCTCATCATGCATGGATACATGATCAACTCAAAGGTCTAGGAGACCAATGCACCAACAAATAGACCTATCAAAGCCAAAACATATGGCTCCCACAGTACATCCCCTCCTGGCTCCAAAGACTAATGAGGAACATGGAGCCACACACCAAAAATAGAAAAGAAATACATCATTTTAGGAGGACTATCCAAGGCAGAATACCTTTATTGACCCAACACACATGATTTATTGCATTCATTTTTGGGAAACACCCCTAGGGCAGAGTATCCAAATATATCATGCTTTAGAAACCAAAATCATGATCTCCATCATCTTCTAGATGCGGGAGATAGATAGCAAGAGCATGATCTTGTGTCGGCTGGTCATCTTCGTTTGCATCATCACTAGTGGTGGATGCCACCCTTCTAGCATGATCCTTCGATTGTTGTGTTGAGCAAGCTTCTGATAGCACCTGTCCTCCGTATGACCGAGCTTGTTGCAGTAAGTGCACTTGAATGGCTTGAATGTATTTCCTCGTGCTGGTGGAGTCGATGGCCTAGGTCTCCATTTGCTAGTGGAGGCAAGAGCCTGTGTAGTATCCGATGAGTAGGATGGAGATTCTTTGTTGCGGTGATCTTTTTCAACCAGAAGAGAGACCATATCTTCGAATGTAGTCGATGCAATGTGAAGTACTTCAAGGGGATTCTCAAAGTGAGAGATCCCTTCTATACTTGTCATGAGGACAGCCATTTTGTCCTCATCATCTGGGCAACACTTCAAGTTGGAGAGTTGTTGAACTAAGGATTGAATTTTTGCTATATGTGCACTCAAAGTATCAGACTCTTCCATTTTTAGTTTATAAAATTGCATTTTCAGAAATACCTGGGAGTAGCAATAGCACTCCTTTCTAAAGAATTACTCCCTTATAATCTCTTTTTATCCAGGCTTTTTTATTGCTCAAATGGAGATACAAGACAAGGTGCAATGCACCCCACAAACTTAGACTAAGACTCTTGAGAGAGAGAGGAACAAAAACAAAACTGTAGAACTCAGAATGCTCATGTTGAGCTATATGCAAGACATGATTCAAAGGTTGGTCCTAGTGAGAAATGGACTCTAGGGGCACCACAATCTGCAAGGAAGATGCCTGCATGATCATCTTGAACCCCCACCTCTAGCCAGAACTCTCAGGGAAGCAGTATCAGAGCCACCCGATGATTCAAGATAAAGTTGTACATTAGTATGCTAGAGGAACAACAGAGACAAATCGAGTACATCGCACAGTAGAAGATCCCTATAAAGGCATTCTAACTTGTAGAAGCAGCCGTTCATTGTCTTTATAGGCGATTTGAATGCTGGAGATCTGGTACCCAATGGCCATAAGATTCATTGAGCTACATTGCAATACAGACTTGTTGAGAACTTGGGAGGCATCGGAGATTGAGGTTGCAGAAGGAAATGGGGAGAGCGGCAGACTCTACTGAAGGAGGAAGCTCAACCGCCAGAAGGGAACGGAGAGAATGAACTAGAGAGAGATGGACTCAAGAGTCTACATAAGAGAATATCTACAAGGGGGAGAGAAGGCTCTTGGAAGAGGCTTGAAGAGACTAGAGCTATAGCAACATGAGGCCTAATGGTGGAAGAGATGATGAACAAGGGAGAGGAGGGCTTCTTTTATAGAGATTTTGTCACCCTCTTTCACCCATTTACAATTGCTGCATGTAGATTCCTTTCCCCATCAATCACATAAGCCTGTATGTCACCATCCATGTCCTTTTTGGCTACTCTTGCCATGTGTCCCATCAAAAGATGCTCAAGACTCTTAAAATATTGAGAAAGTCAAGAGTCTCTCCACATGGAGCCCATAGGGACCCTCTCTTTTCCATATGTCCACATCCTCCTTATTCCACATAGGAATTCTAGAAGGATCCCTCTTGACTCCACACTCCTCCACATGCCTTGCACACGCTTGGCATGTGGCCTCTCTTATATTATTGGAACACATGGACATGAGCCCACCTCTTTATATGACTCTCTTCCTATTTTCTAAAAACCCCATAATATCCCATACACAAATAACTCTCACCCCATACTAAGGTATTTATCATCCATACACATGGTATTTACAATGATCCATTCCAGTCATCCTCTCAATCCCATACAATATCTTAGAAAATAGAAATAAGTGAGAGCCACTAGGCTATCACTTGATACTCAAACTCTTATCAAACATAGGGAAAAACAATACCAATGCCAAATTAAAAATATCAATTTTTGGCGTCACACTAGGAATAATCCATATTAGGAATCCAACTTGCATGCTCTACATGCAAGTTCTACATACAATTCCTACATGTAGTTTCTACATGCAACTCCTACATGCATGTTCTACATGCGAGTTCTATATGCAACTCCTACATGCAACATGCAACTCCTACATGCAACTTCTAGATGCAAGTTCTACATGTAGAGAGAGAATGTCTTACGATTCCTACATGCAGAGAGAGAAGCTCTCCAACTTGTATAAATACCCCATGATGGAATGAAGCCAACACTCTTTGGGGCATTGTGTTGAGTTCTACGTTGGTATTCCGAGCAATTGTCTCCAAGTGTCCATGCTTCCTTGCACTCCACGTCCAAAAGCATGTCCTAACCTTGCAACTCTCATCCCCTCTCCTCCAACCTTGCAACCCATCCTCTCCCTCTCCTCTTCCCTCCTCCTCCTCCTCTCCTCCCTCCTCCTCCTGCCTTCTCCACCCTCTCCTCCTCCCTTGTCTTCCCTCCTCCTCCTCCCTTCTCCACCCTCTCCTCCTTCCTTTTGCACTTGCACCTTCTTTCTCTCCCACTCCTATGCTCCCCCTAAACCCTTAGTCTCTCAACCCTTGATCTCCATGAACTACGAGGGAGATGAGTTCTCCGCCATGTACTCTACCTTGAACCTTGGATCCTCCTTTTGAATCTTGAACTTCTTCTAAACCCTGGAACCTCCTTCTAAACCTTGGAACCTCCTTCTAAACCCTGAACCTCCCTCTAATCCTTAAACTCCTCCTAAACTCTTTAACCCCCAATGAAGCTGAAAGCCTTCATTACCCCAATCATGATGATGCATGTTCCTTTCACACATGCTTGTTGCACTATGTTTACTTACCATACTTAAGCCTACGTCTCTCACCGGAATATGACATGAGGTCCTAAGCTACACTTATACTACCTGATATATCTGTAGGTGACAAAAAGCCTCGAAACCCTGCATACTTAGAATACCCTACTCTTCTTATGGAAGACATGGGAAATAGAGGATGGAGAAGGGAGGAGGAGAGGGTGGAGAAGGGAGGAGGAGAGGGTAGGAGAAGGGAGGAGGAGGAGGGAGGAGAAGGGAGGAGGAGGAGGAAGGAGGAAGGAGGAGAGGGAGAGGATGGGTTGCAAGGTTGGAGGAGAGGGGATGTAGAGGGGATGTGGAGTTGTAAGGTTAGGACATGATTTTGGATGTGGAGTGCAAGGAAGCATGGACACTTGGAGACGATTGCTTGGAATACCAAAGTATAACTCATCACAATGCCCTAGAGAGTGTGGGCTTAATTCCATTACGGGGTATTTATACAAGTTGGAGAGCTTCTCTCTCTACATGTAGGAATTATAAGACATTCTCTCTCTACATGTAGAACTTGCATCTAGAAGTTGCATGTAGAAGTTGCAAGTTGCAAGTTGCATGTTAAATGTAGGAGTTGCATATAGAACTCACATGTAGAACATGCATGTAGGAGTTGCATGTAGAAACTGCATGTAGGAATCGTAAGTAGAACTTGCATGTTAAACATGCAAGTTGCTCTCCCCCCTCTCTCGCATGCTCTTTGCACGTATCTCTTCTCTCTCTCTCTCTCTCTCTCTCTCTCTCTCTCTCTCTCTCTCACCTAAGTCCATGTTGGCACAGAGACAACAAGAATGGGGAGGCTCCAATGGGAGTCGATTTATGACCTCCTAGATGCTCCCCTATTCCTCATTGACATGATTCTGGTGTGGGCAGCCAAAATTGGCCACTACTTGGCAAATGGGTCGCCTTTAGATAAAGCCCTCAAGAGGGACAGAGCCCCCAAACTCATCAAGGACGCAGCACCATATCAACTAATTGCAGGCCAACTATACTACATGGGTAAGGATGGCATCATGCGCAGATGCATGTGCGAGCACGAATACATCAACGTGCTTAAAGAAGCACATTTTGGGTTAGCGTGGTCACTTTTCCATTGCTAACATTATGGCACATAAGGTGTTGTAGGAAGGCTATGGTGGCCAATTCTCTTCAGAGATGCAGTTGAGTTCATCAAGTGATGTGATCCCTGCCAAAGAGTGCAAATCCCACATAAATTGGACATGATGCCCCTAACGAGAATCTTAACCAATCAGCCCTTTGAGAAATGGGGCATAGACTTTATTGGCTCGATCAACCCAACAGCTAGAGGAATAGGGGACATATACATTATCCAGGCCATATATTATTTCACCAAATGGGTGGAGTGCCGAGCCACAAGAAAAGCCGACGTGCGGCCCATAGCTAAGTCTTTATACGAACAAGTCATCACATGGTTTGGGTGCCCCTTAGAATTGGTTAGTGATCGAGGAACTCCTTTCCTCAATGAAACTATAGTGATCTTGACTAGTGAATTCATGATCATACATAGGAAGTCAATGCCATACTACCCTAAGGAAAATGGCTTGGCTAAGAGCTCGAACAAGACATGCTGCAAGATTATAACTTGCACCGTGGAAGCCAATTGCACTGACTAGGAATACAAGCTCATTGCCGCATTGTGGGCCTATCGAACGTCTTGCAAAGTGGCCACAAACTGCACCCCCTTTAGCCTAGCCTTTGGGGTGGAAGCAATTATGCCAATCGAATATGTAGTGCCCAGCCTCCGCATCACGGTCAAGGAAAGGATCACCGGAAATGCCTTGGCGGAGCGCTTAATAGATCTTGAATGGCTATATGAGACAATATTGCGTGTAGCCTATTACCTTCGGGTGAAGGCATGATGGAAAAATGGTTTGACTGCAACCTAAAAAATAAGGACCTCAAGGAAGGAGATCTCGCAATCCTATATAGCGTCTGCAACACCAAACGTAAACTTAAATATAGGGGCATGGGACCCTATCGTGTGGTGGAGATTACTTTGCAAGGGGCATACCGAATAGCTACCCTAGATGGAGTGGAAATGGATGGTTACCTTAACAGGATCAAATTGGAAAGATACTATGGCCCCCTCACCCTACAGACCCTCCAAGCCATCCATAGAGAAAAGGAGCTTCAGGCTAAGGTAGCTTGAATGAAACGCCAGGCCATCGAAGAAGCCAAGGCTCATAATGACAAAATCAAACAACGTAAGCAAATGGCCTTGCTTAAGGCAACACTTGAACATCCAGGACTAACCAACGAACTAATCCAACTAGGTTGAATGTCCAATTGCAGGGCCCGAGCTTGTGCATCTAGGCGCTCGTGGATCCGGGAGCGAGCCATAACTTCATTTCCCAAAAAGTATGGGAAGCACTACAGGTACTCCTAAACCTTATTGTGGCTTCAGTCCATGCCATCAATGGTTAACTCTTAAGCACCTTAGGGTATACGAAAGTAGAGATTTGTTTTTATGTTCTCCCCATAGACGTGATCGACGAACATATGATATTGGGAAGGACCTAGTGCTACGCCCTCTTTGAAATTCATCCCACCTCCCCCACAGTACTAAACAGAGGCAATTAAAAGGCCCACAGTGCAAGGTTCTGACCGCAAGCTACTCTTCCACCCCTACCGCCCACTCAAAAATGCACAAGCAACTGGTACAAGAAGCCATCCTCTATGCACAATGCTACTTCAACAAAAGTCAACGACCCAGAAGGACCGAAGGAGGGGAAGAGTATCCAATCCCTTCTTGGCCTACACCGACACGGACAACCCCATCCAAGAGAAGAGCTCGACGCCGCCAATTGCCTCGACTGCAAGGGCCGAAGTCACCACTCCAAGCACAACGGCCTCACAAGAGCTGGGTCACCACAAAGCTCTTTGAAGCCCAAGGCTACTATGAAAGCGAGCGGGCCACTTGGGTCCAAAAACTTCTGACAGCACTGAATACGCAATCCCAACTCGCTGGGGTTCAGAAGGTAGTAATACAAGAACTTGTGTCAACTCTGGATGGAGTTCCACAAGAACCTACCCTCGAGTCCAATGCGAACGAGCAAGCCCCCAAGCCCTTGGAGTGCCATGATTCCACGAATAGTTCAACTCAATGAGAAGGCCGCCCGGGTCATCGACGAACCGACACAAGAACTGACCCCTAGAAAGGGGGTAGCTACACGAGAACCTTCCTCTAGGCCCTACGCATGCCATCAAAAGACACCTTGCTCAATCAATAGAGCACCTATAGTGCTACTCGGGCATAACCACCTACTACATCAAGGGTCTCGGTACCACAAGAGCCTGCACCGGTTATAGCCACATAAGAACCTGCATGCCTTACCTCAAAAGAGTTCCATCATAGTGAATGCCACAGCACCAATACCCCCCTGAAAACCAAGATGAGGCACAAACTCAACAAGTGCTCTACTTGGCTGATGATGTGGTATGTTGTCGCTCAGCATTCATCTCCATTGCATCCCACTTAATCATCATCAAGTCCAGGTCTAGGTGAGTTTATACGCTAGGCATATCACCCACATCCACCAATAGCGCATAATTCCTTGGTATTCCAATGCACCCACTTACATTCATGGTCAGCATTAGGTGCATACGATTAATACATCTCTTGTGCATTATCTTCATGTTTTGCATCCTTGCACGTTGACCTCATGCATCTATGTGACACGCAGTTCATTCACCCCGTTTTTCCCTTTACACGATACCCTCGGCATCTGTAGTCCCCTCCTTTTCCTTTTTTCCTTCTTTCCTTTTGTCTTTTTTTCTTTCTGCTATCCCCATGGCTGTCTCCTTTTTGCTAACCCACCAACGACAGCTACCATGGCTTCTAACCCTCCAACCATTGCCTTTTTGCTAACACGTCGACCGTTGCCATAGCTTCTAACTTGCCAACTGTCGCCCTTCTGCTATCCCCATGGCCCATTGCCATAGCTCCTATCCCCATGACCCATCGCCTTATGTTATCCTCTCGGCCGTAGGGATACCAAAAACTATAAAAGGCCACCCTATCCTCCTGGGTCGTCACCTTAGCAAAAACAACAAAACTCTGTCAAATTTCTACCAAATCTTCCCCAACCCTTCACCCTCTTCCAGCCTGCATTCTAGCCCCCATTGAATGTCCTCAGCCTCCTTCTCCTCCACCAACTCTCTTCTTGCACAACTACCCTCCTTTTTTCCCATCGATTCTGAGAACAAATCCTTTAAAATAGAAACAAAGCTCAGCCTCCACCCCCGAATCCACAGGCCACCGGCCCCTCTAAATCCTAGAGTACACCCTTAGGGTTGCCCTCTGATATCCCAGCAGAGGACCTGCAAACAAAGGAGGAAATCTCGATGCAATAGACCACTAAGGATCTGTCAATAGCAGCTGTAACCACTCCCTCCGAGACATTCAGGAAGCATACTCCAACTCCAATGCAAGGGGAGTACAAAATTGTGTGGTCCCAGACACACTCGCCACTCAGAGAAGCCTGGCTGCAGCAACTCAATGAATACGTGATCCACTCCCGTTATGCCTACGAGGGGCACGATTACACACTCTACTACCACAATGCGTCCATGCATCAAGCCCTCAAGGAGCTAGAGGTTCAAGCCTCCCTAGCACTGACAGGCCTTGGATCCGTGGGGGACTGCCTTCCTTGTCACCTCAACATGAAGCTGTTTAGGGAATTCCTCTAGGCCTACAACTCGAATACCAATGTCGGCATCCTCCGCGATGCAACAAGCACCCCCCACTTCTACCACTTTAATGTGGACGTGGTGCGCACTGCCTTCGGCCTCCTCGTCATTGCAGACAAGTACTCCCAGAAGAAAAAGATGCACGAGGCCCTCGGCTAGATTTGCAAATATGACCGAAAGCCGCATCCACTTCTCCGAAATCACCAAGCTGGAGTTGGAGAAATCGGCACACACGTTTTGTATACCTCTCCAAAATGTGGAGTAGGTCGAGGAAAAAGGGCTCAAGCGAGCCCTTTCATGGGCATCTTTGGGCGTAGCATAATCGTGAAGGGGGCTTGGATCGGAGAGGATAGGGAGATAGCGGATAACTGGATAATGGACAACGGGAGGAGAGGTGAAGAGATTTTGAGACATATTTTGAGACATGAAGTGTTGAAGACTAGTTGAGTGTCTATTGCCAGGATGTGTAGTTGTACTTTGAGACAATCATGGCAGAGCCCTTTTAAGATTTATGCTTTGATAGTTTAAAAAACCAAAAGTTGAAAGTTTCTTGCTACCCAAGATTCAAAAGCATGCCAAGCAAGATAAACCTAAGCTGCACTTATCTATGCTTGTTTAAGCTAAAAGGAAAAGAGATCGACATAGCTTTAATGCTTTAGCTGATTGTAGTCAACAGCTGATTGTGTCAAGACTAACAGCATTAGCTTTCATAACCTTTTCACCTTGGTTTAAGCTTTGTTTTGTTGAGCACATTCTCGGCTTATAGATGGGTGGATTTGGCTCATCACTAACTTTAAAAGTGGGTTTTAAAAATTTGTGGTTTCATTAGAATTGTTACACGGCCTTCTCTTGATTTTTGTTCTCAGCTCTTCCATGCACTTCATGTTTATCAATATTTCTTTTTTATTTCTTTAAATAATGCAAGTTGTAGAGAGAGAGAGAGAGAGAGAGAGAGAGAGAGAGAGAGGGGGGGGGATGTGTGTGCGTGTGGTTTACTTAAGTGGATTTTTTAATTGTAGGTGGTCCTTGAGACCCAGCAGAGGAGGACTCTAGCCCCCATCGTAGATGGGTCACACACACACACACACACACACACACACATAGAGAGAGAGAGTATTGGTATAAAATATATATTTTTCAGATAAAGGCACTGTTAGGGCTTCATTGGGATTTGATTTGAAAATTTACAAGCATTACAAACGTTGAGATTTGTAAACTTTCAGATTGAGAGAGAGAGAGAGAGAGAGAGAGAGAGAGAGAGCGATGCAATGTTACCAACTAGGTTGCAGTAGGCACCCTTTTCGTCATGGCTCTAAGTCCAAATTGAACCTGAATCCTCACTATTATCCAATTGGAGTTCCAATAGCAAGGTCATGAGCTTTGTCCAACAATTATGCAATTAAGTTATGCAAGAAAGAAAAAATGCAATTATCTCCCTCCTTATATAATAGATTTGTGTGAAGAATGAATAAAAAAGTATGCTTTTGGGTCAAATTTGGAAGGAGTGTTTTAGTCTTTTAGATCAATCTAAAATCAAAGGCCTAAAATTGTACACGTGGCTTAAGGAGAGCTCACAAAAGTTTTACTTTTCTAGAAAGCACGTTTCAAACCCTTAGATCTTCATAAAGATCAACGCCTATAATCACGACACATGGCTTAACGAGGGCTTAAAAAAGGAAAACTTCCTTCTAGGCTGCCCATCGTAAAAACATTTTTCCCCACTAAAGGCAATGCTAAAGATCCAATTTGGAAAATTTGTAAAAAGCATTCAAATACAAAGATTTGTAAATTAAAACCTAAAATTTTACTCCTTGAACTTCAAGGAACCTAAGGATTCCAACCTTAAGACCGAGCGGAGCAGGTCTCTAACCCGTCGTAGATGGGTCATGCTACTCGTACCTCTAATAGCCCACTATCTTACTGCAGATTTGCCTCTGCAGCCAGCATAATTTTGCAGGTAAACGAGTGTAAAAGACAGCAGCCATGTGAACTGAGCTTGCTCAGATGAAACGTTTTCTAACGAAGGCTAAACTTCTATAACAAAATGCTATCACTACGATGCATGTGGCCGCCGTCCAATATACAGCCAGCATAATTTTGCAGGTAAACGAGTGTAAAAGACAGCAGCCATGTGAATTGAGCTTGCTCAGGTGAAACGTTTTCTAACGAAGGCTAAACTTCTATAGCAAAATGCTTGCTCAGGTGAAACGTTTTCTAACGAAGGCTAAACTTCTATAGCAAAATGCTATCACTACGATGCATGTGGCCGCCGTCGAATATCATTTTGATCACTCTTAAGGATCATGGCTTGATGTAATGAAGACCTTGATGTCTAAAGGCAGCCTACGTAGACGTGAAGCCTCCAGCTACCTCCTTTACTCCTCCCTAGGTACCTTCCTGATAACTTTAGCGACCTGTTGTTTTTTGTTGAGGGGAACTTGCTCACAAATCAACATTGCTAGAGTGCCCACAGAGTCGCACTTACATGGAGCATTATCACTGCCGCTTAAAAGCTGGGCAACCTCACTTCTTTTACAGCAGGGCTTTGATAGAAACTAGGACACGGCTCCTGACGTGGAGCCAGACCACAAAATTGCTGCAAGTTGCTCTCGATAATGTAGTAGTAAACAGGCGATCCATGCCTTCATACAGAGCGTGCAATCTACCAGCTTCTCTGCACTGCGAAGGGCCATCGATTATGCCCCCTGTCGCACGGAATTCTCCCGCTGAGCAGATGTGTTCCAATTTGGCAGAGCTTGCATATGCATGGGCCTATTTTTTGTCTTCTGGCCTGTGGTTCTTGTTGTTGTTTCTTTTGAAGCCGTTTTCTCAGCTGGGTTATCGGATATTGGCATGCACAAATTAGCTCCCTGCTCGCGTATTCTTTGTTCATGGGCCCACAGCTTCGGCTGCCCCATTCTTTTGGTGCGGACAGAGCTGGAAATGCAGCCTCCAAGATAATGCCTCAGCTGAATGAGGCTAAAAGAATACAAGCTTATAAGCTGGAAGGTTTAAATGATCTTTCCGTGTTTAAAATAAACAATGTGATGCATATGTACGTCAAATGTAGGAACTTGGTGGATGCTCTAAATCTGTTCGACAGCATGCCAAAGCGTGATGTTTTGTCGTGGAATATTATGATCCTGGGCTATGCCAAGCAGGATGAAGGTGCACGAGCTCTGGAGCTGTATGCACGGATGTACCAGGAAGGTGTACAACCCAGTGATCGAACCTTTGTTGGCATATTGAAAGCTTGTGGTAGCCTAGCAGTACTGGGGGAGGGGAAGCCAGCTCATGATAAGTTCCGAAAATTAGGGTATCTGCAGAAAGGTAGAGCTATCCACTGTCAAGTTGTAAAGGGTGGCTTTGAGTCAGATCTTTACGTGGGAACCACCTTGGTGGATATGTATGCCAAATGTGAGTGCATGGGGGATGCATGGTCTGTTTTTCATGTCTTGCCTGTGCGTGATGTGGTGTCCTGGAATGCCATGATCTTGGGGTATAGTAAACAGGAAGAGGGTGAAGCGGCTTTGAATTTGTATGCACTGATGCACCAGGAAGGTGTCACACCAGATCAGCCAACGTTTGTTGGTGCACTGAAGGCTTGCAGTAGCCTGCCAGCACTAGAAGAAGGGAAGCAAGTTGATAGGAAGTTTACTGAAACAGGTTGCCTGAAGAAAGGTAGAGCCATCCACTCCCACGTGGTAAAGAGTGGGTTTGAGTCAGATGTATTTGTGGGAACGGCCTTGATAGACATGTACTCAAAATGTGGGTGCATGGAGGATGCACGTTGTGTTTTTGACAAATTGCCTTATCGTAATGTGGTCACCTGGACTACCATGATCCAGGGGTACACCAAGCAAGAAGAGGGGGTGCTGGCTTTGGATTTGTATAGACAGATGCATCAAGAACATGTCACACCTGACCTTCCAACGTTTGTTTCTGCGTTGAAGGCTTGCTGTAGCCTGGCAGCTTTGGAAGAGAGGAGACAACTTGATGTTAGATTCAACAAAACAGAATGCTGGGAGAAGGGTAGAGCTATACACTCCCAAGTAGTAAAGAGTGGCCTTGAGTCAGATGTAATCCTTGGAAACACCCTGGTGGATATGTATGCAAAGTGTAGCAGCATGGAGGATGCATGGCGTGTCTTCGAGGAATTGCCTCATCGTGATGTGGTTACGTGGACTGCCATGATCCTGGGGTATGCTAAGGAGGAAGAGGGTGCACGGGCCCTCGAGCTCTGTGCCCAGATGCATGTGGAAGGTGTCCAACCGAATGATCGCACCTTTGTAGGGGCATTGAAGGCTTGCAGTAGCCTGGCCGCACTGGAAGAGGGGAAGCAATTTGATGGTAAATTTATGAAAACAGGATGCCTGGAGAATGGGAGAGCTGTCCACTCTCAAGTCGTAAAGAGTGGCTTGGAGTCAGATCTTTTTGTTGGAAACACCTTGGTGGATGTGTATACAAAATGTGGGAGCATGGAGGATGCATGTTGTGTCTTTGACAGATTGCCTCAACGTGATGTGGTTTCCTGGAATGCTATGATTTTGGGTTATGCTATGCAAGAAGAAAACAAGAAGGCCTTTAGACTCTACGCACAAATGCAAGAGAAAGGTCTATCTTCAAATAGCTGTAGCTTTTTCAGCATTCTGAAGGCATGTGTGAACAGATCAGATTTGGAAACTGGACAGGATCTCCATTCACAAATTATCAGGGCTGGCCTTGAAACTGTTGCACTTGTGGCATCCTGTCTTATTGACATGTATGCTAAATGTGGGAGCATGGTTGATGCCGAAGCTTTGTTTGATACATTGCCCACAAGGGATATTGTACCTTGGAGTGCATTGATTGCAGGATATGCCCGGCAGGGTGAGAGTGTACGCGTGTTTGATTTATTTGGGAGAATGGAGCAGGAAGGCATACAGCCAGATAGTGTAACATTTCTTAGTGTCCTAACTGCATGTAGTCATGCAGGTCTAGTGCACAAGGGCCAGAAGTACTTTCAGGCTATGAGCAAACAGTATGGCATTATCCCAAACATTGAACACTATACTTGCATGGTGGATCTCCTTGGCCGTGCCGGCCAATTGGACGAGGCAGTTGCAATGGTGGAGAAGATGCCTTTCCAACCTGACGTTGTTGTGTGGTCAACAATACTGGGTGCTTGTCAAAAGTGGAAGAACATAGTGGTTGGAAGACGTGCCTTTGAAAATGTGTTGAGATTAGACAAAAAGGTTCCTGCATCATATGTTTTGATGGCCAACATATATGCCGACAATTGCATGTTCGAGGACTATGATAAGATCCAACTCCTGATAAATGCTGAAGCATGGGAGAAAACTGAAAAGAGCTGGTGGATTGACTATAGTAGGATGGTGTGTCCATTAGTATAAGGTTTGTATGCAATGCCTTAATGTTTTTCTTTCAGTGATGGATGAGCAAAAATAGGTGCTATCATGTGTATACAACCCATTGAACAGTAAGTTCCATGGAATGTGCCATAATCAATACACCTGCAGACATCATATGCTGCAAAATATTCAGGTTTGTGATTTTTAACATCCATGCTCTCATATCAATGATAAACCAATGGTGTTCGTAATTTTAAGGATTGAAAATGTTCTTGCGGGGGCAATCTTTATCACTTTGTGTTGTCCTCAGTTGGTATGCTCAAGCTGAGATAATATGACCTTGGAAGGGTCAGTAGACATTTTCTTTAGAGGACCAACTTTCGTATTATATTTCATTGCGCTTCAAGTTTATGGTTAAAGGAATTAATGTCAAGGTCTATGGTGAGGACGAGTTGACACTAACTAGATGGTTCTAAAGGTCAGGGGTCTAGGGGCATCAAAATGTGTAATTGCCAGGGGGCAAATGGAATTAAATGGTACTCTAAGAGAGGGGTAAATGGTGCACCAAGGATTGACCCTAGAATTGTGACATGTGGCATGTAGAATCATCTAGGGATTTGTGGAGTTTATGTATAGCATGCAGGTGGAACACACATGAGTGATGATGAATATGAGCTTGTTGTCACAGAGATTGGCTGGTGGAACAATTGTGTGTCATAGCCCATGATTTGCTTGATTTTAGTAGTGGTGTGTGATATTTGGTATCAGAGCCTAGGATGTGTGATGATTGTCGTGAATTGGAGTAGCATGCCGAATTGACAGGTTGACAACTCTGACAGATTTTCATGTCCAGACAAATGTTGATAGGCTTCTGCGTTGGTGTTTTCCTTCTTGTCAGGTTGAAGGCTTGGAAGGCAAAGTCGTGGGGCTGTGGGGTGCGCTTGGTGATATGCGATTGTGGACACCACAAGGATATGGGAGTCGGAGTGGTCTCACAATGTGTGGGCTGAAGGGATCAATCACGAATTGGGCATAGAATCTAAGCTCTGCTTCGCGAATTGTCGTCTACCTAAGTGTGGGTTCGTTGTTGAGAAGCTGGTTCTAAGGAACATCGTGGCGTGCATGATCTACATTGTGGGTGTTGGCGAGGCGTCTACTTCCAGAGATCTACATAAAGGTCACTAGTATGCAACCCACGCGTTGCTGCGGGAGAGAGAGAGAAAGAGAGAGAGCTCCTTTTGGCACATGCATTGATCGGTTCTTAAATTGCTAATCAATTAACCTTGCATACTTGGATTGGCTTTTGAAATTTTTGCTAAGTCTTAACCCTTGGTTTTATCTCCTTCTTTAATTCCATTGACCTTCTATCTCCTCCTTCCTCCCAAAGGTGAACTTCCCTCTCCTCCATTCCATTGACCTTCTATCTTCTCCTTCCTCCCAAATTGCCTCGTCTTTCTACCTCCCTCCCACTCAAAGGCTGCCTCTTATCTTTCCACCTCCTCCCTTCTCCCAACCTCTATCCAAGAGCTCCTTCTTTGTGACACGTGGCAAGCTCTTCTCTTCCAAGCAGCCACATGTCCTTGCTTTTTTTTTCCTTTGTCCATGGTTGATAGGTTAGAGATAGGGAATAATGTGTTGGAAAGCGACATGGGTATGTATTGGAAGGAGCTGCTGGGTAGAAAATTCATCATTCGTCACATTCACTCACACTATAATTTTTATCATAAGCCAATTGCGTTCATTTGCGCATCATGGGTGAAGTGACAAGCCCAAGGTAGCAAGGTGCTCAAGATGAATGGACCAACCAAAACAAAATTGGTTACAGAGTTTGGAAAGGGGCGACGCATGGGCAGTGACAAAGAGAAGCTATTTGCTCTGTGTCTCAATCACATGCTTTTGATTACTTTGTATTGCAGTATCACAATAGTGGAGTACTTTAGAGTCCAACAGATCTACAATTGGCGAGTGGGCTTTTTGTTCCTTTACATTTCACAATTTACAGTGCATAGATGTACTTCAGTTTGCAGCTTGTTATATGCTTTTTAAAAGCTGTTGAGCCGAATAGATGCAAATTCAGCTAGCGGGATCTTCTCAAAGGTTAGTACCTGTTTTGTTATGCATGTTTGTTGCTAAGCTAGTAAACAGTGCACCTGATAATATCCTATCTAAGCTCGTAGCAATGGGGTATACGGCCTTTAGCGATATGGAGTTAATTAAGATGAAAGGACAAGTGGCCAATCACAACATCATTGTGTTGTTTTGACTCAACATCAACGCACAATCTAATAAGCTCGTAAATAAAGAGGCTGAAATTACAAACTAGTCCATCTGACTATGCATATGCGGTCAAGATGGTAGATAGAAGTTCAACTGAAGTATGGGACCAAAGGGTTACCCACTTGAAACTTCGGATTCAGGACTAGGTGGAGAAGCTGGACTTTGAAATGACAAGACTTGCTCTTGGAGATATAGCCCTGGGTAGGGCTTCACATTCTAAGAAGAATCCAACCACCATTGATTGGAAAAAGCACATTTAGTAGTTCAAGATGAATGATGTGATGTATGTCTTGCGAGGTGAAAAGGATTTGCCTCAGGGACCGTCTGTTTCAGTAATGGAAGTTCAAAAATCTCAAGAAGAGTTTTGTTTCTTTATATAGCATCGAAAGAGTCAATTGAAGATCCATCGACTAAGTTGGCTGATCAGATTGCAAAGCAGTTCTCTGATAGTTTTAGGATGAATTGCCTTATGGTTTACCTCCAAAGCGGAATGTTCAGCATAAGATTGAACTCATCTCGAGGGCAGAACTTGTAAATAGACCTCCCTATAGATTAAGTTTCACTGAAGAAGCTAAGGTGCAAGGCAACCCAAGGAATACCTCAAGCTAGGGCAGATTCAGTCCAGTTTCTCACCTTTTGGTTCACCAGTGATATTGAAGAAAAAGAAAGATGATACTTTCCGTCTCTATATAGATTACAGAGTGCTTAATAATATCATTGCTAAGCACATGTGATGACTTGCTAGATGCATTACATGGAGCCATAATTTTCAACAAGATATATCTTAAGTGTGGCTACAATCAGATCCGTATTAGAGTCGAGGATGTGCATAAAACTGCTTTTAGAAGCAAGTTTGGACATTATGAGTTTTTTATAATGCTGTTTGGACTTACCAATGCTCCAACTACATTCGTTGTGCTTATGAACGATTTACTACGCCCGTATATCGAGAAGTTTATAGTATGTTATATTAACAATATCCTTGTTTGTTGAGATATCGAGCTCCACTCGTGATATGCCAGGGTGACCGTTGTGCATTTATGTCACCGACTTGTTAGCTGCAAATGCGGTTGGTACACTACCCATGAATAATAGCTAGATGACAACTATCCTTATGTACTCTAGTTCGTGGCTTGGTTAGTATGCCGCCTTAGTTAGTTGAGTTTGGTTTGAGACCCACATATAGGGTTCTTCTATTTCTTTGTACTAGAGTTCTTTTGGCTTACACAACTAAGAAGAGAAAAACTATTTTCAGCCTCCACCTCTGTGTGTATTCCCCCATTGTGTATGTGAGAAAGTTGCAAGTGAGACTCCTTTCCTCTCTCCCACTATCTTTACATGGTATCAGAGCCTTGTTCGTGGTAAGGAGCTCAAGAAAGCAAACCAAGTTCGCGGTGTCCTGGTAAGAGGACATTGTTGCTTTCCTTTTTCGAGTTTGGGAGCAAATCTCTGCAGGTAGCATAGTCGAAAAGTACAAGAGTGCATTGTCTCAGGTTGAGACGCCCTTCGTGGTGTGGCGAGAGGGTAATATATGCTGCGGGACAGGGCGAAGCCCTGAGTGACTTTATTTTTCTGATTCGAGGCCATGTCGAGGCCCGTTTTGGAGGCGGCAGTTCTCCGAAGCACTGAGAAAAAGGCCCTGTTTTTGCTGTGCGACCACTGCTCTGTAGGTCGGTGAGGCCATGTTGGGGCCCGTTTTGGAGGCGGCAGTTCTCCGAAGCATTGAGAAAAAGGCCCTGTTTTTGCTGTGCGACCACTGCTCTGTAGGTTGGTGAAAAGTTACCGCAGAAATTGCATCGTATGCCTGTGCACAGAGATACTCGGAGTTACCGAATCATCCTTATTGCCTGTTGATGCAAAATCGTCAGTAGGAAGTGACTGTGTGGTCAAATACCACTTTCGTCAATTTTGCTGATTTGCCCGTGTGAGGCAGAAGTTGTGTTTTTTTGCAGTGTTCTGTAATGGCGTCTGATTCTCTTTCACAGATTGTCACTGAAAAGCTTGACAAGAACAACTTCCAAGCATGGAAGTTTAGAATGACGAATTTTCTTATGGAAAAAGGCTATTGGGAGTTCATTACAGGAAATAAAGAAGAACCAGTTCTTCCTAATGTTCCCAATCAACAGGAAATGCAGGCATTTAAAGGATGGCATGAGAGAGCAAAAAAAGTTATGTATTGGCTGTCTATCAGTATTTCAGATTCTATTATTGTGCATATTCAGGATGCAAGTACGCCAAAGGAGGCATGGGATACTTTGGCAAAAATGTACAGCACAAATACGCAAGCCAGGAAAATGCAGCTCAAGCAGGAGTTGCACAATGTGCAGAGAGAAAATATGAGCATCAATGACTACCACATGAAGGTGAAGAAAATTGCAGATGCACTTGCTTCCATTGGGTCACCAGTGGAAGATGATGATCTAGTTTCTGTGACCTTGAATGGTCTAGGAAAGGATTATGCACAATTCCGGACATCCATTGCCGTCCGTGAAAAATTTCCTGATTTTGAGGAGTTGTTTGCTCCTCTAATTTCTGAAGAGCAGAGAAATGGTGGTGCATCTTCTTCAGGAGGAACTTCAAAAGAAATTATCTTCTACTCAAATGCTGGAAGAGGTAGAGACAGAGGTAGAGGAGGCCGATCTGGAGGCCGTGGTAGAAATCAGAATATGCAGCAAACTCAAGAAAACCAGTCCTTTAGAGGACGACATGGTAACTCTAGAGGCAGGGGGAGCCAAAGAGGTCATGGTGGATGGCAGAGAGGCCAAAATGCAAACAGTAATGTTGAATGCTACTATTGTGGTAAAATGGGTCATATGGCTAAAGATTGCTATAAAAAGCAGAATGACATCATGAATGGAAAATTGCAGTAAGGGAATTATGCATCTTCTAGTAGACAGGGTGATGACAGAAATGAGCATTTGTTGAGGATATGAAAAATAACGGTCGCTTGAAAGCAAAAGGAAAGAAGAAGGGCAGGATGTTTACGTTGGATGCGGACATGTCTGAATGGAGTGCAGCAATGTTTGCACATGGGACCTGTGTAGTTGTAGATATTGATATCTGGCATAAACACATTGGTCATGTTAATGTACAACGACTTAAATAAATGCAGGCCCAAAATATTGTTGCAGAATTGCCTAAATTCAAGGTTGCAAAAATGCATAAGGTATGTGAAGCCTGTCAATTTGGAAAACAGGCAAGGAAACCATTTCCTAGGCATGTTCAAGAGAGTAAGAAGCCATTGGAATTAATCCACTCTGATGTGTGGACTACAAACGCTGTATCTATTGGAGGCTGTCATTATTTTGTCACTTTTATTGATGACTACAGCAGAAAAGTTTGGGTGTATTTTATGAAAAAGAAAAGTGAAGTATTTGGGCACTTCAAAGCTTTTAAAGCTATGGTTGAAAAAGAAACAGGCCTGCAAATAAAATCCATAAGGTCAGATGGAGGGGGAGAGTACCTCTCAAATGAGTTTGCAAGGTTTCTGCAGGAGCATGGCATAAAGCAACAATATTCATGCAGTCATACCCCACAGCAAAATGGACTTGCAGAAAGGAAAAACAGGCATATTGGAGAGGTATCTTGGGCCATGCTAAATGAAAAAGACCTACCAGATTATTATTGGGCTATTATTGGGCTGAAGCAGTTGCTACAGCAGTTTACATAATGAACAGGACTCCCACTGCAGCAATACATGGCATGACGCCAGAGGAGATGTATACTGGTAGGAAACCAGATATTTCTCATTTGAAAATTTTTGGTTGCATTGCCTATGTTCATGTGCCAGATGAGTTGAGGTCCAAATTGGATCCAAAAGCTGAGAAGTGCATCTTTATTGGTTATTCTCTGCAGCAGAAAGGGTATAGATCCTATAACTCTTCTACTCGTAAGTTTACAGTGAGCAGAGATGTTGTTTTTGATGAGATGAGCAGCTGGTATAAACCAGTAAATGTGATGATTGATGTAGATGCACAAAATGGTGATGCTGCACAGAATTCGCAGCAGCAATCACAAAATATTAGTGGACCTGCGGTGTCCTCTAGCAGTGGTTCACATACTTCGCCATGGACAGGCAGATTAAGATCAGGAGAATCTCCTCAAAGCAATGCAGATAGTGGTATGCAGGTATCACGAAAAGGAAAGGAGAAGGTAGATCAGCCCATGGTTGATGTGAATGCAGGTCACTCTTATGTGGATGGTGAATCCAGTGGCTCAGAACAGAGCATTGATGATGAGTTGGGTATTCCTTCTGTTGTTACACCTGGAGTAAGGAAGACCAGGGATGTTTTGAGAGCACCTGGAAGTGAGCCTATTTTGCGCAGGTCTACCAGAGCTAGATATCCTGTGGATGGGCTGAAATATGATGGATTTACATCCATTCACTATGCCTATATGGTCAAAGTGATACAGGAACCAGAACCCACTTCCTTTGAGCAAGCCATGGGAAAAGAAAAATGGAAGAAAGCCATGGATGCCTTGGACGCAAATGTTACATGGGAATTGGTGCCTTTGCCTGAAGACAAGAATGCAATTGGCTGTAAGTGGGTTTATAAGGTGAAGCACAATGCAGATGGTTCTGTGAATAGATACAAGACAAGATTAGTTGTCAAGTGTTATGCACAGACATATGGCATTGATTATGAGGAAACATTCAGTCCGGTTGCAAGGATGGCAACCGTAAGAGCAGTCATTGCTATAGCTACATCAAAGGGATGGTCTTTACATCAGATGGATGTAAAGAATGCCTTCTTGCATGGTGATTTGCAAGAAGACGTCTTTATGGAGCAGCCACTAGGTTATGTTTATGCTGCTCACATCCTGAGTTTGGTTGCAGGTTGAAGAAAGCCTTGTATGGCTTGAAGCAAGCACCTAGAGCATGGTCTGACAAGATAGGACAGTATCTTGTCACTATTGGCTTTCAGATTTCCAAGGCAGATTTCTCACTTTATGTGAGAAAAACAGAGAAAGGTATTATGCTGCTTGTCATTTATGTTGATGATTTGATCATCACAGGTGATAGTGATGAAGATATCCTTCATGTGAAAATGCTATTGAAGCAGAAGTTTGAGATGAAGGATTTGGGAGAGCTGCGTTATTTCTTGGGCATTGAGGTGATTAGATCACCAAGTGGGATACAGCTGGAAAGCCAATAGGAGAGGAGGAGGAAAACCTAATTTTTCTTATATATAGTCTTCCTTCTTCATTCATTCTCCCCTCATTTCATTCATTGAAGCAAGAAAGCAAGGACGATCAAGAAAGCAAGGAAGGAAGAGCAAGAAAGCAAGAAAGAGCAAATTTTTTTGATTAATTCTTTATCTAGATTTTTTTTAAAAAATTTGAAGAGAGAGGAACTAGAGAGAGAAAGGTTCCTGCCCGGAGGGGAGGAGAAGGAGAGGATGGAGGGGCGGGAGGGAAGGGAGGAGGAGGGGAGGGAGAGACGGGGGCGGGGTTGAGGGGGGGAGGGGGGAAAGGAGGGGGGAAGGGGGGCGGGGCTGGGGTAGCCTCCCTTGGAGGGGGGGAAGGGGAAGGGGAAGGGGAAGGGGGGGGGGGGGCTGGCGGTTGCGGTCGCCAGCAGGGGGAAGGGGGGCAGGGGGAAGGGGGGGTGGGGGCTGGCGGCCGCAGCCGCCAGACCCCCTAGAGGGGGGGAAGGGGGGATGGGGGGGTGGAGGGGAGGAAGGGGGGATGGGGGGGTGGAGGGGGGGAAGGGGGGCGAGGGGGCTGGCGGGGGGGCTGGCGGCCACGGCCGCCAACAGGGGGAAGGGGGGGTGGGGGGGAAGGAGGGGGGGAAGGGGGGGCTGGCAACTGCGGCCGCCAGTAGGGGGAAGGGGGGAGGGGGGGAAGGGGGGGGGGAGGGGGGGGGTTGGCGGCCACGGTCGCCAGTAGGGGGAAGGGGGGGCTAGCGGCCGTGGCTGCTAGTAGGGGGAAGGGGGAAGGGGGGGGGAGGGGGGTGGGGGGGGGAAGGGGGGGGTCTGGCAGCCACGGCCACCAGCAGGGGGAAGGGGGGGTGGAGGGGAAGGGGGACGAGGGCGAAGGGGGGGAAGGGGGGGGAGGAGGGGCTGGCGGCCGCAGCCGCCAGCAGGGGGAAGGGGGGGTGGGGGGGGGGAAGAGGGGGGGGCGGGAGGGGGGGTGGGGGGGAAGGGGGGCGGGGGGGAAGGTGGGGCTGGCGACCGTGGCCGCCAGCAGGGGGAAGGGGGGGCTGGCAGTCACGGCCGCCAGCAGGGGGAAGGGGGGGTGGGGTTGAAGGGGAAGGGGGGGAAGGGGGGGCTGGCGGCCGCCGAGGGGGAGGGGGGGGCTGGCGGCCGCAGCCGCCAGCAGGGGGAAGGGGGGGTGGGGGGGAAGGGGGGGCTGGTAGCCGCGGCCACCAGTAGGGGGAAGGGGGGAGGGGGGCTGGCGAGGGGGAAGGGGGGAAAGGGGGCGGGGGCTGGCGACCGGGGGGGGAAGGGGGGAGGGGGGGGGTGAAGGGGGGCGGGGGGGAAGGGGGGTGGAGGGGGAAGGGGGAAGGGGGGTAAGAGGGAAGGGGGGGGTAGGCGGGAGGGAGGGGGGGGGCAGAGGGG
Source organism: Dipteris shenzhenensis (assembly GCF_047967505.1). Lineage (NCBI taxonomy): Eukaryota > Viridiplantae > Streptophyta > Polypodiopsida > Gleicheniales > Dipteridaceae > Dipteris > Dipteris shenzhenensis. Next base: position 16,190,337 of record NC_141627.1, on the reverse strand, counting down.
GGGGAGGGGTTTTGGCGGCGGAGGGAGGGGAGGGGAGGGGAGGAGGGGAGGGCGGGGTCGAGGGAGGGAGGGAGGGACGGAGGGGAGGGCGGGGTCGAGGGAGGGAGGGAGGGGGGGAGGGGAGCGGAAGGAGAGAGAGGAGAGAGAGAGGGAGAGAGAGAGAGGGAGAGGAGAGGAGGGAGCCGCAGGAGAGAGAGGGGAGAGGAGGAAGGGGAGTGAGAGAGAGAGTGAGGGGAGGGAGAGAGAAAGAGAGAGAGAGTGAGGGGGGAAGGTATGGGAGAGAGAGAGAGAGAGTGAGGGAGAGAGAAACAAGGAAGTAGAGGGAGAGAGGTCGAATTCTTATAAGAGCGACAAATAAGATTTGACTTAGGAAGAGAATGAAAGGGACTTACTAGAAAAAAGTATTAAGAAGAATGTTGAACACAAATTTGAATTCTTACAACTAAGAGTAGAACTATCACGAGCAAGAGCGACACATAAGATTCTTGCTCAAATAAGATTTGACTTACTATCACGAGCAAGAGCAACAAATAAGATTCTTGCTCAAATAAGATTACTATCACAAGCTCTTGAGCGACAAATAAGATTTGACTTACTATCATGAGCAAGAGCGACATAAGATTTGACTTACGAGAAGAATGAAAGGGACTTGACAAATAGGATTTGACTTACGAGAAGAATGAAAGGGACTTACGAGAAGAAAGTATCAAGAAGAATGTTGAACACAAATTTGAATTCAAAAGGAATGTATGAGAAGAAAGTATGAGAAGAATGTTGAACACAAATTTGAATTCAAATTTATAATGAATTCAAATTTCCCTCTCTTTTTTGAAAATTCAAATTTATGCTTAGGAGGAGTGGGCTAGTTTTTCTTATATATACTCTTCTTTCCATTCATGAATATTCTCACTCTCTCCTTATTTCATTGAAGCAACCAAGAGCTGAAGAGAAAGGATAAGCGGAGCCTTACTTTTTTCACTTTTTCCAGGTACTTGCATTCTTTTTCATTCGTCTTGTAATTCTTTTTCTTTACTTACAATTCTTTTTCAATTAGTATCTTGTTAAAGTTTTTGAGTTCTATTTCTTAAAATTCATTTTGTAATTCTTAAAATTCGTCTTGTGTTTTCTAAAGTAACTGTAATAGACAAGAAATGAAACTACAGTTCCACAAAGACTTTTTAGTTCTCTAATGTAAAGTTATAATAGACAAGAGAGACAAAGATGACATCTTCTAGGCTGAGCTAATGGAAGGTGTTTTTTAACACCATATGGCTTTGAGTTATATGATCTACTTCTTGTACAAATGTGTTATGCTTTTTTTTAAATGTACTCTAGTTTTTTAAATGTACTCTAGTTTTTTTTCTAATTTGATTTTTTAAAATCTTACTTTTTCTCTTTTAATAACATGAAGTCCTCTTTTTTTAATGTACTCTAGTTTTAATAACATGTCACGTCATTTTTTCTAATTTGCTTTTTTAAAATCTTACTTTTTGACTCAAAGTTTTGTTTTATAAGAGCCTCTTTTTTTGAAATGCTTTATCCAAAATTATCTCACAAAATGAATTTGGACAGTGCACTAGTCCAAAATTAATGAAATAGGTGTTAGTTGCCTTGTCGAGCACAGAGGGTGAGTACAGGGGTGCAGCAATGGTTGCATGTGAGGTAGCTTGGTTACATGAGCTACTTTATGATATGCATCAATCTACAGATGGGCCAGTTGTCATTTATTGTGACAACATGAGCAGTATACACTTGGCAAATCACTCAGTCTATCATGCTAGAACAAAGCACATTGAGGTGCATTATCACTATGTGCGGGAGAAGGTTTTACTAGGTCTTATTGATGTAGTTTATGTCAGCATAGAGGATCAGGTAGCTGACATATTCACGAAGGCATTGGGTGCAAAGAAGCTGCACAAGTTCAGAGACGTGCTTGGTGTGCAGGAATTGGGATTGAGCTCGAGGGGGAGTGTTGAGATATCGAGCTCCACTCGTGATATGCCAGGGTGACCGTTGTGCATTTATGTCATCGACTTGTTAGCTGCAGATGCGGTTGGTACACCGCCCATGAATAATAGCTGGATGATAGCTATTCTTATGTACTCTAGTTCGTGGCTCAGTTAGTATGCCACCTTAGTTAGCTGAGTTTGGTTTGAGACCCACATATAGGTTTCTTCTATTTCTTTGTACTAGAGTTCTTTTGGCTTACACAACTAAGAAGACAAAAACTATTTTCAGCCTCCACCTCTGTGTGTATTCCCCCATTGTGTATGTGAGAAAGTCGCAAGTGAGACTCCTTCCCTCTCTCCCAGTATCTTTACATTGTTTTCAGCAAAAGTATTGATGAGAATCGTGAACACTTAAGAATAATGTTCATTACTTTGAGGAAAGCTAGTCTGTATGTAAATAAAAAGAAAACGGTGCTATGCATGGTACGACTTAAATATTTAGGATTCATTATTACTCCTGAAGGGATGGAAATGGATCCAAAGAAAGTGGTTGCGATACTGACATGGCCTATCCCTTAGAATTTGACCTCTTTGTTGGAATTTATCCAGTTTTATCGAAGGCATATCAAAGAATTTTCGAGATAGTATCACCATTTACTAATTTGACCTCAAATAAAGTACCTTTTACATGGGGATGGAATCAACAAGAAATTTTTAACACCATAAAACAAGCAGCGATATTAGGACTAGTGTGAGAAATTGTTGATCCCCAGAAACCATTTATCGTAGAAAGTGATGCAAGTGGCATAGCAGTAGGAGCAGTTCTCCTCCAAGAGGGAAGGCTTGTAGCCTTTGAAAGCACGAAGCTTTCTCCCTCGCAACAATGGAATCGGCGAACTCATGTAGAGTTGTATGCTGTTGTCCATGCTTTGAAAACATGGAGACATTATTTGTGTGGTTTAGAGTGCTATGTTGATGTAGATCATGATACTCTGAAACATTTCTATAAACAACTTGACTTGAGAGGTTGCCAAGCTAGGTGGGCATAACTCCTGCAGTAGTTTAACATGACGATTCGGTACCGAAGAGGGCAGGATAATAAAGTTGATGATGCATTATCGTGCATTATTCATAATATAAGTTTCACGATATTAGAGAGCACTCTAATGGTCAAGATTAGAGAAAATCAAAAGGTGGAAAAGTTCGTCGATAGCCTTTGGCCTAAGGCTTATATGCTTAAACCCGGGGAAAAAAATGACCTGGCATCCAGAAAAGACCAAACTTATGCAAGATATACCATAGCGGATAGTATGCTGAAACAAAATAACAAAGTAGTAGTATGTAATTAGAGTGATCTCAAGCAGAGGGTCCTTCACCAGTGCCGTGATAGCCCATGTGCGGGACATCCAGGTGTTGAGAAGACATGATCTCGTGAAGCGAGATTTCTTTTGGCAAAAAATAAAAAAGCATACTCATGAATATGTGGCATATTTTTTTGTGTGTCAAGTGAGTAAGGCAAAACGGGTGAAGACACCCGTCCTTTTACAACCTGTGGAAATACCACTAGGTAGGTGGGAGAGCATTTCCATGGACTTTATAGTTGGTCTATGTACGACACAAGGTGGATATGATTCTATCCTTGTGGTGGTTGATTGTCTCACCAAGATGGCTCACTTCATTCCAATTAGGGAGTCCGTTGGTGCCCCACAAGTGGCAGATTTGTTTATTAAACATATATTTCATCTACATGGATTACCCAAATCCATAGTGTCAGCAGATAGCGATGTTAAATTTACTAGTTATTTTTGGACTGCAGTGTTTGAGGCACTAAGGACTGAGTTGGGAATGAGTAGTGGGGATCATCCTCAAGTAGATGGTCATATGGAAATAGTCAACCAAACTTTAGAGGATATGTTTCGTTGAGGCAACATGCGTGGGACAAGTGGTCGCCACTAGTGAAATTTGCCTACAATGATTGGAAAACATTACTCTAAAAGAATGAGTCCATTCGAGTTGAACTATGGTTATAGACCAGTGAATACAACTACAGTTGGAATACCATGGAAAGTGGCAGTGCCGCAAACTATGTGATTCAGATGCAGGAGATACTAGCAATTGCGAAAGCAAACATCCGCCAAGCTATGGCTAGAGCTAAGGCGTATGCGGATGAAAAGAGATCCGTTAGAGAATTTGAGGAAGCAGAAAAAGTTTTCCTCAGAATTCCTTCACACTCTAAGGACTGCAGTGTTTGAGGCACTAAGGACTGAGTTGGGAATGAGTAGTGGGGATCATCCTTAATTAGATGGTCACATGGAAATAGTCAACAAACGTTAGAGGATATGTTTAGAGTACATGTTTCGTTGAGGCAACATGCGTGGGACAAGTGGTCGCCACTAGTGAAATTTGCCTACAATGATTGGAAAACATTACTCTAAAAGAATGAGTCCATTCGAGTTGAACTATGGTTATAGACCAGTGAATACAACTACAGTTGGAATACCATGGAAAGTGCCAGTGCCGCGAACTATGTGATTCAGATGCAGGAGATACTAGCAATTGCGAAAGCAAACATCCGCCAAGCTATAGCTAGAGCTAAGGCGTATGCGGATGAAAAGAGATCCGTTAGAGAATTTGAGGAAGCAGAAAAAGTTTTCCTTAGAATTCCTTCACACTCTAGGTCTTTGATTGTAAGAGAGTGTGTTATCACCCACATATTGTGGGTTGTGGTTAATTATGAAAGGTAGTGTTGAGAGACCATCTCAACATCATGTATTTGATCTGTGCATAGCAATAACCCAATAGAGTGCTAAGGGTTAGATGCCCTAACCTTAACCCTAACCCTAACCCTAAAAGGATTTATATATATCCTATAAATTTAACTAAATCTAGTGTATAGTTAGTCATTTGTGGTGTGCTCTCTAGCTGTTCCCTCTCTCCTCATCTCCACTCTTCTCCTCTCCCCTTTTCATTTTTTTTCATGGTATCAGAGCAATCTTGCCTTCCGCTGAGGCATTGCGATCCTTGGGAGAGTGCAAGTGATCGAGAGATTGAGTGTTCCATTCACTTCCATAGAGTGATAGAAAATTTCCGTCCATTGAGAGAATCCCGTCCAATCTTTGTAAGAATTTCCATTCATTTTGTCTTGAGAGATTTGTGAAAGCTTGGAGAGAAAGGTAGGGAAAGTTCCATGAGATATCTGAGAGGAAATCCTCTCTTTAAGAGATTCCTAAGAGAGAGGGTTAGTGGTCCTTAGAGCAAAAAAAAAGTTAGTGAAAAGTGTTGAAAGAGAAATCTCTCTGGTCTATGAGAGAGAGAGAGAGAGAGAGAGAGAGAGAACGACCTCTCTATTCTACAAGGGCACTATCTACAAGCATCTCCAACAAGACCACGTGCAGCCACTGTAAGGCAACCTTCAGCCTGTCGGTCGTGCACTTCTTCTTCACACTTGGTCAATAGCACCTTCCATAGCATAGTGACTCTTCTACAGCGCCTGACATAGCAGCTCTTCTAAGGTCTATGATACGTAGCAAGCGGCCTTGCAGGTCCTCCATCAACACAATACTATAGCAGCTCTCCTTGCACAACAGACGCCATCAACTGGCCAGGCTAACAGTCCTTTGCAAAAGTGACGCATGAGCAGCGACTCAGCTCCAACTGCGATCGAATCCTTCTGTCTCTACAACAACGGACTCTAGAGCCCTCCGGCCAGCCAGCGCTCACCTCGAAGGAACCACCATCTACAGCGGGTATCCATGTTCACCATCTCCGAGCTCATGTGACCTCTCTAAAGTAGTGCTTGCATCACCAGCAGCAGCTAGCTCCTTAGCCGTCTCAATACCACGACCTTGCTTCTATCGACTGCACGCTCTGCACTGCGGCTGCTCCTTTCTCTCCAAACGAGTGACCACTCAACAACTAGCCACGACCTAGCCAAGCCTCCACAAACATCCCATCCACGAACCGGCCAATAACTCCAAAGGGCTCCAAACTCAGCACACCTCAATCGATTGTAGCAACGGCTTCTCCACCAACAACGCATAACGACCTCCAAATCTTCACATCCAAGATGCCTATGAGAGAGACAACGCCACGTGGCTCTCCGAAGACCACAACCCACTATTGGTCAACTATAACCCAAAGTCAAGTTAACCCCGATTGGGTCACCACACTAAAGTTTGGTCTAGACTGAGACACATGGCACCACGGACTTGTGACACATGGCATCCTTATCTTCTTTGCCACATCAACAACTCTTATCCATGTTACCACACCATCATTGCACGATCAGTTGACATGTCACTTGTCCACATCATCAAGACACCTCAGCAGTGACACCTAATCAGTGCATAGTAGTTACCACCTCATCATCTGCCACGTGGCACTGACCCCCTGCTAGACACAGTCACCTCTCTATAGGCACACTGTGCACACTGCATGTGCACTCATCTGCCAACCGAAGCACATTGCTCCACTAGTATACCTCTTGGCAGGCACACCCCTACATGTGACTCTGAGTGGCACATCATCACTAGCATCCTTTTTTGCCCCTCCACCTTGAGCAAACGATATCTCTTAATCTAGGAAGAATTTGAGGGTGCTCGAAAAAGGACAAACGCTCGATTTTTCGTGCTCATGCTCGCCACATCACATACACATTTCGGTGTAAGTATTACAAACTTTTGAGCCCCGGTGATAAATCCATTTCTTACATGCACATCAGTCTTTACATCGATGCATCTGACCCAGCACATAAAACGAACAAAGAAAATGAATTATTTGTTGCTTTTACATTGCTCGACGGTTGGTCTAGATTTGGTTCAAAGTAGATAAGATCATCCATAGCGGAGAGAACTCCAAAGCAGCCAATCAAGGCCATGCCAAAAAATTCCTAGATAGTTCCTTCTCGGAGTCAGAGTCCCTTCGCTCACATGCGGTTTTCACATCATTACTTTACCTGAAACCCGACGTTCCAAAGTTTAGTGAGTAGACTTCATCAGAGTGTTCAAAGGCATTGACCGATTGTTCAGTGTGCAGATAGCACATGATTTGATTTCACACACACATGCCATCATTGTAAAGCCTATTTGGATATTTTTTGAGATTGTGCACTTTATTCAAGCCTTGTAAAGCCTCTTGGCTATTTTTGACATCATTTGCCACAAGCCTTGTAACAGATTGGATTATATATTGCAGTTCTATCTCCACCGCGATAGTTCATATTTCACTTGATACAATCAATGTATTGTAGTTGATTCAGATAGTGATTTCACAGAAACTTTGAGTACATTTCTTGCACCATGTCTACGACTAGCAGCCTCAATTTGGAGGCATCTGCTAAGCTAGACAACTCTAATTATAGCTAAGCTAGGCATCTGCTAAGCCAGACAACTCCAACTACGGCACATGGAAATACCAAATCGAGAACATTCTTGTACTTCCAAACAAATGGGAGTATGTCGATGGGTCTACAGCAAGACCATTGGTGGATGATCCAGCCACCAGCAGTAGCTCTACTCCACCTATTGTCACAGCACCAGTAGCAAGATCTACAGCGGGATCTACAGCTACACCAATAGTGACCACACCTGTAGCAGATCCTGCCATTGCCCGAGCACAGGAAGAATGGGATAAGAAAGACAAATATGCATATCATTTGATCAAGCAGAATGTACAAGATGTCATGCTAGGACAACTCAACATAGTCAAGACATCAAAAGAAGCATGGGATATGTTCATAGCTCTCTATGAGTCCAAGAACACTTCACAATGGGAAACTAGATAAACCAGAGTTTCCGCAACACTAGTGAAACTGGTCATGCTTATATACTCAGGATCAAGGATTACAACAATCAACTCGCAGCAGTAGGAGAGACCATGACCTAGTAGAAAATGGTTCAAGTCAACTTGAATGGACTAGGAGAGGGATATGAGAATCTAGTCTAGAGTATTGCCATTCAACGATAAATTCCAATACTGGAAGAAATTCAGTCAATGTTACTTGTTGTTAAAGAACTCTGGATGCAAGCCATTCACGCACGCAAAGGTCATTCCAATGATCAAGCATTCATAGCTTCAGATAGAAGCAGAGGCAGAGGTAGATTATTTTAGCGAAGTGGACATCATCATTAACAAAGTCAGCATCAAAGTCAGAATCAGCATTAGCATCATCCTCAGCAACATCAACATTAGAAAAGAGGAAATCATTCCAATCGAGGAAGATTCCAAGGATGAGGGAATGCATCCACCAATGTGTCAAACATTCAGTGCAACTACTATCATAAGTTTGGACACTATGAAAGAGATTTCCGCAAGGCAGCACGACCAAGGTGGTCAATCTAGTAGCAATCAAGGGAACTTGCAAGGAAGAGAAAACCATCATGGCTGACATTCAAGTCATAGTTATTATGCCAATGAACCTGAGAATATGTTTCTTGCAAGCGAGGATATGCAGAATACTAAAACAGTGTCTCTTGACACTGATTGTTATTCGAAAGGGGAATTCAGTTATCAAGTCAATTAAGCAGATCAAGATCCTTGGCACATTGACAGTGGCACATCATTTCATATGACAAAACATCACGAATGGTTCACAGAGATAAAACCATTAGAAGGACATAAGAATGTTATCTAGACTGCAAATAACACACCGAATCCAATTCCAAGGAAAGGCATTATCCCTATGAACAATTTCACAGGTTCAAAAGGATTGGTGAAAGATGTACTCTTTGTTCCGAAGCTCAGTAAGAACCTCTTGTTAGTTGGTCAAATGACAGAACACAACTATCGAGTCATCTTTGATGGAGATGAATGCATGGTCAGAGACAAATCCAGAGCATATCAGCAGCTAGTAGGAAAAGTAGTCAAGGAAGGACGCTTATTCAAAATGCTAGCTACAGTATCAGATTTGCATGCCATGTTAGCTCAATCGCACTAGATGCCACTTTCCACAAAATGGCATAAGAGATATGGACATGTCAATTCCAACAGCTTGATAGAGCTAAAAAATCAGAATATGGCAATTGAAATTCCTAAACTACAGTTTCTTGGAAAAGTTTGTGAAGCATGCTGCTTCGGTAAACAAAAGCGTACCAACTTTGGGAGAAGTACCTCTCAAGCTAGATGTATTATTGATTTGATACACACAGATGTATGGGGCCCGTAGCATCAATGGTTCACTTTACTACTTGACTTTCATTGACGACTACAACAGATATTGTTGGGTCTACTTTCTAAAAGAGAAATCTAAAGTCTTTTCCAGATTTCAAGAATTCAAAACTATTGTAGAAAACCCAACAAGTAGAAAGATCAAAGTCATGAGATCAGATAGAGGAGGTGAATACATGTCTTTAGCAATCATGAACTTTTGCAAAAGTAATGGCATTTAAAGACCTTTTACTCGTGTAGATACTCCTCAGTAGAATGCAAGAGCTGAAATGAAGAATGATACTTTAGCAGACAGTGCTAGAGCAATGCTCAATGAGAAGCATCTTCCGAATCAGTATTGGGCAGAAGCAATTGCCACTGCAAACTACTTACTTTATCGGCTTCCAATCGAACTGATTCAGGGTATGATACCTTATGAAGTATTCACTGGACACAAGCCACACATTGGGCATCTCCGCATATTTGGTTGCATATCATATGCCCACATACATGACAACCATTGCAAAACATTGGATGCAAGGTCACGTAAAAGCATCATGGTTGGCTACAGTAAGAATAAAGCAAAGCATACAAATTGTATGATCCCATCAACTGAAAGGTCATTAACTCGAGATGTAATCTTTGATGAGGAATCAAAATGGAAAACCTCAAATATGTAGGAGATAGACACACTAATTACTCAATCACCTATAGAAAAGGTTGATGAAGAAGAGCAAGAATTGCTAAAGACACCTAAGAAGAGCCACAACAACTTAGATGGTGTACTAGGAAAAGCAAACCACCTACCAGATTGACATGTGCTCAAAAAGGCAAAGCAATTCAGGTTGAAATGACCAATTATGCTCTTATGATTATGATCATTGGCTACAGAAGGCTAGTGTACTTTGAAGATGCAGTTGACAAGCCAGAATGGCAAACTACTATGAATGAAGAAATGGAAGCTTTGTACAAAAATAATACTTGGGAATTATGCAACCTTCTACCAAGAAAGAAGGCCATAGCAAAGAAATGGGTTTACAAAGTGAAGTACAATCCAGATGGAAGTATTAAAAGATACAAAGCTAGACTAGTTGCAAAAGGGTTTGCACAACAATGTGGTCTAGACTATGATGAGACTTATGCTCCAGTAGCGAAGATGGATTCCATACGGTTCTTGATATCACTAGCGACACTCAGCAGATGGAATGTGTACCAGCTAGATGTCAAGAATGCTTTTCTCAATGGTTACCTAGACGAGGAAGTCTACATGTAACAACCATTAGTTTATGTTGAACCAAGAAAAGAGAATCAGGTTTGCCATCTCAACAAAAGTCTCTATGGCTTAATGCAAGCACTTAGAAGTTGGTACAATAGAATCGACAAGTATTTTGCTAATTCGGGATACATAAAATCCAATGCAAATCATACTCTCTACTACAACGTTCAAGGGGAAGACATTGCTATTGCACTTTTGTATGTAGATGATCTGATTGTGACTGGAAGCAATGATAGCTTCATCAAAAGGTTGAAACAAGACTTATCTGTAGAGTTTGACATGAAAGATCTTGAACTTATGCACTATTGTCTTGGAATTTGTTAAGGATGGTGTAAATTACACCATCTACATAGGACATAGGGGCAAACCCTAACCCTAACCCTAACTCTAAGGGGTTCACATGTATATACTCATGTTCATGTTCAATACAACTTAGTGTATAGGTAGCTATATCGTGTGCACTCCTCTCTCTCTTCGTCTCTCACTTCCGTTATCATGGTATGAGAGCACTAGGTGCTCCCACTCCCTTCATGAGTGTCAAGCCCTCCTTCCGTGAGGCATCTTCCATCAAGAGAGTTTTCTGTTCATCAAAGAGAGTGAAAGCCCTTGCTTCATCAAGACGTAATCCCTTGCTCCGTCAAGGCACAAGCCCTCTCTGTGAGGCTTCTCAAGCTCATCTTGTAGAGCTCATTCCCCTCTGCATCAGAAAGCTCATCATTCTGAGCTATGGAGCTTGACATTTAGGTTGTTGAGAGATTATGTTCCTTGTGAGGAGGTTTGAAAGATAGTCTCAAAAGTTTCCTGCAAGAGAAAGGTTCAAGCCTTTAGTTCTCTATAAGCTTTCTGAGAGCTTTGAGAAAGACACTCTATAGCACTTGGCAAGCTCACAAGCAAACTCCAGTCAGTCCAATCGATAGGCTTCTTCAAGCTTCTTCATTAGCTCTTAAGCCCCAAGCACTCTAAGCTTCCAACTTTGCCTCAACTATTTCAACTCTAAGCTTCTTCATCGGCTCTTAACCCCCAAGCACTCATCTATAACAAGCGGCTCTCAATGGCACTTCACGGGCTCATAGCTTCTTCAAGCTTCAGCTTCAATGCTCATGCAAAGCCATCCATCGCTGATGCTTTCACCTCTGATACAGGGCATATCATCTCCTTGGACAAAGTTTCCACGAGCAATACAGATCAGTAGATCAATCTTCAATACATTCTAGCATCGGCTCACTCATGCCGCATTGCATCCTTGGATCCAATTATCACCACCACCTCTTTTGATCAGCAGATCATTCCTTAGCACAATGATACCTATGCATCAGTGCGGTCCTGCCCTGGTGCAGTGGACATTATCAAGTTCAGCCATAGTGCAACCTAGGGAGGTTCAGTGTTTCATCATGCACTTATGGCTGTTGTATACAGTCCATACTTGATGCAGATTAGTGGTTGGGCCCATGACTTCAGATCGGTCCCTACATCAGCATTCGGCACCTCCAATGCCTCACGGACATCTTATGCACTTTCAGCTGTATTTCAAGCTTCTAGGTCTTTATACTGTCAACTCCTTCTTGACGAGCCTTTGATAGATGCTACATCCCATGCCGATGGATGTTTAGCTATGCACACATCAGATGACCTTCGGCTCATGACAGTTGAGCATATAGGTTCGACAGGTTGCCATACTGAGAGTGCTCTCAACGGAAGCAAGAACAGAAGAGGGAGAGAGAGAAACAGATAGCCACACAAGTTTTGGTGGGTGCAGAACCACACTAAACACACAACCTCCCACTTAAAGGACAATGTGCCTTTAAGGGAGAACAACCAGTGAGCATACTATCCAATGCCCATCAATACATGACAATACTCAAACCGCTGACTAGGTAGACTCTTCGTCAGCATATCTACAGGGTTATCATCTGTATGAACCTTAACAAGCTCTATGCGCTTGTCCTCAAGTACCTCCCTGATGAAATGGTACCTGACCTCAATGTGTTTGGTGTTTGCATGAAAGACCGGATTCCGTGCTAGCTGAATAGCACTCATGGAATCACTATGCAATGTCGGTACACTTGTATGAATCCCCAAATCTCCCACTAGCCGATCAAACCATATAGCCTCCTTGCAACCCTTTGTGGCTGCAACATACTCAGCCTCTGTGGTAGACAAAGCAACGCACTTCTGTGTGCAAGACATCCACGACACTGCACCACCTGCAAAGGTGAACACATAACCAGAAGTGGATCTCCTACTATCCACATGCCGTGCATTGTCTGAATCTGTGTACCCAAGTACACGCATGTCTCCTCTACCAAAGTAGATGCACATCTCCTTGGTACCCTTCATGTACCTCATGATGCACTTAACTGCCTCCCAATGCCTCTTTCCTAGATTAGCCATATACCGGCTAACAACTCCCACTACAAATGCAATGTCTGGTCTATCAGCTATCATAGCATACATAAGACTCCCAACTGCTGATGCATAAGGAACCTTGGCCATCATGGTTTGGGACTATCTGTATGACCAGTTGAGAGTGCTCTCAACGGAAGCAAGAACGGAAGAGGGAGAGAGAGAAACAGAGAGCCACACAAGTTTTGGTGGGTGCAGAACCACACTAATCTTCTTTTTCATTCATTTATATATGTGTTTGAGTATTGTACATAACTGGGGTAAAGGCACAGTGACCTTTAACCCCCACAGATACCTTGTCATTTGTATGGGCCTCTTCATAAGCAGAGTAGTGTATCACACTTGCACCTTCGGCCCCATATTTTCAGTCCCTGGATCACTTTGTCCAGACAGATTATGTGGTCTTCTTCGATCCTCTTCGATCCCGCATCATTCGACAAAGATTATACTTCTATTGCAACATACCTCACACATTGCTGTCAGTTCTTTTGGGTTGGTGACACCCTCGTAGGTCACAACCTAACGGATTTGTTCTCCATCACTACATCGACTCGCTTCACATGTGGATGCCTTTTCTTTTAGATAGCAACACAATCCATGGTGACTTATGACATGTTTAGCATGCAGCCATACACACATTTATCCACGCTACCTTCTTTCGATCGACCAGTATTTGATCTAGGTGGACCTAACTTTCTACGCATTTCCTTCCTCTTCCTTTCGGCCTATCACTTGGGTTTTATTCCCAAAGGCAAAGGATGACCCACAACTTAAGAGGGGGAAATCCACAACATGTACAAGATCTTGTAAGCTATACTCATTGTACATGCTTCTACTACGTAGTCACTGTGCTCACATACACATATACTACTCTAATTTCTCTCAGTTTTGGATGCTATCATATGCACCATCGCACATGCCAATACATCTCTCATGCACGGATATGAAGGGATGCACCCAAAAAGAGGTGACCATTGCTATTTGAAAGAAACTAATATGTCTATATAGAAATAAAGTAAAATACTATCCAGATATGGATATGTATATATCCATGTATCACTGGCACACTCGATGGATAGGAATTTTGGAAAAATTCGTGGACCTAAACCGACTCTGATGCTTAACTCAGTAAATTATAGGGTAATCAAGTAACCTTTCTTCATGAGGCAACATCTCCTCATTCCAAGACTATGTTGGAAAATAGAGAGAAGAGCCTGGTGCAATACCGAGATTCCAACAGCCTCCAAACATAGATGCTTACAAGACTCCCAAAAGTGCTAGTGTTATTCTATACAGTAGCTTAAAAAATAGAAACTAAATACAAAATGTAATCATGAAATGATTTGTGTTGAAAAACATAATTGGTTTTTCAATTATTAAATTCTCTATGTTTAAAAACATAGTTTTGGAGCAAAAATAAGAAGAAGAATTTAAATTTACTAATATGGATCAATGGTTTCAGTATTCATGTGCTCCACAGTACCATATTTATCATTCTTAACATTAGCATTAGTTGTGCTAGAATGTCACCTGCATCAATATTAGAAGTAATTTGAATAATTTTTGTCTCAACTGCTTGCTCAATTGAAGTAAAATTAGTAAACTACTCAATTGGTAGTTCCACACTACATTGTTCAACCAAATCAATACCTTGCTCTGCTACTTATTCTTTCTCTTCCAAGATATTACATACTCCATCAACAATATCTATCACACTAGTCTCAGCAAATTGTTGTAAATCAAATCTCTCCCCCGCTTATTCTCTAAGCAATATCTCTCGTGCTACTTGTAGCAGTAGTCTACTCTTCTGGATGCTCAATATCTACTTCCACCTGTGTCACAACTTCTAGTTCTTTCGGTATATCAATATTAAATGATTTTCAAAGAACAACTTTTGCTTTCTTTGCATTAGCAATATTTGGTCTTGTCTGAGTTTGCACTTCTGGAGCACTAATTACTTCTTGCTCCTTGGAGGTTTTGGGCTCCTCTTTTGTTAAACCTAATTCTCCTAGTTCAAAAGTTGATGTAGTAAAAATGACTTGCTTGGATCTTTTCTCCTCATAGAACTCCTTCTAAAATGCTTCCAGTTGTTCTTGCAAAATGGCGACTCTAATGGACTCATCAATCCTCAGATGATCAGAGAATCGGTGATCTAATGTTATCATCATTTTCTCCTTGACCTAAACCCACATATCTTTCATACAATTATGTAACTATTTTTGTATCTCTTCAAAGCTCCTCCCACTCATAAAAACTCCTTCTACCTCCAAAGTATCCTCATCAGACATAGACTTGATTTGAGTTTCTACATCCACCAAGGCATTCAACCTATCCTGGAGCAGTGGGGTGTTTTCTATCCTCAATTTAGCATTCCTTTCCATTAACTGATTTAGTTGTTCTGATAAAGTGCCCTTCAATTTTGTCAGCCATTGTCGAACATCTTGCACAATGGTTGTCTTAGCAATCTCACTAATTGCTACAATCTTTGAGTCTTTTAAAAAATCATTGCACTCTGCTTTTAAATCTCCACCAAGACCAATTCATTCTCTTCTGCCCTCTACTGTGCTTCCTTCTGACTCTACTGCAGCTGCTCCCTATTTTGCATCCATACTTTTTTTTCATTTGTCACCTGCTTGACTTCTGTCTGCAACCTTGTGAGCTTGTTAGCATGTGCTTCTTGAATCTTTCATGACCATGTCTAAAGGCTTTATGCATCTTCCTTTCAGTGCCTAGCTCCTCCATCAACAATTGTACATTTTGCAGTTTTCCCTTTTGTTGTTGGTGATAACTTGACAAAATATTAAAAGAAGAAATTAATTAAGAAATCACCTTATCAGCTTGCTCTTACTGTCATTCTCTTGATGATAAAGGCACAATTGGCTAACTTGGCACATACATTTCTACTTGATGAATACTCTACTGATTAGTTACGCTTTCTGGGGATGGTATTATAATGAGTCCTATGGCTTTTCCTCTCGCTTGTTATCTGCAAACAGGCATACCTTCACCTTTCGTATAGGGGTCTCTCTAGCATGCTCTACCTTCCCTTTCTATTCTTGTTCTATCAAAGGAAATTATTCATCATGAGCAGGTGGCTCATTTATATTCAACTCTTTTTCTATCTTGGATCCCCTTTGCTTAAATTTTAACTTCACAATCTTCCTGGTACTAGTAGTGGGACGAGGTGGTGATGTAAACTCTGTCAAAGGCACCTTCATAGGGCTTTCTAACCCTCCTATTACTACAATAAGTCTTCTTGGTTGTCCAGCCACGTTAATATACTCATACCTGGTAGTTAACATCTGCCTCATCTTGGTTGGCATAATACTTCTATGTTTTTCCTTGCCCAATACTTCCCCCATAATTTTGGTGTGGACAATCCCAGCCCAATTATTTGGTGACCATTTTTCAGCATAAAAAATCAAGGAGTGGTTTGCCTCCAACATGTAGTCATACTTTGTGAGAAATAAAACCAGTTCCAAAAACTAGAGAAACTGATTATGGGCTTACCTGACTCCTACAATTCTTAATCATGCAATATAACCAAGTGGTTTGAGGCATACCAAAATTTGCTACCATCTGTTGCATTGTGCAGTTCACTTCCACTTTGGTTGATGCATCAGGACGCAGAGGAAACTGACAGGCTCTTGAGACAACCTCCTCCATAAGCTGTAGACCTTGAGCTAGGTAACCCCTTGACTCTTGCAATTTTGCAAACTATTCATCTGCCTGCAAATTAATTTGCTACTTCCACCATGGGCACTAGTGGTATCCTTCCAACCCCATCTTCTATAACCAAATTTGGTTCTCTATTTTGTTGTCATCCAAGTAATCAATAAATGGCGATGATTCAAAAACTGCATACTAACTTACTTGCCTAGCTTGTTTGAGCTCTAACTCCACCATGTTGTCTTCTAGCTCTTCCATCTCCTGTGCTTTTAGACCAAGGGTCTGAGATGGCTTGAAGGACACCTTACACTTGCCCATACTCCTGGATAGTGTTTGAGAATCAGAGTTTGTTTGTGTTGCTAAAGTTGCAATTGCAATATCACGTGCTGTTGGCAATGGTCAACTGTGCAATAGCCCTCCCATGCTAACTTTTGAATTCATTGACTTGACCTCTTGCCTGCAACTAATATTGAGGACAAGGATGCTATTGAAATGGTTGCTGGAATCAAACGTCTACAGTTTAAGCCATCTCTTTGAAGTGACAGACACATGTAGCCTATTAGTCAGCTGAATATGAGCCGCTGCTGCTACTGTATTATATCCGGATACTGTGCCAGCTTGAAATTCCAACTCTGGATCCTCTGATTAGGCTATCGATTCTCGTAATCCTATAAAAGTCTTCATGTGAAATTTGTTAATTGGTGTTGGGAATACGTTGCCGTGTAAGTCTCCAAGTCGTAAACCAACCGGAATGGTATCATGCCCATGGTGACTTTAAAATCCATTCTGTATGCCCACAAAGTTGAGTCCTTTTTTATATCCTAGTCCTTCTGGTTCTCAGATACAGTCATCTTTAGAATCCACTTCATTGTCTTGTTATTACTCTTCGCCTCTCCGTTTTTTTGCGGATTATACATCGTAGCCATCTTGTGAACTATCATATGCACATCTATCAATTGCTTCACCATCACATTTAGAAAGTGAGTCCTCTGATTCGACACCAATTCAATCAGACAGCCGAATGTAGGATTCACACTTATCTATGGACATGAACCAAAAAAGGGTCTACACCAATAAAATTCGAGAGCCATGTTTCAAGCGTTTAACACACGTCCACGAACAATCCCATGTGGACTATGCCCCATGGATAAAAAATGTTTTTTTTAATTAGATTCGTGATTACATTGGAATGCATTTAATATTTATTTCTTATTTGTCCGCCCTTTGTGAATAAGCCGCGGACAAACCTCTCAAAATGTCTCAAAAGGGGGCGGACATTCACAACATCCACATTTCTTATCTGTGGACGTTTGTGAATGGGGCCTAAGGGTGATGTTGATTGACGTCTTGATTTTTTTCAATTATTTTTTAACACACCCACACCACACTCACATACACCCGTGGTCTTATCGAGGGGCACCTCGCCCTGGATGGGCAATATGTCCACAACTGTGGCACTCACGCACTCCACACAGCGCACCCCGCCCCCCAAACCATGACACGTGGAGGCACCATCAGCTACTAAAAGCTCCTCCCATCTCCATCACCTCTGGAGCCACTTTGATTAGGAAGCTTGATGATATCGATCGGCCAAGCTTCATGCACCCCACAACCTTTGCCACTTACAATGGTTAATGGTGCGTATAAAAAGTACAGGAGTGTCTCTCTTGCGAGGGAGTCCAAGCCCCTACCTCCAGCTAGGACTCCATGGGTTCAACTCTTGGAGCCCAACATTCAAACCACTAGGCCAAAGCCTTGGAGAGGATTGATTTGCATATTGGGGACGAGCACCCGAGAGGTATGTGTGCTCATCTATTGAGCACCGTAAGAGGTTTCCAAGCCTCACATCTATTCATAACCCACATCTATTTCTTAAAGTTTTAAGCCTCACATCTATTCGTAACCCATCAACGAGCTCGCGATGGAGGTCCCTAACCACCATTTTCAGCAACATGAGCAAACAGAATCGGAAGGTACAATGGATTGCACTCAGACTGAGCCTTTTCTAGGCAGCTCGGAACTGAGGACATGGATCATTAGACTAATCTGGACAACTGCAGCCCCAAAGATCTGCTGCGACATTCCATATATACTGTATCAGAAAACATTATTCTTGGGGGCTGAGTGCCCTCCGAAAGTGATCGTGAGCTTGTCTGCGGTCCTTGTACTGGGGCGTCAGATTTTGAGCCAATGCGCTTACTTTGGGCACCGGAGCCCCCTTGCGCATTGGTCTTCTTAGTCTCCAAGATTCGGTTTCTTTGGTTTTGAGGTGTCTTCCGGAGGTTATCACATTTTGTTGTGTATGACCTAGTTCTCTTCTTACGTCTTCTTTGGTTATGGGTCCACAGCTTAGAGTACCCCTCTGCAGCCATACCGTTGGTGCATGCAGCACTGGAAGTGCAGCCTGTAAGAGATTGTCTCAGCTGAATGAGGTTAAGGAAACTTGTATTTATATGGTCAAACGTTCAAATGAGCTTCCAGTATACAAGGTAAATAATTTGATGCAGGTATATGTGAACCGTGGGAGCATGGTGGATGCTCTTCATGTGTTTGACAACATGCCAACCCGTGATGTTGTGTCATGGAACATTATGATCCTAGGCTATGCCAAGCATAATCATGGTTTGCGGGGTTTGGAGTTGTATGCACAGATGCGCCACGAAGGTGTCCCACCCAGTGATCGAACCTTCGTTGGCACGTTGAAGGCCTGCAGTTTCTCGGAACGGAAGCAATTTGATGGGAAACATGCAAAAGCAGAATGGTTGGAGATAGTTAGAGCAATCCACACAGATATAGTAACGAGTGGCTTTGAGTCAGACATATTTGTGGGAAACTCATTGGTGGATATATACGCAAAATGTCGGAGCCTGGAGGATGCGAGGTGTGTCTTTGACAAATTGCCTTATCGGGATGTTGTCTCTTGGAATGCTTTGATCCTAGGGTATGGCAAGCAGGAAGATGGTGCACAAGCTTTGGCATCATATGTAGAGATGCACCAGGAAGGTGTCCAACCAAATGATCGAACTTTTCTTGGTGCATTGAAGGCTTGCAGTATCCTGGCAGCGACGAATGAGTGGAAGAAAGTTGATGGTAATTTTGCAAAAGCATGCTGCCTGGAGAAAGGTAGAGCCATTCACTACCAAGCAATGAAGAGTGTCTTTGAGTTGGATGTATATGTGGGAAACATTTTGGTTGACATGTATGCGAAATGTGGGAGCATGGAGGATGCATGGTGTGTTTTTGAAAAATTGTCTCATCGTAATGTGGTCACATGGACTGCTATGATCCTGGGATTTGCCAACCAGGAAGATGGTGCCATGGCTATGAATTTGTTTGCTCACATGCACCAGGAAGGTGTCCAACCAAATGATCGAACGTTTGTAGGTGCATTGAAGGCCTGCAGTAACCTGGCAGCATTGAAAGAGAGGAAGCGAGCTGATGGGAAATCTGAGAAAACAGGATGCCTAGCAAAAGGTAGAGGAGTCCACCTCCAAGTAATAAAGAGTGGCTTTGAGTCAGATGCATTTGTGGGCAATACCATAGTGGACATGTATGCAAAATGTGGGGCCTTGGAGGATGCACGGTGTATCTTCAACGAGTTGCCTCATCAAGGTGTGGTTACATGGACTGCTATGATCCTGGGCTATTCTGAGCAAGATGAAAGTGAGGAGGCTTTTAAACTGTATGCACAAATGCAAGAGCAAGGTCTGTTGCCAAATGGCTTTACCTTTTTTGCCATCCTGAAAGCATGTGATAACATTGCAGCTTTGAAATTTGCAAAGGGACTACATTCTCAACTTGGTTCTCCTGGATTTGTGTCTACTACAATGGTGGCAAATAGTCTTATGCACATTTATGCCAAGTGTGGGAGCATGGTTGATGCCCAATCTTTGTTTGATTCGTTGCCCACAAGGGATGTTTTGGCATGGAATGCATTGATTGCAGGATATGCCTATCAGGGTGAGAGCGAATTTGTGTTTCATTTGTTTCAGAGAATGAGGCAGGAAGGCATAGAGCCAGATGGGGTCACTTTCCTTAGTGGCCTCATTGTATGCTGTCATGTGGGTCTAGTAGATAAAGGCCTGAACTACTTTCAGGCTATGAGGAAACAGTATGGCATCGTCCCAGCTATTGAGCATTACACCGCCATGATTGATCTCCTGGGTAGGGCAGGCCAACTGGGGGAGGCTGTGGCGATTGTAGAGAAGATGCCTTTTCAACCTGATGTTGTCGTATGGACAACTGTGCTAGGTGCTTGCCAAAAGTGGAAGCATGTAGAGGTTGGAAGGCATGCCTTTGAAAATGTGATGAACTTGGACAAAAGCTTTCTTCATCATATGTCTCAATGGTAAATATATATGTGAATGCTAACAGGATTGAGGGTAATAATAGAACTGAGGCCAATGATACAGAATGCTCCAGCACACAGGAAGCCAGCCAGGAACTGGTGGACTGACCTAGACGAAAAGTGCATACTTATGTGCCAGGAAATACAAGACAGATATACATGTAAAAACTGAGAACAACTTTCAAATTTGAAGGAAGGTTATGTGTTTGAGTTATGGACACATGCATGTCATAAGAATATATGGGATGGGAATGATTGTCACAAGGTTACTGTTTGATAGAATAGCAAAGTATTATTTGCAGAGATGCAAGTCACTGTCAAATCTACAAAGAGGCTTAGCGTTCTTATAGGGACTATTGGTAAGAACATCCATAAATAACAGCATCCTTCTGTTCTAGATCTTGTTTGCCAATGGAATTCCCTGTTCTCGGAAAAGATGAGTGTTCGGGCCATTAAAGACAAACCGTGAGCATGGCAGAGTCAATGTGGCTTAATCCACCCGTGTGAGCTTACAGAGTTAAGCTGACGATCTGAAGGTTGGAGTTCTTCTTGTTGGTGGATAGAATGTCATATAAGCGAGACCATATACAGAGCATAATGAGGGAGAGACTCCATTACTTCACGAGACTTCAAAACTGAGTTCAAGTCTACCTTGTCAAGAGAAGAAGTTAAAATAGAAATCAAGAGTTTTTTGTTTAGATAGAGTTCTTTGCTTTGAAAGGAAGTTTTTAAAATTTTAAGAGGTGTTCCAACGAAGTTTTAAGCTGTATATAATGGAGATTATTTAGACTTTTGAGCAACACATCGACCCTTGCATCAGCATGATAATGCAATTGAAAACCCTTTTTGAATTTGTGAGCACAAATGGTGGTCCCTAATGACATACCACCGGCAGGATGCTACTCCACTAGCGCCCATGCATCAAAGCCCATCCTGCAGCAATAGCTCTGTCCCGCTTCTATGTCCACCTTCCACAGCGGCTCATGGGGTTGAGTGTGCTCAACGGGTTGCAGCGACGCTCTCCCTTCATCAACGAGGAGTCCAATGCGTACTAAACATTCGAGAGCATGATTCAACACGATGTGTGGAAAGGGTGAGCAGTAGTAGAACGTAGCTGGTGGACAGTAAAGGTCAACTACACAACTAGAGTGAGAAGAAGCTGTTCGTTGGGAAGACGATTGCGACGAGACAGAGCTCGTTGGTATGTTTTGTGTCACCTTCTCCAGCTGCAACATGCATAGACCTTTGCATCTCACTCAGCTCTATTCTCTGCCATCACCCTCTTCCTTGTTGAGCTCCAATGCCGCTCGCCATTCGTGAGGCTCTAAGTTGAAGGAGCAACTGAGTGCAAGCAACCCTTGGCTTCCCTTCCTCGCCTCTTTGTCCAATCTGCTATGCACAAATCTTCCCGTGTCGCACCAATCTGCGACCTCTTAGCTCCTCTTGTTGCACATTTCCAGGCCGTGCCCTCCCTTGAGCCCAGCATTCGTGCTTTCAGATCTCCTCATCGCATTTGCTCAACGACCTCAGATGCTTTACAGCTGCACCCATTTGCCTACATCCACAAAAATGTGGTGCTAGATTCTGGGCTCAACCTCTTTGTCTTTCCCGATCGTCCTTGTACGACCTCTTCACATCCGGGCAGCGACCTCCTACACCCTTGACTACTCAGCTTCAACCAACGGGACAACCACACTGAACAAATATCCTCACAGCCCAAGCTTCTTCAACCTCGCTCACAGCTTCTTCACCGCCATCGACTGGAAACGTAGCCTCCAACTTCGACCACGACCTCCATGGCGACGCTTAGCCGATTCGCTTCCACGCGAAGCTGTCTGTCAACGCTCAGCTGTCACGCATCATCGTTTCCATGCAAAGAGGTTCTCTCTCCTTTTCTTCTCTCACTACCTCAATCTACCACGTGGTAGATAATCCTTAACTTGAGTTAAGTAGGGTTGACCCTTGATCACCCTTCTTGGTAGGCCTGGTTAACTATCCCGGCACCTGGCAAATAACAGTGAACCAAGGTAAGGTTCAGTTAACGATGAGTTAGCAAGGTTGGTCAAGGTTAGGTCACGTGGCCATCTACTCGTCACAGCTACATCATCTACACACGTGGAAGCACCACGCCATCAATGACATGTGGCACCTCTTCCATATCACCATTGCCACCTCACTAGCTGTCATATCACCTGTCCACGTAGCAATGACATCTCACCTGACACATGGTAGTGCCAGCACAGTGCAATCTAGCATCTGTGCTTCACAGGCACGCTGCATGTGACCACCCATCTTCCACATCATCATTGCATCCTTTTTGGGCCCTCTTATGCTCAAAATTTTGTCTTTCTTTCGAGGGCCGTATCTTTTCATCCAGGTAGAATTTGGAGATGCTCCAAAAAGCAAAATTGCTTGCAGCTCACACTCTAGACACCTGTGACATTAGATTTAACATTTAATAGTTTCACTTTGCAGTATTTGCGGAAACTTCTTCATCGATAACTCTCCTCATCACATCATCCTCTCCGAACCCAGCACAAACCAAATGAGGATAAAATCTATTTTGCTGCTTTTTCATATCGATTGACGTGTAGACTAATTATAGGACTAGCTACCTTAGAGGAGATAATCCACAAAAGCCATTCCAAGCCATGCCCAAAATCCCCAATTAGTTCTCAACTGGCGTCAGTCCCTGCGGAACCTATCATCAGTATTCATCTCACACATATCGACACCTGGGGTCCGACTACTATACCGTCTCTTGGAAAGGCTTTGTACTTCATGACCTTCATCGATGATTACTCATCACGGAAGACTTGGATCTACTTCTTGAAACAAAAGTCTGATGCATTTAACACTTTCAAAGACTTCAAAGCCTCGGTAGAAAAGCAGACCGGCTAGTACCTAAAAATCCTCCATTGTGACAATGGAGATGAATACAAGTCCACAGAGTTTAATGCCTTTTGCAAACATCATGGCATCACACATCAGCTCACATGTAGATATGCCTGTCATCAAAATGGGGTTGGTGAACAAAAGAACAGGGTGATTGCAGACTCATCTAGATGCATACTTGATGAGAAGAATGTTCCAAGACAGTATTGTGATACAGCTGTGTACTTGATGAATAGGAGTCCCACTGCTACATTGCAAAACATGACACCAAAGAGGTATTCATAGGAACTAAGACCTCTATTGGTTACTTGAGAGTATTTGGCTCTCTTTCTTATGCTCATGTTCCCGATGCACTTAGGACTAAACTTGATGTCAAATCAATCAAGTGTTTTTTTCTTGGCTATGCTGCAGAGTCAAAGGGATACTAACTCTATGATCCAGTCAAGCAAAAGTTGATTATATCCATGGATGTTATCATTGACGAGGCTTCATCATACTTTGATAGTCCGACTATAGTTTCTACTCTGCCTCGGCCAGCAGTGCCAGTGATACATTGGATTTCTTTGCCTACATAGTCAGATAATATGTAGTCCATAGTGACCACTCAGAATAAAGGCAAAGAAAAGGTTCTTGACATAGTGGATACAACAACTACCACAGTCATCATCGAGATTTTGGAAAGTTCCACTTCCAATATCAGAAGATCTGCTTGTCTGATCGAAAGACACCTGAGAGGTGGACCTACAAGAGAAACTATGCATTCATGGCCAAAGTGATGGAACTTGATGAACCAACCTCCTTCAAAGATGCAGTTCAAGTCCTTGAGTGGCAACATGCAATGGATGAAGAGTACAATGCTCTTATCAAGAACCAAACTTGGACCTTCACATATCTTCCTTCATAGAAGACGCCCATAGGATGCAAATGGGTTTACAAAGTCAAACTCAACTCAGATGGTGAGGTTAATAGATACGAGGCTAGGTTGGTAGCCAAAGGATATACCCAAGAGTATGGTATAGATTATGAGGAGACCTTTGCACCAGCAAAGATGAGTATAGTCAGGACAGCCATAGCTCTTGCAACTCAATTTGATTGGCCCATCCACTAGAGGTATGCCTTCTTCAATGGTTTTCTAGATGAGGAAATATACATGATACAACCTCTAGGATATGATGTTAGTGGGATGGAACAAAAGGTCTGTAGGTTGCAGAATTCACTTTATGGTTTGAAACAAGCTCCTCGTTTATGGAATGCAAGGATTCATCGTCACTTTCCAACATCTGGTTTTTAGCCATTGAATTCAGATCCATCTCTTTATATAAAAAAAGACTACATAAGACATCCTTCTTGTAGTTCTTTATGTTGATGATTTGATCATCATAGGCTCCAATGGACATCTCATCTCAGAAACAAAAAGTCAGCTCACCTCAAAGTTTGACATGAAGGATATGGGAGAACTCCATGATTTTCTTAGTATAGAAACATGGAGAGATTAAGGCATTACACTCAAATGGTACTTGAGTAGTTTCACCTACATGATTGCAAGCCACTCCCTACTCCTATGAAATGCAATGTCAAGTTGTCACCACTTGACACTTCTCCAGCTTCAGATCCTCTATAGTACAGACAGCTCATTTTTGGTAGCTTGATCTATTTGACTATCACTAGGCCACCAGAAACATCATATGCAATTGGTGTGCTCAGCCAATTCATGTAGAATCCCAAGAAGACTTACCTCCTTGCAACAAAGAGAGTACTCAGATACTTTCATGGTACATGGGATCATGGATTACGTTACACCAGGTCATTTGACTTACAATTCCATGGATACATAGATGTTGATTGGGCAAGAAGTGTAAATGATAGAAGATCCACCAATGGATAGTGCTCTAGTCTCGGCTCCACAACTTTGTCATGGCAAAGCAAGAAGCAACCAACAGTGGTATTGTCTTCCACTGAAGCAGAAGATGGAGCATCTGCCAATGCACTATGTGAAGCAATTTGGTTTAGAAGGCTTCTTTCAGAGATTGAAATACTTTCTATAGGAGCAGCATTCAAGTGGCAAAGAACCCAGTGTTTCGTGCCAGAAAAAATATATTGAAGTGCATTATCACTTCATTCGTGAGAAAATTCTTAGTAAAGAAATTGACTTGATACATTGTCCGACATAAGAACAAGTTGTAGATATCTTCACCAAGCCACTTTACCTTGATAAGTTTGCACATTTTCGACATCATCTTGGTCTTTGCCAATTGCAACTTAAGAGAAGGAAGTGAAGGTTAAGTTGTGCACCTTTGTACACACTTTTTTTGCTGTGTTGTTTTTGCACTCTTGTGCATCTTTTCTAATCTTTATTTCTGTTGCCATTATGCAACATTCAAAAAATCCAAAATTTGTGTTTTGTAACGCACCCTCTTCTTATGGGGTGCATTTTAAGAGGGAGTGGTGAGAATGGTGTGTAAATTGCACCATAAGGGTTATGGGACAAACCCTAACCCTAAGGGGTCCATGTATATATTCCTATTTTACTTGGAATACAAGTTAGTGTACAATTAGTATCTTGTGTGCACTCCTCTCTCTCCCTCTCTCATTTTTGTTAACACACCCAAATATTATGAAACTCCAAATCGACAATAGAACATTAGCACATACAAATTACCTACACACAACCAAGGTCGATGGCAAACTCTTTAATATCCCCAACACCACCAATTTCCAATTCAATCACAAGGGGAACTAAGCCATGAACCCAATCTTTCTAATAGCCCCTACCACCGCCAGCCAAACATGCCTGGACACTGAGCAAAACCAAGTCAAATGCATAACTTCTTCAAATGGCACTCCCATAGAAAGGACAAACTTGACTAATAGTAGTAGACTTGTCCATTCATTGCTAACTCGAAGCCATTTATGCAATATCTTCAACATACGAAAACGTGCCTTCCCCACCTGACCACCCTTCTATAGCTCAATGATCCTTCCTATCCGCCACCTCACTAATCTCCTTAGTCTTCACTTCTCATTCAACCCAACATATAAGCATTGTCCTCCCATAAGATTTCTGTAAACCAACTTTCTGCCTAAACCAGTTGTACACAGACTCCACTGGTCAACTTTCCAAGCACTAGAACAAACACACTTAAAAGACCATTCTTTTGATCCATTGGCAAGCACCCCCTGTAAAAGCAACCTCCTTACTAGAAATATTAAATTGACCCTAATTACATGAAGAGGCCACCAGCAAGCCCTCCTAATATCCAAAAGTTACTTCAAGACCTTATTCTCTCTATTTAAATGCAGATCTAGCCAATCTGAAATCAATCCATTTACATTGCAGGGTTAATGCCCAACTCCACCAAAGGCATTCTAGAAGACTAGCATCCCATCTTAGGCCAAATCTTTCCTTCGAACACATCCAATTTGCTGCATGATTTCTAGGCATCAACCAGTCCAACCACCAAATAAGAACCCTTAATTTTTAGGGGGAGTTGGGAACAAAGCCTATCATACCATCCCATTTCCTTCTAGGAACCCACACCACTACCCAACCCATTCTCTGTGAACCATTTCACACATTCCACCCATGGATCATGGCATTCAAATAGTGTGGGCAACCATTTACATATCAAAGCACCATTTACATATCAAAGCAACATTTATTTCCCTGAATTTTTCTCTATTTCAAGGCACTGAGTCTTCTTAAATCTCAAAATGGTTGCTAAATAGGTTGTGCTTACAAAGAAATCATGCTTAACTACCAACACTCTAGCATTCCAACCTAGGGTGGCTCGTGGCTCCAGCCCAAAACCTAAAATCCTACTGTAATTTCTCTTTGAACCAATCAAATCTTTGTATCAAAGTGACTCCAACCCTCCCCAAGATACCTTATCACAATACCATTCTTAATCCACTTCAAGGACAAGCCCGAAGCCAATCAAGTAAGTCCTAGGAAGTTACCCTTGGATCAAAAGTCTTTTCCCAATTACACTTATCACAATACCATTCTTAATCCACTTCAAGGACAAGCCCCAAGCCAATCAGTAAGTCCTAGGAAGTTGCCCTTGGATCAAAAGTATTTTCCCAATTACACATTGACCCAGTGGTCACATAGAATTTACTCAGTTCTTGACAAAGCTATTCCACACTCTCTTTAGATTCAACCATAAGGACCACCATGTCATCAACAAATAATTGTTGATAAAACTCACAGTACAAATTGCAAACAACAAAGGAAACAAAGGGCAACCCTTGCCTAATAATTCTATGCACTTCAAACCTACCCACATCTCCCCCATTCAAACACAGAACAATAGAGGCATTCCCAAAGAAGGTACTAGCCTTAACTTTTCTAGGATAACCAGTATGTAATCGCATATATGTAATCGCATATGACCCCATCATATGCTTGGTCAAATCAAACCCCAATAGCAGAGATTTCTAACCAATCTCAAGAGCACAAAAGAAACATTCAGAATGTTTTCAAAAGTATCCTTGGACCTCACAAAACAAGTTTGTTCCCTGTTAACCATAGACATATAGAACTCCCTAATGCTAGTGGCTAAATCCTTAGCCACTATTTTGTAATAGGTATTCAACATTGATATGGGTCTCCAATCCCTAACTTTTTGTCATGGGGATGTGAATTCCTATTATTAGGAATTTATGATGACCTCTACTCTCCAAATGATTAAAATAGTTCAAAGGACACTTCATTGCAATTAATTACCTCGGCCAAGGCAAGGGATTGAAGATTAGAGAGGGGTAAAAATCCCTTTAGCTAAAAGTAGCCCCAAGGGCCACGTTTGGCAAGTTGGCTTGTCGTACAAGGAATTTGCATCTTGTTTTTAGACCACAAAAGAATAGGGAGAGGCAAGTCACAGGAATTGACAATGCTCTAGATCTATTTTATCACATCTCCTTGTTGGTTTTTTTACTACTAGGATAGCTATGGGCTATTTGCAGGCTGCCAAAAGCTCAAAAAGAAATTTTTTTTAATGCCAAGAGCCTCTAAAGTAGTTCGTTTTCGCTACATGCCTACTGTTCATGCCTTCCTCAAGCCCCAATCTAATTTGCACTTCTTCGAGGAGCCTTCCAAGCTAGGCACCTATTAAAGTCACACTTTTCCAAGCCATTTGAAGCTTTTCGGCAACTCAATTTGCTTCCAAACAAGGGGATTTGCTGAGTTGCACTTGCCAAAGGATTTCCAAGAATGCCAGACCTAATTTCATTGTTCCCAATCCACTTCAAGGTCACTAGATACGTCATTTTCAAAAAATTTCATTGTTTGAGTTGCTTTGGGCCTCCAAAACTGGATAAAATCTTTGTTGTAGGCTTCTAGGGTGCCAAATTAGTACTAGATTCATTTTTCCTTTCAGGATTGGACTACTAGGGGCCAAAAGGGTGCCAGGAGGAAATCATTTTTTGATGTTTATCACCTTTGCAAAGTTGTTGCTGGTGATTTTGACTACTAAACTGCTTGGGGATTGCTCCAAATCAACTCACCTACTTGCTTGCTATTGCCAGACTTCTTGGGAATTGCTCCAAATCAATTCGCCTACTTGCTTGCTATTGTTCCAGGGTTTCCAAAGACTCTTGAAAGTGTGCTTCTTCTTGAAAGTCCAGCGTAGGCAGAATAGCAGCCTCAAAACTTTCAAAAGCTTTTGCCTTGCTGCAAATAACCTTTACATGTGCTAAGAATAGCCAGGGTTGGTTGTTTTGTTACTCTCTACCCTATCGTGACTCTTTTAGAGATGTAAGGATAGACTTTGTTGTTCTTTATCCAGCCAAGACTCTTTTAGAGATACCAGGATAGACTTGGTTGGTTTCTATCCTATCAAGACTCTTTTAGAGCTGTAGGACAAACTTCGTTGGTTTCTATCCTACGAGGACTCTTTTAGAGCTGCCAGGATAGAATTGGTTGGTTTCTATCCTACCAGGACTCCTTTGGAGCTGCGAGGTTATGCTTTTAGTTTACTTCTGCATTGGAAATTGACCTAGTAATGTAGTTGATAGGACACACACACACACACACACAAATATCCATTTGAGGGAATGTGTATTATGGTTCCTAAGAAAGGGGCCTATATGATTGAACACCATACATAGGGCCCACCGGGGACCTCTACATCAAGAAGAATTTAATACATTGAAAATATCCCATGGTTATAGATGAAAAAGGATAGATAATAGTTACATTGGAGAGTATGATGGTAAAAAATTATATGATAGCCTTGACTTGAGATATGAGAGGCAGAGTAGACCCCCACATTAATTTACCCTCGTTAGGGTTTAAGGTTTAAGATAAGGGTTTAGGATTTAGGGTTTGGAGGTTTAGAGTTTAGGGTTTAGGATTTATGATTAAGAGTTTACGGTTTAGAGGTTAGGGTTTAGCATTTACAAGACCAAGGCTAGGGTTTTGAGGTTTATGGATGAAGGTTAGGGTTAGGGTTTTTACTTACAATTTAGAATTTGGGGGGATTGGATTGGGATATAGGGTCTATAGCTTATAGGTTTAGGGTATAGGGTTAGGGTTTAAGGTCTAGGGTTTAGAGATTTTGGGATTGGGGTAGATTTATGGTTTAGGGTTAAGGGATTAGGGGTTAGGCTTTAGGGTTAGGGTTTCAAAGTATAGAGTTTATGGTTTAGGATTTAGGATTAACAATTTAGGGTTTAGAGGGCTAAGGTTGGGATTTAGGGTTTATAAGTTTATGGGTTAGGGTTAAGGTTTAGGGGGTTTGGGTTAGGGTTTAGGGTCTACAAGTTTAAGGGGTAGGGTTAGGGTTTAGGCTTAGGTATTAGGATTAGGGTTTAGGGTTTAGGGTTAAGGTTTGGGATTTAAGGGTTAGGTTTTAGGGGTTAGGATTTAGGGATGAGGGTTTAGGGTTTAGGATTTGGAGATTTAGTCTTTAAGGTTTAGAGGGCTAGGGTAAGGGTTTGCAAAGAAATTATCACGTGAGAGCCTTACAATATCTTGTTCAAGTTGTAACAAAAACAAAGTGCTATTTGAACTTACTGCTTCTCTATCCTGATCTCGTGGGCCGTTTGCTACAATAATTTTGTCAACATTCCTATCATCGTTTGCTAACCTTGATGATGACAATGCCAATTGTGCCAACTACGCTTGCAACATTGGAGTTGTAAAGGTTGACCATTTCAGTAGCCTAAGGCATATAGGTGCAAAGACTAGGATGATCCACTTCGAGTTTGGGGGTTAAGGTTAAGATTTAGGGCTTAGGGAGTTAAGGGTTAGGGTTTAGTGTTTAGGGTTTGAAGGTTTACAGTTTAGGGTTTAGATTTAGGGAGTTTTGACTAGGGTTTAGGGTCCACAAGTTTAGGGATAAGTTAGGGTCTTGAATTTAGAGGTTTATAGATTAGGGTTAGGGTTTAGGGTTTAAGGTTTAGGATTTAGGGTTTAGGGTTTAGCATTTAGGGTTAGAGGATTAGGGTTAAGTTTTGGGTTGGTGGCTTAGAGGTATAGGGAATAACATTAGGGTTTAGAGGTTTAGGGATTAAGGTTAGGGTTTAGGGGTTAGAGTTTATGGTTTATAAGTTTAGAGTCTAGGAGTTAGGGCCTATGGGTTAGAATTTAGGGTTTAAGGGCTACAAGTTTAGGAGTAGGGTTAGGGTTTAGGATTTAAAGGTTATGGATTATATTAGGGTTTTAGATTTAGGGTTTAAGGATAAGGGTTTAGGGTTTAGGTCTAATTGTTTAGGATTTTGAATTTATAGGTTTAGGTTTTAGGGCTAGCATTTGAGGTCTACGGTTTAGGGTTAAGGGTCTAGGGTTTAGGGTTTAGGTTTTAGAGTTTAGGATTGAGTGAGTTTGGGTTAGAGTTTAGGGTTTAGGGTTAAGGGTTTAGAGTTTAGGATTTATGGTACTTGAAGTTTATAAATTAGGGATGAGGATTTAGGGTTTAGGTTTAGAATTAGGGTGTAGTGTCAAGGGTTAGGATTTAGGATTTAGAATTTAGCGTTAAGGGTTTAGGGTTTAGGATTGAGGATTTATGTTTAGGAAATTGCTAGTTGCTAAATCTTAAATCCTTGATTGAAAACCCATATTTCTAAATAAGACCAAGATTTCTAAATAATTTATAAAGTAGATTAATGAAAAGAGACTAATGTTTTTAATAATTGTTGCTACTACAACTTGCTTTTGCAAAGGAATCTCACAAAGGAGATGGCTACAAAATTCATTCCGAGGATAGAGGTGATTTTATCTTGCAAAAGAGAAGTAGTTGCATTTGCTACAATCCATGAAAGTGATCCAAATTCTATTTGCCACTTTAGAAGACTTGGTGAAGATAAGGTGGCAATTATTATATCAAAGATTCTTAGTATACATGTTGAGCTAAAGCATAAGTGTGGAGATATGAAAATCTTTGGAGATGTCATGCCCTATACTACTTCCGAAAAATAATTTATTGTATGGGATAAAGATGAGGCTTATCCAACACATGTCATAGTGGGCAATATTTTACAAATGATATCATTTGCAAATAAGAACGTAAGAGAAGGACAAGTCTTGGGATTTGAACAAGTGGACAGTGGACATTTGTGCAAATGAGGATTTAAAAAGTTATTGATGATGGTATGGATGATAACTCAATCTCATTGGATGGTTCCTACTATGAGGTAGGTAAGGATTTGAGATAGAGCATGGAGTTTTTGAAGATTTGAAAGAGGCATGTGGTTTTCAATGATAATGTATACTACAATATCAAAATAACAAAATGTATACTACAATATCAAAGGTCTAAAGGAAAATGCCAACGTGCCAAGCTCTATCCCTTCAAAGAGGGATGATTCCAATGCACTCAACTATAGTATGGGTCTGCATTTGTTTTGAAACATGTGAGACATGTGCCTAAGTTGACCAAGAGTCTTATTTCAGTGGGTCAGCTAGATGATGCTAGTTTTCACACCACTTTTGGATTTCAGAGTTGGAAAATTCAGAAGGGCTCTATGCTTTTGGCCAGGGGTGCCATGTGGGACTTTGTATCCCTTACATGTATCAGGGGTATTTGATCATGTTGTTGCAATAACCAAGCAGCCAAGCACTTCTTTGTGGCATTGCAGGTTGGGGCACATGAGCCAGAATGGAATGAAACTCTTATGCCATTTGGGTTATGTACCGCATTTGAGTTTCTCTGATTTTGAATTTTGTGAGCATTGTCTCTATGGGAAGCAGACTAAATCAGCGCATAAAAGAACTAACATCTTATTAGGAGCAGGATTGGATGAGTTGATTAGTACCAAGAAAGATAAATATTTTACAAGTGATGCCTTATTTGGAGTGGATGAATTCATGCACATTGAGAACTTGGGAAAGATTTCTAAAGTGGTATCTTATCAAGCATGGATGAATTCATGGATATTGATAAAGCTCTTGGTGTCAAAACAAAGTTGTGGAATTGTGAAAATCATGCACGATGTGTCAATGAGTGATGTTCTCGTAGGGAGTTATGAAATCTATGAAAAGTGCATCAATGAGTGATGTTCTCTCAGGAATAGATGAGTCTAGAGATTTTGGACATAGTTAATGCAAATGGTCCAACAATTGTATCAAAGGTAAGGATGAGATTAACAAAGCACTATTCAATATTTGACTTTGACTATGATAAGGTCAAGGATGCAACATCCCATGAAAACAAAGTGATTAATAAATCTGATGGGAGAAGTGCACAAAAATCCAAATAAGGATGTACAAAAAAACAAAAACAGACATACAAATGCATGAAAAGAAAGAGATTCTAGGCAGATGTAGAAAAGCAACCAAAGCTAATAAGAGTAATGAATGAAGATGTTAAAAGCAATGTGATCTACATGTTATAAGCATAGATGTATGTGATCTATTAACCTACATGATATCAAGGAGTGTAGAGAACAAGTGTGGCAAAGGAGAGGGAGCAAAAGAAATCAATACCTACTCACGAGACTCTCTTGCATTCTTGTAAATGAAATGAAAAGGCAAAGTTTAGGACAACTTGATAAAGCCTCTTATAAATGGAAAAAGAATTTGCAATGATGCATATCGCATTATTATAGGATTATCACATGGTACACATTGAGATTTGGCTAATAAAGCAAAGTCTGAGTAAAATTTAGCATTCATGGAAACATAGGAAGGCCCAAAACAAGAGCCTCAACATTGCGGCAACAACAATTTTGAAAAACTACATTCATAAAAATGCTTTACCTCAACCCCATGTATCTAAAATGCATCTTCCGATAGGTTTGACAAAAAAAGAAGTATTTAACTCTATTGGATAAACATAGAGGCAAAGAGAGCATGCTCCAGCATCTTTTCATACTTTGCATACTCTTTAGAAGAAGAGATTTGGACATGTTAAAATCCTAAAGAGGAAAAAAATATCAAAGTGTAGTGACTGTGATGATCTAAAGCGAGCACTTGAGATTGGAATGTCTCCAAATCAAAGAGAATCATACAAAAAAAAGAGAGAATTTCATCATGGACTTGTTCAACATTCTAGAGTAAAATAAGCATTTTGGAAGGAGCAAGCTATTTCTCATCCAAATGAGTACATTTGCATTATTGTAGATGGTATGGATAATAACATTACATTGATTCATTAACACTCCACCTAAGCTATAGTGAACACTTTTTGAAGACGCATTTATATGGAGTGTTCGGGCATGGATTTAAGTTTATTGTAGACATATGGATTGATTCCTTGCATCTACATGATAGCAATCAAGTTGTAACATCCATTATGAAGGCAATTCATAGTGTACATGTAGAGAGAATGCATGCAGACAATTGTAGACGAGAGAATAAGAATGCACTCTTCTTTGCATTTTGCTCAATGCTAATCGCTTATCGAATCTTCAATGAGATTGAAGTTGGTTTTTTGTTGGTTGGGCACACACATGAGGATATCAATCAGGTTTTTAGCACAGTCTCAAGAGAGCTAAAACACAAGGACATGGAGATGATGGATGACTTGATAAGCAATTAGAGGAGGTAAGCTGGTGGCTGCAAGGAAGGTACAATGTGCTCCATGGCAAAATAATGCAAGAGCTTTAATTTACCTTTCATACAAAAAGGTGGTGATGCCCTGATAGGTCATAGCATTCCATACTACTTTCGCTTTTTCTAAAAAGATGAAAAACAAATGACGCAGTGGCAACATTATTTGCATGATACAACATGGGAACCTAAAGAACCTTACAGTCTCTTAACTTCAATTTCGAGCAAAGAAATGCATCCCAAATGGGCTCTTATAAAAGAATTCAGTGAGAAATCCAAAAGTGAAATACAAGGCTTAAAAGCTTTTATTGCATACAAATAGGAAATGCTTTAGAGATTTCCTGATTGGAAGCCCTCTTGGAAGGAACACACTACTATTGTAATTAGCAAGACCTACCAATTGATAAAGGACCTTGAAAAAATGCAAGAAGATGATGTTAAGGAAGAAAGGTCTTTATTTTGGCCAAATGTTGGTAGCGTAGCTTGTGGTTTCTTTGAAAATGAATTCGAATTGCTACTCCCATGTTCATATTATGGACCGAAGAAGAGAGAGTTTATGCTGCAAGTAGACCTAAATGTCCATTATTTTGTTGCAGTTCGACCATCGCATGTTGAACATGAGAATGTGAAGTTCTAGGATGCAAAAGTAGTGGATGTGAGCATGAATGATAAGGGGAGAGGTACAATAGTTAAAGCAGTATGGTATGAGCCAAGGGGTAGGAAGGAGAATGAGGATAACAATACACTTTATAATGCTTGTATGAAAAAGGAATGGGTCCCAAACCATGAAGTAGTTTCAGAGCTTTTCACAGAGATAGTCATAGTATCCTAGAAATCAAGGACAGAAAACAAAGAAGCACATGGGGTATGATGAAGAAAAAATAAAAATATCGCTACCAATTATTTTGCACATTACAGAGTTTTTAAAGATGCTCGCTAAGGAAACAGTAGAAGGAGATAGTGCAAATGAAGAATGCCCATGATAGCACCATTCAAGCATCAATAAATACTAGAGATGATGATGATCAAACAGGAGTGAATGAAGATGGCCCCCAAGCGACAAGTGACGATGAATCGGACCTTCAAACAAGCAAATGTTAGGATCACCCATTTGTACTTAACTCATTGTAAAGGTAGAATTAAATTATTGAAAAGCCCATGACAAACTCCTTTGTACAACTCATCTAGAGCAATATATCTTGTAAACATATGATAATGTAAAATTGCAAGCATACGTATTGCTATTTTTTGGAGTATAAAGGAGTCTTCCATGTCCCTTCTCTATTTAGACCTTTTAATTTTTTGAATCTTCAAGAGTGTTGTAGTTTTCTACATTGAAATTTAAGTGCATTTTCATAGATTAAATTAAATTAATAGTTCTTAATTTTTAAAATGATTTCTCATGGATTTAAATTAATAGCTCATGAAATTTAATTCTGTGCAGCATTACCATTTTGTGCATCTACATCATCAATCACATTTACTAGTTTATACCAGCTGCTCATCTCATCAAAAACAACATCTTTGCTCACTGTAAACTTACGAGTAGAAGGGTTATAGCATCTATACCATTTTTGCTGTAGAGAATAACCAATAAAGATGCACTTCTCAGCTTTTGGATCCAACTTGGATCTCAACTCATCTAGCACATGAACAAGCAATACAACCAAAAACTTTCAAATGAGAAATATCTGGTTTCCTACCAGTATCTCTCTCCTCTGGCATCATGCCATGTATTGCTGTAGTGGGTGTCTTGCTCATTATGTAGGCTACTGTAGCAACTGCTTCAGCCCAATAATAATCTGGCAGGTCTTTTTCGTTGAGCATGGCACGATATACCTCTCCAATATGCCTAATTTTCCTTTCTACAAGTCCATTTTGCTGTGGGGTATGACTGCATGAATATTGTTGCTTTATGCCATGCTCCCACAAGAACCTTGCAAACTCATTTGAGAGGTACTCTCCCCCTCCATCTAACCTTAGGCATTTTATTTGTAGGCCTGTTTCTTTCTCAACCATAGCTTTAAAAGCTTTGAAATTCCCAAACACTTCACTTTTCTTTTTCATAAAATACACCCAAAATTTTTTGCTGTAGTCATCAATAAAAGTGACAAAATAATGATAGCCTCCAATAGATGCAGCTTTAGTAGTCCACACGTCAGAGTGGATTCATTCCAATGGCCTCTTACTCTCTTGAACATGTCTAGAAAATGGTTTCCTTGCCTGTTTTCCAAATTAACAGGCTTCACATACCTTATGCATTTCTGCAACCCTGAACTTAGGCAATCCTACAACAATATTTTGGGCCTGCATTAATTTAAGTCACTGCACATTAACATGACCAATGCATTTATGCTAGATATCAATATCTGCAACTACACAGGTCCCATGTGCAAACATTGCTGCACTCAATTTAGGCATGTCCGCATCCAATATAAACATCCTACCCTTCTTCTTCCCTTTTGCTATCAAGCGACCTTTATTTTTCATATCCTGAACAAAGCATCCAAACAAAGCATCCATGAGGAATAAATCTAACCTACAAGCCCTGCTCAACTATTTGACCAATAGAAACCAGGTTCTTGGTGATATTCGAGACATGAAATACATCAAACAGGTATTTCTTTTTCCCATCCTGCATAGACAAAGGAATTTTACCAATCTGCACAATAGGATGTGCAGTATTATCACCAGTCTCCACAAATCCTGGTCTTTCCATTTTCCTTGCATCCTGCATCCATTTTGCATGACCTATCATGTGGTTTGATGCACCTGAGTCAACATACCACATAATATTGCTTTCTTCTGCACTTGTCACAGAATTGGTCATGTGCTGCACCATAAACAAATGCTCATTTTTGTCATCACCCTGTCTACTAGAGGATGCATAATTGCCTTGCTGCAATTTTCCATTCATGATGTCATTCTGCTTTTTGTAGCAATCTTTAGCCATATGATCCATTTTACCACAGTAGTAGCATTCAACATTGCTATTTGCATTTTGGTCTCTTTGTCATCCACCATGACCTCTTTGGCTCCCCTTGCCTCTAAACTTACCACGTCCTCCTCCGTAGGACTGGTTTTCTTGAATTTGTTGCATATTCTGATTTCTGCCATGGCTCCAGATCAGCCTGCTCTACCTCTGCCTCTACCTCTTCTAGCATTTGAGTAGAAGATAGTTTCTTTTGAAGTTCCTCCTGAAGAAGATGCACCACCATTTCTCTGCTCTTTAGAAATTAGAAGAGCAATCAACTTCCCAAAATCAAGAAAATTCTCACGGACGACAATGGATGTCGAGAACTGTGCATAATCCTTTCCTAGACCATTCAAGGTCACAAAAACTAAATCATCATCTTCCACTGGTGACCCAATAGAAGCAAGTGCATCTGCAACCTTCTTCACCTTCATGTGGTAGTCATTGATGCTCATATTTTCTCTCTGCACATTATGCAACTTCTGCTTGAGCTGCATTTTCCTGGCTTGCATATTTGTGCTATAAATTTTTGTCAGTATATCCCACGCCTCCTTCGGCGTGCTTGCATCCTGAACATGTAGAATCATAGAATCTGAAATACCGATAGACAACCAGTACATAACTTTTCTGGCCCTCTCATGCTAGCCTTTAAATGCCTGCAACCTCTATTGATTGGGAACATTAGGAATAATTGGTTTTTGTTCAGCTCCAGTAATGAACTCCCAATAGCCTTTTCCCTTAAGGAAATTCATCATTCTAAACTTCCATGCTGGGAAGTTGTTCTTGTCAAGCTTTTTAGTGATTATCTGTGAAAGAGCATCAGACGCCATTACAGAACACTATAAAAATATTCTGTCACTGCAAAAAAAACAACTTCTGCCTCACAAGGGCAAATCTGCAAACCTGACAAAAGTGGTATTTGACCACACAGTCACTTGTTAGTGACGATTTTGCATCAATAGGTAGTAAGAATGATTCTGTCACTCCCAATATCTCTGCGCATAGGCATACAATGCAATTTCTGTGGTAACTTTTCACTGACCTGTAGAATAGTGGTTGCACAGCAAAAAACAGGGTACTTTCTTGAGAGCATGTGGAAAACTTCTGCTACCAAAATGGGCCCTGAAATGCCCTCTTGCCACACCATGAAGGGCGTCCCAATTTGAGATAGTGCACTCTTGCACTTTTTGACTGTGCTATGTGCAGAGATTTGCTCCCAAACTCAAAAAAGGAAAGCAACACTGATCCTCTTACCAAGACACCATGAACTTGGGTTGATTTCTTGAGCTCCTTACCACGAACCGAGCTCTAATACCATCTGAAGAGAGTGGGAGAGAGGTAAGGAGTCTCACTTGCAGCTTTCTCAATACACAATGGGGGAATACGCATAAAAGTGGAGGCTGAAAATAGTTTTCCTCTTCTTAGTTGTGAAAGCCAAAAGAACTCTCTCTTTGTACAAAAGGAATAGATGAACCCTATATGTGATTCTCAAACCAAACTCAGCTAACCTAGGTGACATACTAACTAAGCCACTAACTAGAGTACATAAAGATAGCTATCATCTAGCTATTATTCATGTGGGCGGTGTACCAACCGCGTCTGCAGCTAATAAGCCGGTGACATAAATGCACAACAGTCACCCTGGCATATCACTGACCTGTAGAATAGTGGTTGCACAGCAAAAAACAGGGTACTTTCTTGAGAGCATGTGGAAAACTTCTGCTACCAAAATGGGCCCTGAAATGCCCTCTTGCCACACCATGAAGGGCGTCCCAATTTGAGATAGTGCACTCTTGCACTTTTTGACTGTGCTATGTGCAGAGATTTGCTCCCAAACTCAAAAAAGGAAAGCAACACTGATCCTCTTACCAAGACACCATGAACTTGGGTTGATTTCTTGAGCTCCTTACCACGAACCGAGCTCTAATACCATCTGAAGAGAGTGGGAGAGAGGTAAGGAGTCTCACTTGCAGCTTTCTCAATACACAATGGGGGAATACGCATAAAAGTGGAGGCTGAAAATAGTTTTCCTCTTCTTAGTTGTAAAAGCCAAAAGAACTCTCTCTTTGTACAAAAGGAATAGATGAACCCTATATGTCATTCTCAAACCAAACTCAGCTAACCTAGGTGACATACTAACTAAGCCACTAACTAGAGTACATAAAGATAGCTATCATCTAGCTATTATTCATGGGCGGTGTACCAACCGCGTCTGCAGCTAATAAGTCGGTGACATAAATGCACAACAGTCACCCTGGCATATCACGAGTGGAGCTCGATATCTCAACATGCTTCACATGCAACATAGCATTTCTAATGCTTTAAATGTCTCGTTCCAAATCCTTAGTCCAATTTTTTTTGTCTCATGTTCAAATTTGGAATTGTACTACAACTTGAATACAAAGTTTGCCGAATTCCGTTGAGCAATGCATAAGTTATGGGTCATGCAAGATACCTATATATAGAAAAGTCCCTGAATCTCACCAAAAATGGCTACACCCAAGCAAACAATGACCCTTCAGTCTTTCTAAAAGAATGCTGATACTACAAATGCTATACCTGGTTTTGAGTGGAAAGCTTTCATTTAGCCACCTCTGTGCAGCATATAAGTGAAAGATTAAAATTTGGTCACAAGACTTTGCTACATTAAATGCTTATATTTTGAAGTTTTTCAGTTTTTATTCTATGCCTTGTAAGAGAGGACACTGCCCAATTCTTGGGTTAGACCCTCTCATGGCTTGCTTATGCAAAATATGTGAAAAGCCAAAACATAAAGCAATGTCTTGTTATGCTAAATGAGCAATGAATACCTAGTCAGAAAGGGCACAAAACAAATTAGCTTGTAATACGAGCAGAGGAGCACGGACGAAGATATGAAGGCTAATAGTTTCGTATGGATTGAAGGCAGACAAAGAGATAATGGGATATATGGAAGGTAACTGGTCATAGAAAGCCTCGGAGCGACAGAATCCTCAAAATCGAATTGTAGAAAGGTGAGGAAGGAAATTCTGGCTCAAAGATGTTTGAAGCACCATAGGAGTAGCAACTGTATCACCGTCAAGGTGACGGAAGTATCTTGCAATGACAATCCATTGAAAATAGAGGGAATCAACTCGGATCCACACCCAATGAGCAGCCAACGATTGTCTACAGGATGAGATATGCCGTGCATGCAATACTCACATGAAGATCTCACACACACACACAGTGAGGTGAAGCATGGGCTGAGGTGAAGCTCTCAAACACACACACAGGGGGGAGAGAGAGTGAGAGAGAGAGAGATACTACATACGGGAATGAGGGTGTTGCTTTAGCAAGAGGGGATCGTGGAGGATGGGGGAGAAGGACATGGCGAGGAAGAGGAGGGGATTTCAAAAGCGGCGATCTATTAAATTTCATTAAATTTTGGCATCTTTCAAAGCTTGTAGAGACCTTGCCACCGTGTTACTCCTAAGGCCATTTGAGGGCCATTCTTACAATAGAGTTGTGGGAAACATGTGGCTACATGGAGTTAGTAAAATGACTAAGCCTAGATTGCCTAATTGTTGACTTTTATAAGGGATTTTGGCATGTCATTTAGGATGTTTTGGTGAGTATGCTTAATTTTATGTGTTACAATGATGTTCTGTTAGAAGGCATGACTAATGGCTTTCCTAATAGTCCTAGCTCATTATTTTTGGGGATTGGAGACCCATAGCGATGCTCAACACTTTCTTTAAGGTGTTGGCTATTAGGATTAGGGAATTTGCTTGGGTTTGGTGGATAGAGAGAAAAATGTATTAATCCAAATTTAAAAATTACAACAATTCATTTGGTGATATTCCCATGGGAACATGCATTTCCAATGGTACTTTATCTTTAAGTTGACAATATCGCTCGAGATCATGAGAATCAAACTGCTCTTCCATACTCGAGTATGTTGGTCTATTTAGGAGTATTTACATCCTGAAGTATTCCTCACTTACCAAATGTGCATAGTGATCCAAATTATAACAACAATTCATTTGTTGATATTCTCATGTATTTGTCAAGGGAAGATTAAACTTTGAAGATATTGTGAACATGACAATGGCCATGGATTCCGCTAAGAAATTCAAGTAGAGGTGTGTATTGCTCAACCTTGAAGATAAATCTATGATAGTCTAAGATGGGAATACATGGTTAAAATACATTTTAGTGAAGATGATTAGTACTCTGTTGTTGAATTGATCCATGATTTTATGCTTGAACGATGGGGTAGTGGGGTCACTATTGGGCTTTTTTCCCAATGCCTTTTAGCTCTTTTGGGGAGTTTGTGTGTTGATTGGTAGTTCTTCCTTGGGATGAAAATTTGGAGCGGAGGTTTATCATGGTGAATATTGGGGGAATCT
The DNA here is from genome assembly GCF_047967505.1 of Dipteris shenzhenensis. Taxonomy (NCBI): domain Eukaryota; kingdom Viridiplantae; phylum Streptophyta; class Polypodiopsida; order Gleicheniales; family Dipteridaceae; genus Dipteris; species Dipteris shenzhenensis. The sequence goes on along the minus strand of NC_141627.1, from coordinate 16,148,323 downwards.
TGATAAGTTATTGTCTTCATTTATCACTTTAGATTGCTCTATAAGACTAGGAATTTCAAGACATGGCAAAAATTTGGGCTTTGGTTATACACATTTTGATTTCAAATATGTGATGCTAGAGGACTGAAATGTGACCATTCATGAGAGTAACCAATATCATCCTAAACAAGTCTTGATAGATTCTACTATTCCATTTTTAGCTATTGCCTATGAGGCATTTGCATGGTTGGACTTGTCTATTCTCTCTTCTTGTATTACTTTCCGATTCAATGGGGGTTCTACTTCTTCATAGAGTTGAGTAAACATGTCAAGTCTTTCTTTTCCAATTTTATTGGGTGGTGGGAATGGTGGAGGAGTGGTGGAGAACTTAGAGATGCACAATTTATTTGCCACAAATGCATACACATGCATAGATGCACAACATACACATATACATACAAAAAAAAACACACAAATGTATATACATGAGATATACATATACATACACATGAAGAAATGCAGAAACACACACATACAAATACAAGTACCTATAAAAAATTGCACAAGGAGTGCACAACTCTCGCACAACTGCACACATAAACATACATATAAATATGCACACACACACACACACACACACACACACACACACACACACACACATGTCACACACACACACGCACACACATGCACGCATGCACACACACACTTTTGTATATTAGAACATGTTGGGAGCTTCTTGAACTTTTTCAATATAAAACACCCTTTTGTATATTAACATTTGGGTGTTAATCTACTTCCTTATGTGTATATAAATATGTAAGTAAGTGAATTAATAAAAACCCTTCTGTTGAACTCACGTGATAGGGTTACATATGATGAGTGACCCCCCCAAGATGTACGCTAACTTCAAACTATTAGTAAGACAATTGTAGGCCAAATGTAAACTTAATAAAACAAGTACTAACTTGCAGTTACTAATCCAAGCATTTGTTAAACAAGCGTTAGTACCAAGCAACCATAATAGTTGTGCACTAACTTACCAAGAATTGCAAACTAACAATCACTAACTAACAAATTTTAATTATAACTAACTATATTTGCTGACTAAATTCAATAACTATAGTAGTAGTATGACTTTCTAACAATTACTAACAGTCACTAGCTAGGTAATTTACAAACAGTTTCTAATCTAATTGCATTTTCTGTAACTGTCTAGGGTTTAACAATTAAATGCAACTCTTGATTTGTACTAGTTGTAAGTGATACAATGACATCCAAAGATAAAAAAGATTTTAATTGGTGCAACATTGCTCTTATACTTGCCTTCTTTGATGGCGTTGTGCATAGATATCCGAAGTTAATTAGCAATAGCATTGTTCTGAATAGACAAAACCATGCATGCTATGCTACTACTTCGATGACAACAACATAGCATATAGTAGCATACCAACCTCCATCGATAAGTACAGAGCTCACAAATGTGCTTACTCCCTCCGTTATCTCCTTGGTAAAAATATTCCAGTGAGAAACCCCTTCTGTGCTACCTCCTTCTTCGATGAGGGTTGATGTTGGGAAATCATAAAAGTTCATGGGATTGAATATATACGATGAAAGGCAGATATGACAAGATTGATTCTTTGTCTTCTCTAGTGCCAAGCCAAAATAGGAGTTTTTTTCTAGAGAATACATGAACTCCTAGGCTTTTGCTACTTGTTGTGTGTTGGAGAGGCACTTACTAGCATAGAAAAGCTAGGCAAAGGGTTCTTCTTGGCCTTTCGCTTTCGCTACAAGAATTGGGTAAATAGAGTCTGGACGATTCAAAAAGAAAGATTCAATTTTAGTTAACCAAATAAGTTAGAATCAGTGGCAAAATCAATTTAACCCACACCAGGTGTGCAACACTAAGGGATGGTTGCCCACCAATAAAAACTCCCCAAGATTCACTCTCTACAAGAAGTTCCTCACCTTTTGCAAAACTCTACATAACAAAGCACAGAATCATTACTATGCCCATCCTATTTCTAACCCCTCATCTTTCATGATAATGGGATTTGAAACACACTCACCTATGATCTTGACCTTCTCATAGGGCCTTTCCCACAGCCACTGTGACATGAAGTTGGGGTTAATGAAACTTCACGCACCTCTTAGCTTCTTGCTCTTCCCAGTCTTAATAATAGAGACCCTTATCACTTGCAAAGAGACATGAATATTCTCATGCAAAGAAAACCACAACATATCTTTCTCCTTACTTTCCTTAGAGGAGAATGAATATGGTAACATCCCAAGTGATGTTGTAGTCTAGCATCGAGAGAAGAAAAGGATCCACAGAGGCCATTATCTCACCAAGCCGGTTGGCACCAAAGAGAAGAGCAATGCATTATTGGAAGAAGATCTTTGGGCTCTACATGACATAAACTGATATATATCTAGGGGCTTGAAGGGGCTGATTTGGCTAAATTTTGGGGAAACATGGCACCTCCTTCATAGAAGCCTCTAGAAATGGCTCAAAATCATTCTACAAACTGCTAGAAAACACAGAGGTCTATAACTTCCACCAAAAAACTAATATCAAAAATTAAAGTACGTACAAGGATGAGCCTTGAAGTGAGCTTCGTATTAGTATAAGTTTCTTTGAAAACAAATAATCGATTGAAGAGATATGGATAGTTTACTGAAAGGGGGTAGAAACTACCATAAAAATAAATAGTCATACATAAACTCATAATTTCTTGTCCTAGACCCAATGCAAGAAACTAATTACATGGGAGGGAGACCTTAAAGAGAGCTTCGTGCTGATATAAGCTTCATTCAAAGCAGATAACCGATTGAAGAGATATGGACACTTTACTGAAAGGGGATAGAAACTACCTAGAAATAAATAGTCATACACAGAGACTCATAACTTCTTGTCTTGGACCCAATGCAAGAAACTAAGTAATTAGAGGGAGACCTTAAAGATAGCTTCACGTTGATATAAGTTTCATTGAAATCAAACCATCGAGGAGAAAGTTACAGGCCAAATACTGACAGGGGGTCTAACTGCTATATTAACTGCCATCTGCCCATGCAGATTTTGCCTAAGCAAACTACTCCCTTAAGGCTCCACAATTATCAACGATCCAATACCCCTAGATTTTTCCTAAAAGAGAGGAAGAAGCTTGCATGGTGGCTCAGGAAACAGATGGACCATGTGTGCACAATGAGTGGCCGAACAAGAACTACTTTAGAGACTTGAATAAAAAGAGAAAAGAACATAGGAATGGAGAAAAAGGAATGAAGACTCAAGGAAAATGATAAGAAGTGACTTTCATTGCCATGAGAGTAAGACTCCACTCAAATACACTCAAAACACTACAAACACAAGGGAGAAGAAGAGGTTTCATACATACAAGAGGGAGCGGAAGCTCCAAGACTACTCATAGAAAGAGAATAAACCAGAGAGGGATGGACTCAAGAGTCTACATAAGAGAATATCTACAAGAGGGGGAGAAGGCTCATGGAAGAGGCTTGATGAGACTAGAGCTACAGCAACATGGGGCCTAATGGTGGAAAAGATGATGAACAAGGGAGAGGAGGGCTCCTTTTATAGAGATTTTGTCACCCTCCTTCATCCATTTACAATTGCTTCCTATAGATTCTTTTCCCCATCAATCACATGAGCCCGTATGTCACCATCCATGTCCTTTTTGTCTACTCTTGCCATGTGTCCCATCAAAAGATGCTCAAGACTCTTAAAATATTGAGAAAGTCAAGAGTCTCCCCACATGGAGCCCATAGGGACCCTCTCTTTTCCATATGTCCACATCCTCCTTATTCCACATAGGAATTCTAGAAGGATTCCTCTTGACTCCACACTCCTCCACATGCCTTCCACATGCTTGGGATGTGGCCTCTCTTATATTATTGGAACACATGGACATGAGCCCACCTCTTTATATGACTCACTCTTCCTATTTTCTAAAAACCCTATAATATCCCATACACAAATAACTCTCACCCTATACCAAGGTATTTATAATTCATACCTATGGTATTTACAATGATCCATTCCACTCATCCTCTCAATCCCATACAATATCTTAGAAAATAGAAATAAGTGAGAGCCGCTAGGCTATCACTTGATACCCAAACTCTTATCAAACATAGAAGAAAACAATACCAATGCCAAATAAAAAATATCAATTTTTGGCATCACACCACCCAATCTGCCTTCATCACTCGATGGTACATAGTGGGCTCAACTTTTAGGAGTTGACACTTAGAAGAGGAATACAAAACTAAGTATTGCAATATTTGTAGCAACTTTGGGAAGGATGAATCATATTGGTTCAATGGTAAAAATTGCCAAGTGTCAGGAAACCAAGTGACAACTAATTGCTCAGCCACCAAACGGTAAGCCACCATGTCTTGAGCAGAGGGACAAAGGTAAGAATGGTAAGGAGTAAACATATCCATCTAAGATTAAGTGTTTTTTATTGTGGAGAAAATCATCTATGTTCTAGCTTTCCAATGTGGGCTAAGCATTTGAATTTTATCAAAAGTAACATGGAAAGAAAAGAAGTGGATCTAGAATGCCAAGTAGTTGTTGAGCTGCCTGATGCAGTTGATGCCCAAGTGGTTACTCAATTGAAAGGAATAGTTACAACCATAGAAGACATGGGTTTTTTAGGTAAGGACATCAATTGGGAAATCTCAAAAGAATTTAGCTCCTAAAATTTCAAGGGACTTAAAAGGGAAAGCTCCAGCAATGTAAATGCTCGAGCAAATTTAGTAGTCCATTACCGAGCAAGGGGAATCCTTGAAATCTATGGCAAATGCAATGGAATCGAGTGCCTCATGTTGGGAAGTGGTGGGAAAGAAGATATGCATCATGACAAGAGTTGAGAACACAAGAAGAATCCAAAAGTTTCTTCTCTATTGATTGTGAGAGAGAAGCCTCTCATTTATAGAGTGGGAGAAGGGTGGCCTAGATCATAGGCACCTTTCCTATAGCAAAGGCAATCAGCACTACATCATAGAGACTTCTTAGATCATTGGCACTGTTAGATATGCTCAATGCCCCACCAACTTGGTAACCACCAGTGGTCCAAGGTGCTCAAGTTGTAAGGTCCCCATATGAGGAGAAGCCATGTGTGAGCCCGGGACACTGGATGGTGGATCCTGACTTGCATGTTAGATGAGGTCTATCAATGAGACCATTGGTGGTAGAAAGGTGATTGTGTGGGAGCCCCTTATTCTTGCTGGGGCCTAGGGGCTAGCAACCCCCCTGGTGGGGGTTCAGGGGCGGGAGCCCTCGAGGCGACGGTATAAGAAATATTCCTTGAACATTCCATGGATGATTAGTCGGTTCCACCGACTAGGTTGACTGGTCGACTCCACCAACTAGGTTGACTGGTCGACTCCATCGACTATGTTGATCTGACTACTGCCCTCATAGCTATAAAGAGGCAACCTCCCTAGTCCATTGTATTAGATCAGTTCAGATCAGATCAGATCTTCTAGCTAGTAGCTCTTCACCTAGTATTTGTCTAGATCACCATCTAAGCTCCACTGTGGGAGTGCACAGGTGGACAGAGCTATCATCTGTACTACATCAATATTGAAGGAAAAGTTTGTTCCTCTCCACTTTGCTATGTACTCTCTATTCTTGTTCAGTTTCTGTTCTGTTGCACCGTGTAATTTAACATGGTATCAGAGCCTAGGTGGCTCTAAGGATCGAAGATTAGAAGAGAGGCGAGGGCTTCAACAGCATGCAGAGTGATGGCAACATGAAGTGACTTAACAGGAAGCAACCTGAGTTTAGCAGCGGCTGCTAAACCAACAATCCAGGCGTTGAGGATTCGCCCACCAGCCTTCATTGAAGGCAAGCTAGTAGATGGTACAAACTACACTCTGTGGAAGTTTAAAATTACTACTATTCTAGATTCATATGACCTTCTGCAGATAGCACTGGGGACTTAACTCAAAACCACAAGGAACCCCTGACCCAGAAAATCCGAGGAGTATGATACCTCCTAATGCCGACCTTCTACAAGCTTGGAAACACAGGAACACAAATGAAGCTTAAGATGGAGGCGGCAACGGGGATGCTGCGTTCTTTGCCACTGTGAAAGGCAAAGGTGGTTCCTCCACTAAAGGTGAGTCCTCTACTAGTGGTGACAAACAAAAGAAGGGTGGCAAGAAGAAGTTTTAGGGAGAATGCTTCTACTGCAAGAAGAAGGGCCTTATGATTGCACATTTTCAGGTCAAGAAAGCAGATGAAAAGAATGGTACCTTGAAAAGACAGATAAGGGGAAAGAGAGAGCTAACATAGTGGAAGCAGAGTTGGATATATTTCTGGCCATTGAGGAAGAGTGTTCCTCAGTTCAAGAAGCTTCAACCATTGATTCATGGGTGTTGGGGATGGTGCCTCCCATCACATGACCTACAAGACAGCCTCTATAGGAACCCATCACCATGACGGTTGGTAATAACACAAAATGCCCTGTTGAGGTACATGTATGATTTCATTTGTTTTTGTAAATGGAGATGTTAAGAAACTATCTAATGTGCTATATGTTCCATAAATCAAGAGAAATTTGCTATCAGTTGCTTCCATAGCTGACCTTGACCATGAGGTGAGGTTTAACAAGACAAGAGCAAAAATTCTGGATAGTGCAGGCAATCTTGTTGGCATAGGAGTAAGGAGGAACAACCTATATGAGCTAAGTGCTCTTACAGCCACTGCTGGAGTGGGCACAAGAAAACTTTGGCATGAAAGATTCGGCCACATCAAATTTGCAATGCTGAAGGAGATGTAGAAGCAAGGTATGGTTGCTCACTTACCTATAGTCATAGAAATCAAAGAACCATGTGAAGCTTGCATGATGGGCAAGCAACAGAGAAAGGCATTCCCACAAGAAAGCAAGAATAGAGCAAACGCTCCTCTAGAGTTAGTGCATGTTGACTTGTGCTAAGATGCCTACACAGGCCTTGGGGGGATCTTCCTATTTTTTATTGATTGTCGATGACTATAGTAGGATGATGTGGGTGTACTTTCTTCATGAAAAGGCTCAAGCTTTGGGTAAATTTAAAGAATTGCTATAGCTTGTTGAAAATGAAACAGGGAGAAAAGTGAAGAAAATTAGATCGGATGGTGGTGGTGAGTTTGTTTCTATAGAGTTTGGAGATTTTTGCAAGAGCAAAGGGATTAAGCGACAAACAACGACACCACATATGTCTCAGCAAAATTAAATTATTGAACGTCGAATAAAGAACACCATGGAGATGGGGAGGTGTATGTTGAAAGGTGTTGGATTGCCAAACCACTTTTGGGCTGAGGCTATCGATACTGTTGTTTACATCCTTAATTGTAGCTATACAAAGGCACTCAAAGGTAAAACACCACATGAGGCTTATAGCGGTAAGAAGCCATCTGTCTCCCACTTTCGAATGTTTGGGTGTGAATGCTATATGCGCTTGTACCAGACAAAGAGAGAAACAAGCTACAACCAAAAAGCACCAAATGTATCTTCTTAGGCTATTGTGATGAGAAGAAAGCCTATAAGTTGTATGACCAAGAGGCAAAGAAGATCATAGTGAGCCACGATGTGGTGTTCAGGGAGTAGCCACATGCAATGGAGTAGAGAAGAGCTCTTCCACTTTATCATCAAGTGAAGAGGTAATTCACTATGGACCTGTACCAGGAGCTATAAAGGAGGAGGAAATATTAGATGATGAAGGTATAAGTCACCAACCTATTGTTACACCACCGAAAAAACTATTGCCGCAATGGGTAAGGCAATTCTATGACCATGATAATCAAATGCCTATGTCTGTTGAGCAGCATGCAGATGGACCAAGGCGGTCTCAGAGAATCGAGGAGCAAAGGAGGGCTTCTGCTCACATAGTCAACATGGCCTTGATGGCTGAGATTATTGCAGAAGTAAAGGAGCCTGTGAGTTTGGAGGAAGCACTTGCAGACCAAGATTGGAAAAATGCTATGCAAGTAGAATATGACAACATCATGAAAAATGAAACTTGGGAGCTAGTAGATCGACCACCTAACAGAAAGGTTATTAGCACCAAATGGGTTTGGAAGGTAAAGTACAAGCCGGATGGGACTTTGGAAAAGTACAAAGCTAGATTGGTTGCACAAGGAATTTTGCAGGTTGAAGGGTTTGATTTTTAGGAATCTTTCGTTCTGACTACCAAAATGACCACTATTCACACAGTACTATCAGTGGTTGCTCATAAAAAGTGGCTAGTTTATCAAATGGATGTTAAATCAACATTCTTGAATGGTGACCTCAAGGAGGAGGTGTACGTGGCTCAGCTACCTAGGTTTGAGGCCCCCCATTTTGAGAACAAGGTATGTAAGCTAAAGAAGGCTCTGTACGGGTTGAAACAGGCCCTAAGAGCATGGTACCAATGGATAGATGGCACAATGTCACCCAAGAGAGCTTAAGTAAGCCTGACTAGTTTTTTGTTGATTTCTCCTCATCCACTAGAGCATTGGTTCTCAAAATTCATCAAAATATTTCTCAAAGTTTCTTCCAATAGTAGCTAGGAGGGCTAGGTAAAATTTGTCTCCAACAAGGAGAATTTGATGTGAGGTTGCTTGGTAAAGTAAGTGTTGGCACGGGCAACAGAGAGGATATTTGTCTAATTCCTTTGAGCCATAGGTGTGCCCTATCAAGGGGAAACTATAGTTGAAAGGGGATCATGAATTGTACAGAAACGAGGGAAAACAATCTTAAGCAAAAATTAGGGTAGAAGAGGGAATAAAATATGAAGAAGCTAAGAGATGGGAAGAAGACGATGCTGTGGCAACTAGGGGGCTAAAGAGTTTTCTAGAACCTAGAGCTTTGATACCACATGTTGCAAAGTGGTGGGAGAGAAGAGATGCATCATGAAATTAGTTGAGAACACAAGAAGAATCCAAAAGTGTGTTCTATTTATTGTGAGAGAGAAGCCTCTCATTTATAGAGTGGGAGAGGGTGGCCTAGATCACAGGCACCTTTCCTACATCATAGGGACTTTCACCCTACATCATCGGGACTTCCTAAATCATTGGCACCTCTTGAAGAGGGTGCCTTCTATTGCATCATCACATATGTCGTGGTCCTAGATAGCACTAAGTGTGCTTCACACACACACACACACACACACACACATGTGACTGCTACTAGATGCACACATGCACCTTAGATCAAGCCCTTGATCACAAATGTCCCAACACTTCATTGGAACGTAGTGCATAGCTAGCCCAAGCATGGGCAATATTCAAGAACATGCAAGGTGGTCTGACATTCACTGAGTTGATATGAATAGCTCCTTACTGTTAGGATTTCTTTACTCAGCAAATCAAAGAATCATCCAAGCAACCAAAAGAGGTACATTCTTTAGACACTATGCCTATGATTGAAACTCTAATAGTTGATGGAGGAAGTGCTAGTAATGTCCATCAAGGTTAAGAAACAAACTATATGGGGAGTGATAGTAGATGGTGGTTCTAGAGTAAAAGCATCATTTTTGAAGAAATTGCTTAGAGACTGAAGTTTTTCTTACAAACCATCACCCTTCTGAGTACGCATGGTAGACCAATGACCAGTTGATCCAAAAGGTATGTTACAAGATGTTGTCATTTATATACGTGGAATGTATTATACAGCTAGCTTCATTGTGATTGCCATGGACCAACATGCCTATCCACCAATTATAAGTTGTTTTCATCTGTACAGGTGGAATCTATCATATATTTAGCTTCATTGTGATTTCCATGGAGTAGAAAAAGAGTGCAAAAGTACTTCGTGATTGGGTTTCGAAGAGATGATCATTAAAACAAGTAGTCAAGATGCGTGCATTCCTACAAATCCTCAGAAGGTTCCGACTAGCTATCGAGCAAAGAATTTGGAGGTCATAGATCCATTTCCTCAAGATGTTGAGAATCATGGGTGATTGATGGAACTACAAATCACGAGTGACTAATGTACAAATCCTACCTATACATGAGATTGATATTTTCCAAGTGGTTGCTATTGTAGATATCAAACAGAAGTTGAAAGTCAAGTAGATTGCTAAGCAAAAATATCTCTTTCCAAGTAGCTTCACTGAAGAAATTGAAGTGGAATGAGAGTTAGCTGAAATGCCCAATGACTATTACTAGACTCGGTGCTGAGAAGTTACTACCAGAGCCAACACAAGAACTAAATCTTGGAACAGAAGATAGCCCTACCATGGTAGTGGTAAGTGTCAATATTTCTTTTGAGAAACTAGGGGTTATAGTTTGTTAGGTATAAGGATGTGATTGCCTAGAATTACATTGATCTATGTGGAGATCCTCCTAAGTTGTGTCAACTCAAGATACCTTTGGCACCAAATGCAAAACCAATTTGACAGTATAGGTATTGAATGAATCCTAACTATGAATCCTGGTCTTATCTATGCCATTGATCACAACAATGGACTATTTCCTATTGTGGTTGTGCCTAAGAAAAATGGTAAACTCCAAGTCTATGTGGACTATCAGAAAAAAAATGCCCAGACAATTCTTGATCTATTTCCAATACTCTTACTAATGGAATCTTGGACAAAGTTGTAGGACATGAGATGTACTCATTTATGGATGGTTACAGTGGTTATAATCAAATCATTGTGGCTCTAGAATAGTAGTATTAATATTTCCTTTATCACAAAATGCTACACGAGTAATGCCTTTTGGATTGAGAAATGCCTCATCAACATTTCAAAAGTTTATGTTTGAAACTTTTCGAGACTATCTTACTGAATTTTATTGCCATTTACTTAGATTATTTTTGTGTTTAGTCTTTAGAGAAAGATCATCTCAATTACCTAGAAAGGGTCTCATTTCACTAAACCCAGCTAAAAGTGTATTCCGTGTCCGAGTGGGGATACTGCTCGGTCATGCATTTATCAAGATGGTATATGAACCAAGGCAGTGAAGATTCAAGATATACAAAAAATGCTTGAACCTCAAAATCTAGCTCAATTGCATTCTTTTATGGGGTTTATCAGCATCTACCGATGGTTTATCAAAGATTTTGCCAAGATTGCAGCTCCATTGTATGAGTTGACAAAGAAAGATGCCAAGTTTGAGTGGACTACTGGGTTGACTGTGCTTTTCCATGATTTGAAGAACACAGTAATGGCTACTCCTATTCTAACCTGGTAACTAAGGTGGGATGTAATTTTACATGTGCATGTAGCTGCCTCTACGTATGCCTTAGGCATTATTTTGGCTCAAGCAAATGGTTGACTAGATTATCCAGTATATTATGCTAGCCAATTATTGACACCTATCGAGTCCAATTATAGTACCACAAAGTGAGATGCTTTGGAAATGATATTTAATGTGCAGAAACTAAGGCATTGCTTACTCGATAATCCTTTTTTGTTCTATGTGGACCATCAAGCATTGCTTTATCTTATCAATAAGTATGTTATTCAAGGATGCCTTGTGCGTTGGATGCTATTTCTTTTGGACTTCAAGTTTAAAATCATTCATAAACTCAAGAAAACCCATGTCAAAGCTGATTGTTTATCCCAAACACCTGCACCCAATGATACTCAAGGAGTCACTTTACTGAATTGTCAGATGCTAAACTCTTTGCATTTGACTATTGTGGGCATGAATATGCCAATTTGATGGATTATTTATCTAAGGGTACATTTCTTGATACAATTTCTCAGGATAAGCATAGACAACTGGCCTTGAAGTCTTGGAAATACACTTTGATTGGAAACCTCTATCATCCGTGTGCAAATGGAGTTCTTTGTAGATGGGATATGGCACACATGTGAGCAATTGTTTTACAAGAAGGTCACTCAAATTCATCAAGAGGACATTTCCAAGGGGAGTTAACTGCCATAAAAGTCTTGCAAGTAGGCTTATGGTGGAAAACCTTCTTCAAAGATGCTCAAACTAGGTGTATGCATTGTGACACATGTCAATGGAGTGGATGGTTATTGGCCAACCAATCTATACCATTACATCCAACTCATTTGTGGGAAGCCTTTTAGAGCTGGGTTTTGGATTTTGTTGGCCCTTTTAAACCTTCTAGCTATATATAGAATAATTACATCATTGTAGCTACTACTGACTATGCTAATAAGTGAGCAAAAGCTTAGGCGCTCTGAAATAACTCAACTCGAGACATTGCTAGGTTCATTTTTGAAAATATTATATGTAGATATGGATGCCCTTTGCAACTTGTTAATGATCAAGGTACACATTTCCTTAGTAATGTGGTGCAATTGCTCAAGATTGAATTCAAAATCTTGCATACAATTTCCACTACTTACTATTCTTGTGGAAATTGTGAAGCCTAGTCAACAAACAAAACACTTAAGTTCATCCTCACAAAAATAATCCAATTGGCTAAGGGCGAATGGGATGTTGAGAGTTCATGCTCAACATCATGTGATCATGTGTGCATAGCACCATCACGTGATCATATATGCATAGCACTAACCCAATAGAGTGCTATAAAGGAAAGGGTTAAATCCCCTAACCCTAACCCTAACCCTAAATGGGTTTGTATATATTCTATTTTTTCAACTAAATCTAGTGTATAGTTAGTCATTTGTGCTGTGCTCTCTAGCTGTGCCCTCTCTCCTCATCTCCACTCTTCTCCTCTCCCCTCTTCACATTTTGTCATTTTATCAGAGCTCCCTTGCCTTCTGCTGAGGCACCATTCTTCTTGTGAGAGTGTGAGAAAGTGATAGAGAGATTGAGTGTTCTCTTCTGTGAGAGACTTCCGTTCATGTGAAGAAAATTTCCATCCATCCATTTCATGAGAGAGTTCAGATAGATTCATCTCTATGTGAGAGAGAGAGAGACAGAGACAGAGACAGAGAGCTTGTGAGAAAGAGAGTCTCTGATTGTTTAGTTTGTTGAGAGCTTCCAAAGCTCGAGAATCCCTCCTCTACTCAACAGCTAAGCTTCCTATAGCAGCTCTAAGGCTCTAAGCCCAAGTTGCAAGGCCATCTTCATAGACACAACCAACCGACTCTGAAGCACTACAGCAGCATCTCAATTGTGCTTGCCCAAGTGCTCTACTAGCAGCAGCTGGCAGCGACCTTCACGGACTGTCACCAAGCTGTGCCATAGATGAGGCTCTCCAACTGACCTTCTGCCAGCAGTGCAATCTCTCCAACAAGCAACTAAGGCTTCATCAATAAGCAAAAGCCATCTCGGATTCCTTGGCTCACTGAGAGCCATAGCACAACGAACAACTTTGGCATCTCACAGGACTCCATTTCTTTAGCAGGCCACGATTCCAATGAATCCACTCCTCCATGCCAAGGGTGTGACCAAGCTCATATTGACCGATTGTAGCGGCACTTCCAGCAGCAAATCTGATGTCACGCTCGAGCCTCCTTCATACAAGCTCTGCGGCCAACTCTATGATGCTGCACTCTAGCGCTTAAACTACTCCTCTACAAACGGTGCTACTCCTCCATCGACCAAGTTGCAACTTAGTTGGCCAAAAAACACTCAATGCATCTCCTAAGGCCAGTGCCATCTTTAACAAGGATCTACATGCCTTCTAAGGAGCAACAAACTGCTACCATACACAGCTCTACAAACTACCAATGATCTCTACATCGACAGATAGCCTCCACAAACGAGATACCAATAGGTTGCAAAGCTTAATGAAATCTTCTCCCTACCAGCGTAGTCCAAAGAGACTACTCGAATCATGCTCCTTCAACAGCTAGCAACTATGATAGCAAATAGTGACCTGCACTACGAGAGAAGCAACAGCGTTGACCTCTAGCATAGCTACCTTGAATGCCAGTGATCTTTAGCAAATCATCAATTTTTATCGACGATAACGGAGAAGACAATAGAATCTCAAAGATTCCATCGACATCTCCACGATTCTATCAGCCACGTCTCATTTTGTCCACACCATGTGTCATTTCGTCTACCACGTCAGACGCCCCCGCCTTGTACCACATCATCTTATCCTCATGCCACATGTTAACACACCTTACCTGCCATGTGCCACCACTATCCTTGTGCCACATCAGTAAACCCTATCCTATTGCCACATCAACACCTTATCTGCCACATCAATAGTCCACATCATCAGTCATCATCAAGGACATGTCACTTGCCACATCATCTACCACGTTAGCATTGCCACATCATCTACTGACATCATCATCTGTAACACCTCAACTGTCCAATCAGCACTGACCCCTGTAGGCACAATTACTTCTTCATAGTCACTGCATGTGACCACTCCTGCCACCTCAGCACAGGGCTACACTGGCACACCTCTTGCTAGGCACAGTGCCACATCATCACTACATGTGACCCATAGTGACACATCATCATTGAGCACCATTTGCACTCCTTTTGCCCCTCCACCTAGATCAAGTCGTATCTCTTGATATAGGAAGAATTCAAGGGTGCTCAAAAAGAAAAGTCACTCATTTTTTCGTGCTCTATGCGCTCGTCACATCACACGTACATTTTGGCACAAGTTACACTCACATTTGAGCCTCGTCGACAAAACCACTTCCTTCATGCACATTTGCCTCTACATCAACGCGTCTGATCCAGCACTTAAAAAGAACAAAAGAAAAGGAATTATTTGTGCTGTTCTTTCATTGATCGATGGTTGGTATAGATCTAGATCAGAGTAGACTAAATCACCATAGAGGAGACGCTTTGAATTTCCCCAACTTGCCAATCTAAGCCATGCCCGAAATTCCCAACTAGTACCTACTCGGAGTCAGTCCATACGCTCACATATGGTTTCACATCATTATATTACCTGAAACCTTACGTTCATCAATTTAGTGAGCAGACTTTAGAGAGTACGGAGGCATTGCATATTGTTTCAGTGGTGGGCAAATAGCACTTGATTTCACACACACATGCCACCATTGTAAAGCCTATAATTCGGCTATCTCATGGCATTGTGCACATCATTTTAGCCTTGTAAAACCTCTTGGCTATTCCAGGCATCATTTGCCACAAGCCTTGTAATAGAGATCAGATTTTATATATTGCAGTTTTATCTTCATCGCAATTCAGAGATTTCACTTGGCATAGTCAGCGTATTTGCAGTTGATTCATAGAGAGATTTTCACGACAGTTTTGAGTATATTTCTTGCACCATGTCTATGACTAGCAACCTCAATCTAGAGGCTTATGCTAAGTTAGACCACTCCAATTATGGTACATGGAAATACCGAATGGAGACCATTCTTGTACTTCAGGACAAATGGGAGTATGTCGATGGGTCTACACCTAGACCATTGGACGATCTAGCCAGCGGTAGCTCTACTCCATCTGTTGTCATAGCACCAGCAATGGGATCTACAGCTACACAAACAATTTTTGCACCAGTAGTAGATCTTGCCAGTGTGCGTACACCTATCATCTGATCAAGCAGAATGTGCAAGATGTCATGCTAGGATAGCTCAACATAGTCAAGACATCAAAAGAAGCATGGGATATGTTTGTAGCTCTCTACAAGTCCAAGAACACATCTAGGATTCTCACACTAAGAAACCAGATCAACCAGAGTTTTTGCAACATCCAGCAAAATTGGTCATGCTTATGTACTCCGCATAAAAGACTACAACAATCAACTTGCACCAAAGATTGCCATTCAATGGCAAATTCCAACACTGGAAGAACTTTAGTCAATCCTACTTGGTGAAGAACTCAAGACTCAGGCAATTTAAGCACGTAAAGGTCATTCTAATGATCATGCATTCACAGCTTCAGATAGAAGCAGAGGCAGAGGTAGAGACACAAGTAGATCATACTAGAAAAGTGGTCATCATCAGCAACAACATCCTGAACAAAATCAAAATCAGCATCAGCATCATCCTTAGCAACATCAGAATCAACAAAGAGGAAATCATTCCAATCGAGGAAGATTTCAAGGATGAGGGAATGCATCCACCAATGTGACAAACATTTAGTGCAACTACTATCACAAGTTTGGACACTATGAAAGAGATTGCCACAAGAAACAGTACGACCAAGGTGGTCAATCTAGTAGCAATCGAGGGAATTTTCGAGGCAGAGGAAATCATCATGGTGGACATTCTAGTCACAGTCATTTTGCAAATGAACATGGTAATATGTTTCTTGCAAGCGAGGAAATGCATCAAACTGATACAATAAATGTACCCAGACACTAATTACAATCCCAAAGAGGATTTGAACTATCAAGTCAACCAAATGGAATAGGATCCTTGGTACATTGACAGCGGTGCATCATCTCACATGACAAATCATCAAGAATGGTTCACAGAAATGAAGCCATTAGAAGGACAAAAAAATGTCATCTACAGAGTAGAGAATACACTGAATCAAGTTCAAGGGACATGTGTTATCCCTATGAACAATTTCACTGGTATGAAAGAATTGGTGAAATATGTGTTCTATGTTCCGAAGCTCAGCAAGAACTTCTTGTCTCAGTAGGTCAAATGACGGAACAAAACTATAGAGTCATCCTCGACGGTGATGTATGCACTATCAAAGACAAATCCAAAAGGTGTCAGCTAGTAGTAAAAGGTGTTAAGAAAGGGAATTTTTGAGGCAGAGGAAATCATCATGGTGGACATTCTAGTCACAGTCATTATGCAAATGAACATGGTAATATGTTTCTTGCAAGTGAGGAAATGCATCAAATTGATACAGTGTACCCAGACACTGATTACAATCCCAAAGAGGATTTCAACTATCAAGTCAACCAAGTGGAACAGGATCCTTCGTACATCGACAGTGGTGCATCATCTCACATGACAAATCATCAAGAATGGTTCACAGAAATGAAGCCATTAGAAGGACAAAAAAATGTCATCTACAAAGCAGAGAATACACCGAATCCAGTTCAAGGGACATGCGTTATCCCTATGAACAATTTCGATGGTATGAAAGGATTGGTGAAAGATGTGTTCTATGTTTTGAAGCTCAGCAAGAACTTCTTGTCTCAGTAGGTCAAATGATGGAACAAAACTATAGAGTCATCCTCGATGGTGATGTATGCACTATCAGAGACAAATCCAAAAGGTGTCAGCTAGTAGCAAAAGGTGTCAAGGAAGGATGCATATACATAATGCTAGCTATAGTACCAAATAAGCATGCCATGTCAGCTCAACCGCAATAGATGCCACTCTGCAAAATGGCACAAGAGATATGGTCATGTCAACTTCAAGTACTTGTTAGATCTCAGGAATCAGAATATGGCAATTGGGATTTAGAAGCTACAGTTTCTTAGACAGGCTTGCAAAGCATGCTACTTTGGCAAACAAAAGCGAACCAACTTTGTCAGAAGTACCTCTTGTGCATGAGGTATTCTTGATTTGATATATACAGATGTATGGGGTTATGCACAGAACCGCAGCATCAATGGTTCACTTTACTACTTGACTTTCATTGACAACTATAGCAAATATTGTTGGGTCTACATTCTGATTTGAAGTGTTTTCTAGATTTCAAGAATTCAAAGCCATGGTAGGAAACCAGACAAGCGGAAAGATCAAAATCATGAGATCAGATAGAGGAGGTGAATACGTCTTCAGCATTCATGAACTTTTGCAAAAATCACAGCATACAAAGACAATTCACATGTGCAGATACTCCTCAGCAGAATGCAGAGCTGAAAGGAAGGATGGGACTTTAGCATTCATGAACTTTTGCAGAAATCATGGCATACAAAGACAATTCACATGTGCAGATACTCAGCAGAATGCAAGAGCTGAAAGGAAGGATGGGACTTTAGCAGACAGTGCTAGAGCAATGCTTAGTGAAAAGCATCTTTTGAATTAGTATTAGGCAGAAGCAATAGCCACTACAAACTATTTGCTTAATTGGCTTCCTACCGAACTGATACAGGGTATGACTCCTTATGAAGCATTCACTCGACACAAGCCACACATTGGGCATCTCCGCATATTTGGTTGCATAGCATATGCCCACATACATGATGATCATCATAGGAAATTGGATGCAAAGTCATGCAAATGCATCATGGTTGGCTATAGTGAAGAAAGCAAAGCATATAAATTGTATGATCCCATCAACCACAAGGTCATTATCTCCAGAGATGTAATCTTTGATGAGGAATCAGAATGGAAAACCTCACCTACACAGGAGATAGAAGCATCGACTTCATAGTCATCTACCGAACAAGTTGATGAAGAAGAGCAAGAATTGCCAGCAACACCCCAAGCAGAGCCACAATAGCTCAAATAGTCTACTAGGGAAAGTAGACCTCCATCCAAATTGACATATGCTCAAAAAGGCAAAGCAATTCAGGTGGAAACCACCAACTATGCTCTTATGACTACCATCATGGCCACAGAAGAGCCAGTGTACTTCGAAGATGTAGTAGACAAGCCAGAATGGCAAACTACTATGAATGAAGAAATGGATGCTTTGTATAAGAATAATACTTGGGAATTATGCGACCTTCCACCAGGAAAGAAGGCCATAGCAAACAAATGGGTATACAAAGTGATCCAAATGGCAGTATTCAAAGATACAAAGCCAGACTAGTTGTTGCAAAAGGATTTGCACAGCAATATGATCAAGATTATGATGAGACTTATGCTCCAGCAGCAAAGATGGATTCCGTACGATTCTTAATATCACTAGCGACACTCAGCAGATGGAATGTGTATCAGCTCAATGTCAAGAATGCATTTCTCAATGGTTATCTAGAAAAGGAAGTCTACATGCAACAACCAGCAGTAGGTTATGTTGAACCAGGAAAGGAGAATAAGGTTTGCCATCTCAAGAAAAGCCTCTACGGCTTAAAGCAAGCACCCAAAAGTTGGTACAATAGAATTGACAAGTATTTTGCTAATCTAGGATACATGAAATCCAATGGAGATCATACTCTCTACTACAAAGTTCAAGGGGAAGACATTACTATTGCACTTTTGTATGTAGATGATCTGATTATGACAGGAAGCAAGGATAGCTTCATCGGAAAACTAAAACAAGACTTATCTCTGTAGAGTTTGACATGAAAGATCTTGGACTTATGCACTATTGTCTTGGAATTGAGTTCTGGAGAGATTCAAATAGCACATTCATGAGTCAGCTCAAGTATGTTGACAGTCTCCTGAAGAAGTTTCATATGGCAGATTGCAAGATTGCAGCCACTCCCATGGAACAGAGTTTGAAACTTACTAAAGATTAAGAAAAGCCTACAGTCAATGACAGGGACTATAGGCAACTCATCGGATCTCTTATATATCTGACTATCACTCGGCTAGATATTTGTAATCTAGTAAGCTCACTAGCACATTTTATGGCAAATCCAAAACAGTCTCATTGGAATGCAGTCAAAAGAGTCTTGAGATACATCAAAGGTACAAGACGAAGTCATCCATGGTTGCATGGGATACTATGATAGTGACTATGTCGGAGATCATGAGACCAGGAGATCGACATAGGGATATGCATTTTTCCTTGGTCAAGGTGCTATATCATGGTTGTCAAACAAACAGCCAACTGTTTCTTTGTCTTTGACTGAAGCAGGATATAGAGCACTCACTATAGGTGCACGTGAGGGTATATGGCTTAGAAGACTACTGTCAAAAACAGATTACTTTCATGAGTCAAAACCAACAACAATATACTGTGATAATCAATCATCTCAAGCATTGGCCAAGAAACTAGTATATCACTCCAGGACAAAGCACATTTATGTCAGAGAGCACTTCATCAGAGAAAGAGTGTTACTTGGTGACATCACACTATAGCATTGTGATAGCAAAGAGAATGTTGCAGACATATTTACCAAACCACTCAGTAAAGAGCTATTCCAGAAACACCGACTAGCTCTTGGTTTGACGCAGAGGAAGGACATTCCCATTAAAGGGGTGTGATGGAATGTAATGCTCAGTCTTTCTTCGATTCCCCAGAATCATCATCTTGAGGGAAGGCCTACTTCATGATGTTGATCTTGAGGGAAGGTGTTGAGAGTTCATGCTCAACATCATGTGATCATGTGCGCATATCACCATCACGTGATCATATGTGCATAGCACTAACCCAATAGAGTGCTATAAAGGAAAGGGTTAGATCCCCTAACCCTAACCCTAAATGGGTTTGTATATATTCTATTTTTTCAACTAAATCTAGTGTACAGTTAGTCAATTTGTGGTGTGCTCTCTAGCTGTGCCCTCTCTCCTCATCTCCACTCTTCTCCTCTCCCCTCTTCATATTTTTTCATGGTATACCAAACTTCATCCTACTCTTTGGGCATATGGAACTACTTATAAGGTCACAAAATCTTACTCCCTTTTGTATGGCCTTTGGTTTGGTAGTAGTTGTGCCCTTAGAATTATTATTCCGAGTCTTTGTATTGCTACTAAGCATCACTTGGATGAGTGAAAAGTAATCAAGGCTTGATTGCATAAGCTAAGTCACCTGGATGAGTTACGCTTGTGAAGAACTTGGTCCTAATAGGTGATACAACACAAGATAAAGGCATGGCATGCTTGTGGTGAATCTTTTGGTCATAACCATTATTTTATAAATAAACCCCTTCCTTCATGCCAAGGGCCAGTCATTCCTTGGTCCGTTTGCACTTCTTTATCTACTTTTGAGTTTTTCATACCTGGTTTATGACACATGGATTATGTGTCATTAGTGGGACTAATTAATGTTACTAGGGCACTTCCCACTGGCTTCTCTCTTCAGCTCTTCTCACATCTCCATTTTTCCTTGTTATAAAGATGCTTACCCATCATATATTCATAATTAGGAGTAAGTCCAAGGGGTTAAGTTCAATGCATAAGGTTGTCTATACTAAAAATAAGGGGTATCCTTTAAATCAAATGTAGCTCTCACATAACTATCGAATAATAAAGGTTTTCCTTGCCAAAAATTATCCTTATACCTCATTAATGTGGTTAAATATGGCATAAATTCATATGGGATACATGGGTATTGTCTATAGTCCCATATTCATGTAAATATATATACATATGTTTCCATATAAATTATGAGGGGGTTTTCGAGTCACCTATCATACATGTATAGGTGTAAATATAGACATGTTCACACACATACCCTTGCATATCACTTCAACGGGATCCATTGATGATGATCCTATTGGAATGTACCATCACTTCCCAATTTCCCATAGATATCAAGCATCGAGGTAATGTTCTCCATGTTGTATACAATACCAATATTATGCGGTCTATTATCTTATTTGTTATCTCATGTCAAAGTCTCATAAGGGATATGTACATCACTATCTGGTAAAGTCACATGAGGGTCAAATAAATTCCTATGTACATAAGTCCACATCAAGGCATCTCCTTAAGTACTCAATTATTTCAAGGGCAGTTAAAGTAACCATGCTTATCTATATCTCCTCAAATATTTATATATTTACATACATACCCTTTTCTCTTGGTTGTAATTCATGGTCAACATTTCCTTGGGTGTAGCCAATCACGAAACTATTTTCAAGGCCATTTTGGGCCCCATGAGACGAGATGCACTCCTGGGTGAATATTTGAATTTTGTCAAAAAATTTCTCGATGTCATGATGCCGCATTGGCATAATAATGAGACGCAATCTATTTATTCTGAACACCGCAGAGCTCGACACATAGCAGCTCTGCACTACTTCACGGAACACAGTCTCTGGCTTGAGTCACCTGAGCCGCCTGACCAGTTATCTGTAAGAAAACAATACAACGTCTGTGCTCAACAAATAACAGGATCTTGTATGCAAGAAAAAAAAGCAGATAGTATGGAGAATCAAAAATTTTGATTACTGTAAAACTGATACAATAGATGGCGCTGCAGTCGTGTGCTCCTATGTGAGAAGCTTCGATGGCATCTAGAAACAGTAGAGGACGGAGGCTAGATGCTAAGGAATCACGGTTGCTGTCTCGTTGCTGTAGCCAATGATAAATATGGGCTTCACAAGCTTGCTCTTATATAGCCACCAGTCATAGTCGGTTAGACCCAATTGGGAGACCGACCCAATCAGCCCAAAGCGGCCGACTGAGTCCCGAAATAGGCGACCGACCACACGTTAGAACCGTGGCATAGAATAGAGCAACTAACCTACGGTCTCCATTCAGCCCAGAGCCATCCGAGATCATTTAGGGCTCCAAACGGATGCCTTCCTGCACTTGCATGTAGCCTAGTTGGCAGTGTGCCAACTCTATTTGAAGCCGTCCAGCCATCAGGCCACACATGGCCCCCATCTAGTGTCCAAACTAGGACCTATCGGATAACCTAACTACTTAAATGCCTTCTTCTCATATGGGGGGCTTACAAGTAGAGTTAGCTAGTTCCCACATAGTTACACGAGAGTGGAGCATTGATATCTAACATTATCATCATGCAGCCTTTTGCCACAGCTTTGCCACCTAGCATGGGACACACCCATGCATATCATTAAAATTCAAGGCTGGCTTGGAGAGACCACCATGTTGGTTCTTAGTATAATAATGAGACAATCTATCATTATGAACGCTTCCGCGCTGCAGTGCAGCTGACCACCTACCATCGCGTAGCCTTTTGCCGTAGCTTTGCCCATGAAAATCATAGGTTGGCTTAGAGAGACCACCGCACTCATTTTTGGCATAATAATGAGACACAATCTATCATTTTGAGCATCACTTCAGCATAGTCTCTGGCTTGATGCCCTATCATCACCCAGAATTCAAGGTTGTCTAGGAGAGATCACCACACTAGTTCTTGGAGTAATACCTCTGTTACCTATTTTTACATATTACAAGAGGAGGTCTATGATGACCAGCGCA
Organism: Dipteris shenzhenensis; assembly: GCF_047967505.1. Taxonomy (NCBI): domain Eukaryota; kingdom Viridiplantae; phylum Streptophyta; class Polypodiopsida; order Gleicheniales; family Dipteridaceae; genus Dipteris; species Dipteris shenzhenensis. The sequence goes on along the minus strand of NC_141627.1, from coordinate 16,125,556 downwards.
CTGGCAAATAGAAGGAGATCTATGACAACCACCATACTAGTTCTTGGAGTTATATATTTTTGTACTAAGGAAAATGTATTTCCTTGTGTACCCAAGCAAAATGCAATTGATGATATGGCCCCTGAAGGGTCCCCTTTAGGGCAAGGACCATATAGACATGCCATATCTGTCTAGTGGCATCCTGGATATTGTATAATGCATGTCAATATGGCCCTTGCCCCCAGAGGGGACCCCTCAAGGGCCATATCATCAATTGCATTTTTGGAAAGTTTAATTGTATTTTCTAGATGTATCTCCATGCAACCACAACGGTGGGTCATTGGAGCTATTTTAGCGCTATTTTGGTCATAAACCAAGGAAATTGTAGTCTTGCTTTACTAGTATTTTAGCCCTTATTGCAATAAATATAAATGAGGAAAAAAGTACAATTCATTGAGTGAGAATTGAGCAAAAGAGATTACAATGTACATCTATGTCCAATAACAGGTTATATAAAAATTAACAACTTATACCGAGCAACAATTGAACAGAGGATCTTACATTTATAAAAACTTGGCAATTATTGAGAGCCCTAAAGACCAAACTATTACAGCTAGCAACCATAACCATTCAAAAATAAAAGCTAACAATAGTGCATATTGAGAGCCTCAAATTGAACAAAAAGAGATTACATAAATGTAATAAAAAGTTAGCAATTGCTGAGAGCCTTAAGACCAAAACATTACATCTAGTGAGCCAAAAGATCTTTGAGAGCCTTAGAGGCCAAAAGATTACATCCAACCATTGCTAAGTGGTTATGAGCCTCATCTGAGTAAGAGGGAATTTGTAAGCTCAGTATTTCCTCCAGTCTAGCTTGTTGCATTAAATTCTTTTAGGGAGCCAAAGGAGGAGACAATGGAGAAGCCGAAGACCATGCACATTGCTAGGACTCAAATTATGGCTCCCCCAACAAGTTGTGAGTACTCTACTGTGAAAATACGAAGGCCTTCATCAACATCTAGGGGGAACCCATACAGCACAACCATAAAGAGGCAAGAGGTGTGAGCATGTCATCTAAGGTGGTGACATGCAGATATGGGGGGAATGACTCTGGGAATGAAGGGTCTCCACTAGTGCCAACATTTCTACTCCAAGTGAGTGCAATGCAATCACCTTATATGAGAAGGCAAATAACATTGGGATCATAGTGCATCGAGGGGAGGTGGTAGTAGGCATGGTGAAGATGAGTGGGTGAGCAGCAAACAAGCAGGGGAGCAGATGAGTGATGAGAGTTGGAAGAGGGAGCGTGGAGAAAAGTAGAGTAAGGGTGGAAAAGATCTAGAGGAGGCATGCGGAGCAAAGTTGCAGAGCAGGGACAGATGAGAGCAATGTAGTAAAATGCCAAATGCAAGTTCATCCGGAAGCCCATCTACAACCATGTCTCCGGCCTTCTTGACCCCCCTGAAACTATCACTCCCCCCAAAATCTTCGTCATCGAAGGACTTCATCCTATGTGAGTGCTAATTAGCTTCCCAGCCTCCATCGAAGCTTCCTCGCACTCAGAAAGATGGGAATTCACCGTCTTTCACTGTGGCATTTGCTTGTCTAGTGTATCAAGCATGCGTTTCCCAACTAAGCTTACTTGTGGATTTAGCTTTGTAAGCAGCTACTCATAGGCAGCTTATCATAATTGCTGCTGGGATCTTGCGTAGCTCTGTTCCGGCTGAAGATTGTTTGGCCCATTTTCGCAGGTATGATGCCAGAGTTAGAGAACTTCTCGACTTCAGTATCTATCTAGACATTAGCGATGAAGTCAAATTTGCCTGGAAAATTCAGGTCAGGAGCTGCAAACCTTGCATTTGCTATTTTTCGGATTACAGCTCGCATTATCTTGTACAAGTTGAACGTGCAACGATGCACGTATCTCTTACGTCGCCGGGTAAGCAAGGGAGGATTGTTCCGTGCAGCGTGACATGGCTGAGCGTGGGCATAGCTTGGAGAGTATCAAGGCGAGCATTGCTGCACGAAAGCCTGATTTCGATGCATACATAGGTAAGCACCGCGCTTTGCAATGTGTTAGTCTTTGATTTTTGTCGCCATGGCAGTTGAGAGCAGTTCTCTGACCCCGACCTGTATTCATGTGTATATATCCAATGATTGCAGACTCTCAGAAGCAGCACGCAGATGTGGTGATCCAGGTCCTGCCCACGCAACTGATCCCGGATGATAACGAGGGCAAGATCCTGCGAGTTCGCATGATAATGAAAGAGGGAGTTAAACACTTTGAGCCAGTCTATCTTTTCGACGAGGGTTCTACCATCACTTGGATACCCTGCGGCAGGAAATTGACATGTTCGTATCCTGGGATCAAGTTTTTCTACGGCCCTGATACATACTACGATAATGAGGTAGAGTTTGTCTTTGTTCTGGTCTTTTCATCAGAAATTGGTTGAGTCCCTGCATTGTTTCCTTTAAACAGGTTGCAAGAATACATAGTGGCAATCTAGTTTGCTAATTTTCGAGAACTTACCTGTTTATTTTGTGGGTGACTTATTTTGCATTGTGGTCTGCCATTTCAGGTGACCGTGTTGGAAATGGATGGACAATTCGACAATCTTGAGGAGCTAATCTATGTAGAGAGCCATCTTAGCAATATTTCGACCAGGTTTTATGGTGAGGTCACACAACAAATGTTGAAGCACGCTGACTTCCCAGGCAGTAACAATGGAACTGGTTTTTCCCAGACCATGGTAGGTCTCAAAATTCGGGATGTATATGAAAGACTCACCTCCAAGGAAGGGGCTTCATTTGCATCAACGAGAGGTTAAGCTATTCTGCAAGAAGCTGCTCCCTCTTTTCCAGCTAACCGAGACAGTCAGTGCATGAAAATGGCAAATGTTGTATGTTGGACAGATGCATACCTGAGCTATGTTGCTTATGTTGACTTCTACACTCCTGTCTCTAGAGTACAAATAAAATGTACTCACTGTAGTTTCTGCTCGAATTTATATCGGCAACAAGCGTACCTCTGTTTGAGCTCCCATTGGCTCCAAGAATGTGAACAAATAACAGCGCCTATGCTTTCTTGTACTAATCAAGTTTGGACAACTACCTACGGGGTAGTTTTTTCGATTCTGTCAATGTGACATCCTTCATGTAATGCAAGTTTTATGGGTTGAAAGTTTTGAGAGGCTTGAGTGTTCTGAAAGTACAAAGTTTTTGTGCTGGGTAATTTGGTTTGGCGTCTCTGAACACAACTATGTCGTTAAATTTCAATTGTCTTGGCTTTGTTAACAAATTTAGGACTACAAAGCACGAAGCCATGAATTGCACGAAGCACGAAGCCATCGAAGCCATGAATTGCACCAAGAACTTTTCCATGCCTGATGCCAGGGCCATGAATTGGATACGAACATGTCAATTTCCTGCCGTGCGAAGCCATGAATTGCTTCAAGAACTTTTCCATGCTTGATGAGATGATGACAATTCATTGCCCATTTCACATCAACTCAAATCGTGTTTTTCCAGGCCAGTTGTAGTACAGTACGAGTAATTGGCCAGTTGTAGTACAGTACGAGTAATTGCACCATTTTCCCCCGTAAGATAAGACTCTTTTTGATAGGGACGCTTTAAAAAAAATGGAGACTTTTGCGACATGACTAGCAAACGTTTGCGTGGGGTACGTGAAATGCGGGGACTGCATTGATGTTCAATTTGTATACCTTGGCTCAAAATGTATGTAAAGTGTAGCATTTTCATTGAAAGTCTACACGTTCCGTCTCTCTCCCTCTCGTAGGAAGGGAGCTCAAAGACAAGGAAATGAAGTCCAAGCTAGCAAGGAACTCGTTGGGCAGCTAGTAAAGGGGGGGGGGGGGGGGAGGGGTTTTCCATCTCCTCGCCTCCTAGCCACACAATGCCCTCTCCATGTCCCACGAAGCCAATGGGACAATGGAGAGGGGTATCAACCTCTTGATACATCGATACATCAAAGGACTTACATGAAGGGGCCTTTTACCTACAATTTTCTTTTAGTCACATTGCCAGAGGTTTTGGGCAACCAAGATGGCAGGTTCCTATAGAACTAAAAGGCAAGGGCTCTATGTGTGTGCTAGAGAGACAAAGAGTTTCCACATACACACAAAGAGGTCTCTCTCTCTCTCTCTCTCTCTCTCTCTCTCTCTCTCTTTCGTGCTAGCAAAACCTTTTTCCCAACCAAACAAAACTAGGGACACTCTCCAAGTTAAATGGTTCTTTCATCTCAAAACATACACATTTATAGGTTTTCACACTAAATTATTCAAAGTCATAGTAGCTCTGATATTGTAAAGACAAGTAAACTTTATCCATTTTTTCTCAATTTCAACCATTGCAAAATACACTAAAGGATAGTTTTTTCCTCGATTGAAGGTCTCCAATAGCATTTAGATGTGCTCTAGTCTTTTTGCGATATGCATGATTTGAAGCTCTGAGAAGCCATACACAGAGAGCAATTTACCTTCGATGGGGATTTGCTAGAGATTGTTGCATCCTAGACATACTTGGGTGTTCTTTTAGCAGGTCTGATCTTCACAATGCAACCTAGCTATGCAGACCCATCAAGTGTTAATGCTTTCGCTAACATATTGAGAACAAGTCTCCTATTTTCGACTCACTGCTGATCCGACGAGGGGGATGTGCAGTAGTCCGTTCTTGGGGACAAACTTATCGGAGACAAATTGGTCCCACATAGAGAGACTTTAGGTTTTGCTTCTTGTTCCTATGATCCATAGTAAACCATCGGTTCTTCATTAGATCATACTAGCAGAGTTTGGGGCTACCCCTCTATAGCTTGATGTAGTCCCCAAGTGGTCACTTATCTCCATAGGGTTATGAACTTTGGTACCATGACATCTAGATGATTTTGATTGCCATGGATAGCCGTGACTTCATCTATGGCATCGGAAGTAGAGGGGGATAAGAGGTGCTGCCACCATTTCAATATAGCATTGAGGCTCCATCCATTCCACTTGCCTATCGGGAGGTGAATAAGGTCATCAGAGAGGCCTCTTGTAGGTCTACATGTACAGAATGTGGTTAGCACCCTACAGAGCTTTCCAACAGAGATCTTTGCTTATGGATTTCAAGAAAGGGGTCATCAAACACCAGGCTATGCCCTATTTCATCTTCTATATGCATTGAGGATCTTGATCGGTCAACACCAGGTATCTTCACATAGACTATGGGTTGAGATACGATGGGAAGAGGAAACCCCATATAAGAGACAAATCTACACTGTATGATATGCAAGAGACCAAAACAAATTTGCACTCTACGTGCTATGTGGGATTTTACTATGCATTTTAAATGCCTTGTATACTATGAGATCTATGGACGGCATTACTATCATTTCAATAGTGGTTTTGGCCCTCTAGAAGAGTTCTCTGGTAACCCCAACTAGGGATAGCAGGGACCAAATGCAATAGATAGACATAGGGCATAATTATAGGTATAAAATCACATTAGGATTCCATCTCCTCGCCTCCTAGCCACACAATGCCCTCTCCATGTCCCACGAAGCCAATGGGACAATGGAGAGGGGTATCAACCTCCTGATACATCGATACATCAAAGGACTTACATCAAGGGGCCTTTTACCTACAATTTTCGTTTAGTTACATTGCCAGAGGGTTAGGGCAACCAAGATGGCAGGTTCCAATAGAACTAAAAGGAAGGGGCTCTATGTGTGTGCTAGAGAGACAAAGAGTTTCCACATACACACAGAGAGGTCTCTCTCTCTCTCTCTCTCTCTCTCTCTCTCTCTCTCTCTCTCTCTCTCTCTTTCGTGCTAGCAAAACCTTTTTCCCAACTAAACAAAACTAGGGACACTCTCCAAGTTAGCTGGTTCTTTCATCTCAAAACATACACATTTATAGGTTTTTACACTAAATTATTCAAAGTCATAGTAGCTCTGATATTCTAAAGACAAGTAAACTTTATCCATTTTTTCTCAATTTCAACCATTGCAAAATATACTAAAGGATAGTTTTTTCCTCGATTGAAGGTCTCCAATGGCATTTAGATGTGCTCTAGTCTTTTTGTGATATGCATGATTTAAAGCTCTGAGAAGCCATACACAGAGAGCAATTTACCTTCGATGGGGATTTGCTAGAGATTGTTGCATCCTAGACATACTTGGGTGTTCTTTTGTCAGGTCTGATCTTCACAATGCAACCTAGCTATGCAGACCCATCAAGTGTTAATGCTTTCGCTAACATTTTGAGAACAAGTCTCCTATTTTCGACTCACTGCTGATCCGACGAGGGGGATGTGCGGTAGTCCGTTCTTGGGGACAAACTTATCGGAGACAAATTGGTCTCACATAGAGAGACTTTAGGTTTTTCTTCTTGTTCCTATGATCCACAGTAAACCATCGGTTCTTCATTAGATCATACTAGCAGAGTTTGGGGCTACCCCTCTATAGCTTGATGTAGTCTTCCAAGTGGTCACTTATCTCCATAGGGTTATGAACTTTGGTACCATGACATCTAGATGATGCAGATTGCCATGGATAGCCGTGACTTCATCTATGGCATCGGAAGTAGAGGGGGATAAGAGGAGCTACCACCATTTCAATATAGCATTGAGGCTCCATCCATTCCACTTGCCTATCAAGAGGTGAACGAGGTCATCAGAGAGGACCTCTTGTAGCTCTACATGTACAGAATGTGGTTAGCACCTATAGAGCTTTCCAACAAAGATCTTTGCTTATGGATTTCAAGAAAGGGGTCATCAAACACCAGGCTACGCCCTGTTTCATCTTCTATATGAATTGAGGATCTTGATCGGTCAACACCAGGTATCTTCACATAGACTATGGGTTGAGATACGATGGGAAGAGGAAACCCCATATAAGAGACAAATCTACACTCTGTGATATGCAAGAGACCAAAACAAATTTGCACTCTACATGCTATGTAGGATTTGAGAGTGCTCTCAACGGAAGCAAGAATGGAAGAAGGAGAGAGAGCGAGACAGAGAGCCACACAAGTTTTGGTGGGTGCAGAACCACCCTAATCTTCTTTTTCATTCATTTATATATGTGTTTGAGTATTGTACATAACTGGGGTTAAGGCACAGTGACCTTTAACCCCCACAACCTCCCACTTAAAGGACAATGTGCCTTTAAGGGAGAACAACTAGTGAGCATACTATCCAATGCCCATCAATACACGACAATACTCAAACCGCTGACTAGGTAGACTCTTCGTCAGCATATCTGCAGGGTTATCATCTGTATGAACCTTGACAAGCTCTATGCGCTTGTCCTCAAGTACCTCCCTGATGAAATGGTACCTGTCCTCAATGTGTTTGGTCTTTGCATGAAAGACCGGATTCCGTGCTAACTGAATAGCACTCATGGAATCACTATGCAATGTCGGTACACCTGTATGAATCCCCAAATCTCCCACTAGCCGATCAAGCCATATAGCCTCCTTGCAACCCTCTGTGGCTGCAACATACTCAGCCTCTGTGGTAGACAAAGCAATGCACTTCTGTGCACGAGACATCCACGACACTGCACCACCTGCAAAGGTGAACATATAACCAGAAGTGGATCTCCTACTATCCACATCCCTGCATAGTCTGAATCTGTGTACCCAAGTACACGCATATCTCCTTTACCAAAGCAAATGCACATCTCCTTGGTACCCTTCATGTACCTCATGATGCACTTAACTGCCTCCCAATGCCTCTTTCCTGGATTAGCCATATACCGGCTAACAACTCCCACTGCAAATGCGATGTCTGGTCTAGTAGCTATCATAGCATACATAAGACTCCCAACTGCTGATGCATAAGGAACCTTGGCCATCATGGCCCTCTCCTCATCTGATTTGGGACTATCTGTATGACTCAGTTTCACATATGGAGGCAATGGAGTACTCACTGCCTTCCCCCCCTCCATATTGAAACACTGTAATACTTTTGTAACATACTCTTTTTGTGAAAGCCAAAGGAGTTTCCTACTCCGGTCACGCGTGATGCGCATACCAAGAATATGACCTGCAAATCCCAAATCCTTCATATCAAAGGCCTCATGCAACTTGGCCTTTAATGCATCTAGCTCATAAGTATTCTTGCTAGCCAATAGCATATCATCCACATATAGTGCTAGGATTATCAGGCTACTATCCTTAGCCCTTTTAGTGTAGAGGCAGTGATCAATTTCACTCCTTCTAAAACCCTGGGACCGAATGAAAGCATCAAACTTCTGATACCATTCTCTAGGTGCTTGCTTAAGACCATAGAGACTCTTTTTCAGCTTGCAAACTAAATGCTCTTTGCCCTTTTCTTCAAAGCCTTCCGGCTGCACCATGTAGATGTCCTCATGCAAATCCCCATGCAAGAAAGCTGTCTTGACATCCATTTGCATAAGCTCCATATCCTCTACTGCCACTAGTCCAAGCATGCATCTAAGTGTGGTCATCTTCACAACCGGAGAGAATATCTCATCAAAGTCCACACCCTTCTCTTCTTGAACCCTTTAGCAACCAAACGGGCCTTGTATCTAGGCACATCATCACCTGTGACCTTCATTTTGTAGACCCATTTACATGGCAATGCTTTCTTTCCATGTGGCAAAGAAACCAAGTCCCAAGTCTTATTCTTCATAAGTGAACTCATCTCTGATTGCATAGCATACTCCCACTTGCGTTGATCCTCACGCATCATAGCCTCTCTGTAGCAAGAAGGCTCCCCGCAATCAGTAAGCATCACATAGTCTACCCCTGGAACAAACCTATCAGGCGGTCTAGACACTCTAGATGATCTTCTCAATGGCATTTCAGCTTGCTGTCCCACTTGCATATCAGCCACATTTGGCTCATCATTTCCACCAATAGATGATCCATCATCTACCCTTGATTGTATACCTGTGGGAGTACTTGGTTGTACCATTTCTTGCACATTTGGTGCATGGACAGCTTGCTGTCTATCAACATAGGCAGGTGGATTCACATCCTGGAAAGTGATTCTCCTCATTTCCACATCCCTCATGGGTGCCTTATGCATCTTCTTCTCATTGAAGACCACATCATGGCTGCGTATGATCTTCTTTGCTTCTGGATCCCAGAGACGATAGCCCATCTCTCCACTTTCACCATAACCTAGAAAGATGCATTTCCTAGACTTAGGATCTAGCTTCTTTCGAAGCTCTTTTGGCACATGTGCATATGCCTCACACCCAAATATACGCAAATGAGAGTAAGAGGGCTTCTTTCCACTCCATGCCTCTTCAGGAATACCACCATCCAAACTCTTACTAGGTGATCTATTGATCACATGCACTGCAGTCTTCATTGCCTCAGCCCAAAAACCACCAGAAAGACTTGCATTGGAAAGCATGCATTGCAACCTTTCTTGAATGGTACGGTTGATCTTTTCTGCAACTGGATTTTGCTCTGGAGTATGAGGGGATGTAAGCTCCCTCTTAATCCCACGAGTATCACAGAAATGCTGAAAGTCATGAGAGAGATACTCTCCACCATTGTCAGTTCGTAGGCATTTAAGCGTTCTAGCTGACTGATTCTCAACCAAGGCCAGCCATTTCTGAAATACCTGGAACACATCACTCTTCCGAGCTATAGCATAAGCCCACACTTTCCTAGTTGCATCATCAATGAATGTCACATAGTATTCAGCCCCACCTAATGACCGTGTAGGCATGGGACCACAGTGACAAAATATTTTGCAGTGTTTTATAAGGGCGTCTGATTCTCTTTCATAGATTGTCACTGAAAAGCTTGACAAGAACAACTTCTAAGCATGGAAGTTTAGAATGATGAATTTCCTTATGGGAAAAGGCTATTGGGAGTTCATTACAGGAAATGAAGAAGAACCAGTTCTTCCTAATGTTCCCAATCAATAGGAAATGCAGGTATTTAAAGGATGGCATGAGAGAGCCAGAAAATTTATGTACTGGCTGTCTATCAGTATTTCAGATTCTATGATTGTGCATATTTAGGATGCAAGTACGCCAAAGGAGGCATGGGATACTTTGGCAAAAATGTACAGCACAAATACGCAAGCCAGGAAAATGTAGCTCAAGCAAGAGTTGCACAATGTGCAGAGAGAAAATATGAGCATCAATGACTACCACATGAAGGTGAAGAAAATTGCAGATGCACTTGCTTCCATTGGGTCACCAGTGGAAGATGATGATTTAGTTTCTGTGACCTTGAATGGTCTAGGAAAGGATTATGCACAATTCCGGACATCCATTGCCATCCATGAAAATTTTCGTGATTTTGAGGAGTTGTTTGCTCTTCTAATTTCTAAAGAGCAGAGAAATGGTGGTGCATCTTCTTCAGGAGGAACTTCAAAAGAAACTATCTTCTACTCAAATGCTAGAAGAGGTAGAGGCAGAGGTAGAGGAGGCCGATCTGGAGGCCGTGGTAGAAATCAGAATATGCAAGAAACTCAAGAAAATTAGTCCTCTAGAGGCAGGGGGAGCCAAAGAGGTCATGGTGGATGGCAGAGAGGCCAAAATGCAAACAGCAATGTTGAATGCTACTACTGTGGTAAAATGGGTCATATGGCTAAAGACTGCTATAAAAAGCAAAATGACATTATGAATGGAAAATTACAGTAAGGGAATTATGCATCTTCTAGTAGACAGGGTGATGACAGAAATGAGCATTTGTTTATGGTGCAGCACATGACCAATTCTGTGACAAGTGTAGAAGAAAGCAATGATGTGTGGTATATTGACTCAGGTGCATCAAACCACATGACAGGTCATGCAAAATGGATGCAGGATGCAAGGAAAATGGAAAGACCAGGATTTGTGGAGACTGGTGATGATACTGCACATCCTATTGTGCAGATTGGTAAAATTCCTTTGTCTATGTAGGATGGGAAAAAGAAATACCTGTCTGATGTATTTCATGTCCCGAACATCACCAAGAACCTGGTTTTTGTTGATCAGATGGTTGAGCAGAGCTTGTAGGTCAGATTTAATCCTCATGGATGCTTTGTTGAGGATATGAAAAATAACGGCCGCTTGATAGCAAAAGGAAAGAAGAAGGGCGGGATGTTTACATTGGATGCGGACATGCCTGAATCGAGTGCAGCAATGTTTGCACATGGGACCGGTGTTGTTGCAGATATTGATATCTGGCATAAACGCATTGGTCATGTTAATGTACAGTGACTTAAATCAATGCAAGCCCAAAATATTGTTGCAGGATTGCCTAAATTCAAGGTTGCAGAAATGCATAAGGTATGTGAAGCCTGTCAATTTGGAAAACAGGCAAGGAAACCATTTCCTAGGCATGTTCAAGAGAGTAAGAAGCCATTGGAATTAATCCACTCTGATGTGTGGACTACTAAAGCTTCATCTATTGGAGGCTGTCATTATTTTGTCACTTTTATTGACGACTATAGCAAAAAAGTTTAGGTGTATTTTATGAAAAAGAAAAGTGAAGTGTTTGGGCATTTCAAAGCTTTTAAAGCTATGGTTGAAAAAGAAATAGGCCTACAAATAAAATGCCTAAGGTCAGATGGAGGGGGAGAGTACCTCTCAAATGAGTTTGCAAGGTTCCTGTAGGAGCATGGCATAAAGCAGCAATATTCATGCAGTCATACCCCACAACAAAATGGACTTGCAGAAAGGAAAAATAGGCATATTGGAGAGGTATTTCGGGCCATGCTAAATGAAAAAGACCTACCATATTATTATTGGGCTGAAGCAATTGCTACAGCAGTTTACATAATGAACAGGACTCCCACTATAGCAATACATGGCATAACGCCAGAGGAGAGGTATATTGGTAGGAAACCAGATATTTCTCATTTGAAAATTTTTGGTTGCATTGCCTATGTTCATGTGCCAGATGAATTGAGGTCCAAGTTGGATCCAAAAGCTGAGAAGCACATCTTTATTGGTTATTCTCTACAGCAGAAAGGGTATAGATGCTATAACCCTTCTACTCGTAAGTTTATAGTGAGTAGAGATGTTGTTTTTGATGAGATGAGCAGCTGGTATAAACCACTAAATGTGATTGATGATGTAGATGCACAAAATGGTAATGCTGCACAGAATTCAAAGGAGCAATCACAAAATATTAGTGGACTTGCAGTGTCCTCTAGCAGTGGTTCACATACTTCGCCATGGACAGGTAGATTGAGATCAAGAGAATCTCCTCAAAGCAATGCAGATAGTGGTATGCAGGTATCACGAAAAGGAAAAGAGAAGGTAGATCAGCCCATGTTTGATGTGAATGCAGGTCACTCTTATGTGGATGGTGAATCCAGTGGCTCAGAAGAGAGCATTGATGATGAGTTGGGTATTCCTTCTGTTGTTACACCTGGAGGAAGGAAGACCAGGGATGTTTTGAGAGCACCTGGTAGTGAGCCTATTTTGTGCAGGTCTACTAGAGTCAAGTATCCTATGGATAGGCTGAAATATGATGCATTTACAGCCATTCACTATGCCTATATGGTCAAAGTGATACAAGAACCAGAACCCACTTCTTTTGAGCAAACCATGGGAAAAGAAAAATGGGAGAAAGCCATGGATGAAGAAATGGATGCCTTGGAAGCAAATGCTACATGGGAATTGGTGCCTTTGCCTAAAGACAAGAATGCAATTGGCTATAAGTGGGTTTATAAGGTGAAGCACAATGCAGATGGTTCTGTGAACAGATACAAGGCAAGATTAGTTGTCAAGGGGTATGCACAGACATATGGCATTGATTATGAAGAAACATTCAGTCCGGTTGCAAGGATGGCAACCATAAGAGCAGTCATTGCTATGGCTGCATCAAAGGGATGGTCTTTACATCAGATGGATGTAAAGAATGCCTTCTTGCATGGTGATTTGCAAGAAGAGGTCTTTATGGAGCAGCCACCAAGTTATGTTCATGATGTTCATCCTGAGTTTGTTTGCAGGTTGAAGAAAGCCTTGTATGGCTTGAAGCAAGCACCTAGAGCATGGTCTGACAAGATAGGACAGTATCTTCTCACTATTGGCTTTCAGATTTCCAAGGCAGATTTCTCACTTTATGTGAGAAAAACAGAGAAAGGTATTATGCTGCTTGTCATTTATGTTGATGATTTGATCATCACAAGTGATAGTGATGAAGATATCCTTCATGTGAAAATGCTATTGAAGCAGAAGTTTGAGATGAAGGATTTGGGAGAGCTATGTTATTTCTTGGGCATTGAGGTGATTAGATCACCAAGTGGGATACGGCTCTTGCAGAGGCAGTATGGATTGGACATGCTGTCCAAATATGGGATGATAGGCTGTAAGCCTATTTCAGTTCCTTTGGAGCAGAATGTGAAGCTGAGCGCAGATGCAGGTGAGCTTCTGGAAGACCCTACTATGCACAGACGCATAGTAGGAAGTTTGATTTATATGACTATTACCAAGCCAGATTTGAGCTATGCTGTTGGATTGGTAAGTCAGTTTATGCAGGCTCCAAGGAAACCTCATTTGGATGCGGCTAGATGCATACTCAGGTATGTGAAGTCCACATTGCAGTATGGACTATTTTATGAGACTGGGATTCAAATACAGTTGCATGGATACACTGATGCTGATTGGGCTGGTAGTATTTCTGACACACGATCTACGAACTCTCTACCAATGGATATGTATTCTCTTTTGGGAGTGCTACAGTCACTTGGAGCAGCAAGAAACAGCCTACAATTGCCTCGTCAAGCACAGAGGCTGAGTACATGGGTGTAGCAATGGCTGCATGTGAGGTAGCTTGTTTGCATAAGCTACTTTATGATATGCATCAGTCTACAGATCGGCCAGTTGTCATTTATTGTGACAACATGAGCAGTATACACTTGGCAAATAACCCAGTCTATCATGCTAGAACAAAGCACATTGAGGTGCATTATCACTATGTGTGGGAGAAGGTTTTACTAGGTCTTATTGATCTAGTTTATGTCAGCACAGAGGATCAGGTAGCTGACATATTCACGAAGGCATTGGGTGCAAAGAAGTTGCACAAATTCAGAGACCTGCTTGATGTGCAGAAATTGGGATTGAGCTCTAGGGGGAGTGTTGAGATATCAAGCTCCACTCGTGATATGCCAGGGTGACCGTTGTGCATTTATGTCACCGACTTGTTAGCTGCAGATGCGGTTGGTACATCGCCCATGAATAATAGCTAGATGACAGCTATCCTTATGTACTCTAGTTCATGGCTCAGTTAGTATGCCACCTTAGTTAGCTGAGTTTGGTTTGAGACCCACATATAGGGTTCTTCTATTTCTTTGTACTAGAGTTCTTTTGGCTTTCACAACTAAAAAGAGGAAAACTGTCTTCAGCCTTCACCTTTGTGTGTATTCCCCCATTGTGTATGTGAGAAAAGTGAGACTCCTTCCTTCTCTCCCACTATCTTCACAGAGAAGGCATTTGAGTAGCTCGATTATCCAGTAGGTCCTGGGTTGTGGACACCAGATGGGGGCCATGTGTGGCTTGATGGCTAGATGGCTTCAAATAGAGTTGGCACACCGCCAACTAGGCTACATGCAAGTGTGGGAAGGCATCCCTTGACTGACCGCACTGAGGGTAGACGAAGCATTTCTCGAGGCAGCCCACTCTCGGGTTGCGAGGCCCGTTTGGAGCCTCAAATGATCCCGGATGGCTTTGGGCCAAATACAAACTATAGGTTAGTTGCTCTATTTTGCGCACCGGTTCTATCGCATGGTCGGTGGCCTATTTCGGGACCGATCCCCAATTGATCGTTTTGGGCGGACTGGGTCGGTCACCCAATTGAGCCTAACCGACTATGACTGGTGGCTATATAAGAGCAAGCTCGTGAAGCCCATTTCATCATTGGCTACAGCAACCTTGATTCCTTAGCATCCAACCTCCGTCTTCTACTATTTCCAGCATGCCATTGAAGCTTCTTTCACAAGAGCGCATGGTTGGGAGGCAACGCCATCTATTGTATCAGTTCTATGGTAATCAAATTTTTGATTCTCCATACTATCTTGTTTTCTCTCTTGCGTACGAGGTCCTATTATCTGTTGAGCACAGACGTATTATTATTTTCTTACATGGTATCAGAGCCTGGACTCTAGCAAGAAGATTTGGTAGTGTGTTTCTGTTTGCGAGCAGATTGTGAGAGATGGCCTAGCCCACAAGACTGTGAATCCCACTGTTCGATGAAAGCGGAAAGTTGGATGGCTCTAACTATCCACTCTGGAAGTTCAAGATGAAGACCATCCTAAGCGCATACGAGCTTTGGGACACTGCTACTGGGGTGGACATGAGGCCGGTTGCGATACTGGATCCAGACAATGCAGGACAACAGATAGTACCAACTGGGGATGAGATTCTCATGTGGACAAGAAGAAATGCAGATGCGCTGTGTTCTATTGTCTGCAGTGTTAGTCATTCCATCATGGCGTTAATTCAACATGTCACCACAGCAGAGGAGGCATGGACGGTCTTGAAAAATTAGTACCAGACCACGAATCAGACACGGATTCAGAATGTGGAGACTCAACTCGCGAACGAGAAGTTGTTTGAGTCTAAAGCGGCAGAGAAGTTCATCACCAGGGTGAAGAATCTGCGCGATCAGATGACTGTGATTGGCATCACCATCATTAGCGAGAATCTAGCATGAAGGTGCATACAGATTCTCCCACCAAAGTACGACGGTCTTGTTACGGCACTGAATACGTAGAACAGAAATCCACCCCTCAACTTTGAGGATTTCAGTGTGATGCTTCTAGAGGAGGAGATGCGTCAAAAGACGAGGACTGGAGAAGATTCGGCTTTCTGGACGAGATCAAAGAAAGGTAAGGGTAAGGACTCTGGTAACCCATCTTCTTCTAATGATAAAAAGAGAAAGAAGAAGATCAAGTGCTTCTATTGCAACAAGGCAGGGCACAAGCAGAATGAGTTCCGAAAGAAGATTGCAGATGAGAAGAATGGAGTAAAGAAAGAGTCCAGCAATAGCACGCAGGCAGTACCACTAGAGCTGTTCATCACAATTGAGGAGATTTGCACGGAGGCAGTTCATGTACCTGCAAATGAACCTTGGATCATTGATAGTGGTTCATCACACCACATGACCAGTCAGAAGGATTGGTATACCTCTCTACAGCCGGTAGGGAATGACATCATGGTAGCAGTCGGCAATGATGCAAATGTCTAGCAAAAGGAAAAGGTATGATTGCTCTCAAGTCAGATGGAGTTGTAAAATAGTTGTCCGATGTTCTTTATGTGCCAGATATCAAGAGGAACTTGTTGTCCGTTTCTGCGATCACAAATCGGGACCTTAAAGTTCAATTCGATAAGAATGGTGCACAAATCCTGGATCTTCAAGGGAAGGTCGTTACACGGCGCAACAACATTTACGAACTCTTAGCTTTCAGTGCTCGAGCGGATGTGAAGAACACTAAGCTGTGGCATGAGAGGTTTCGTCATCTAAACCTTAGTTCTTTGAAGGAGATGCATAAAAGTGGAATGATGGTAGACCTACCAGAAATTTCAGATCTACCCGATGTATGTGAAGCTTGCATGATGGGCCAGCAACATTGGCATCCCTTTCCTAAAGAGGCCAGCAGGGCAAAGGCTCCTCTAGAGCTCGTTCACACGGACCTCTACGGAAAGATGGAGACGGAAGCTTTGGGTAGTCCCTACTACTTCATGACGCTAATCGACGATTACAATAGAAGGATATGGATATACTTCCTGAAGACTAAAGACGAGGCTTTTAGTAGGTTCAAGGAATGGCATGTAATGGTCAAGAAAGAAACAGGGAGGAAGGTGAAGAAAATGAGATCAGACAGTGGAGAGTTCACATCAACTGAATTTGAAAGTTACTGCAAAAGTCACGGAATTAAGAGGCAGAAACCCCCGCCACATACATCACAGCAAAATGGAGTAGCAGAATGCAAGATGCGTGTCATCTGTGAAATGGGCCGGAGTATGATGAAAGGGAAAGATTTGCCAAAGACTTTCTAGGCTGAAGCATGTAACACTGTAGTTTACATCCTCAATCGTAGCTACACGAAGGCTTTGAATGGGATGACTCCACTACAAGCCTTTTCTGGTAAGAAACCTTCAGTTGCACATTTCAGAGTTTTTGGATGTGACTGTTTTGTGCATGTCTCTGATGCTACCAGGACCAAATGGGAACCGAAGAGCTGGAAGTGTATTTTCTTGGGCTACAGTGAAGAGGCGAAGGGTTACCGTCTCTATAACCTTGTTACCAACCTTGTTACCAAGAAGGTAATTGTAAGTCGCGATGTGGTCTTCTCAAAACAGCCACATCAGTTGGAGGAGGATGCTTCCTTGCCAGACAACCAGGACCAGGATATCCATCCAGTATTGCCATCGATAGCAGACCGAACTCCCCCAATGGTGCTTGGGAGGATTCAAGACAAAGAAGATGAAGAAGAGCCTGTAGAACCACAACGGCAATGGCCATTCCCGAAGTGGGTAAAGCAGCTTTTGGATGGCAGAGAACCTCCAGCCATTGAGGAGGAACCATCCGAACACCATCGGTCCAAGAGATTAGAGGAGCAAAGAAGGGCGCAGGCACACTTGGTCAACTGTGCTTTGATGACAGAACTAATCTGTGCTGATGAACCCAAGTGCCTTGAAGAGGCACAGGGCGATGATAGGTGGATGGAGGCTATGCAGTCGGAGTATGGCTCCATAATGAAGAACAACACTTGGGACCTTGTGGATCGACCACCAAAATGAAAGGTAATCGGAACCAAGTGGGTGTACAAGACCAAGTACAAGTTCAACAGCACGTTGGATAAGTACAAGGTTCGGCTCATGGCAAAAGGATTTGCACAGGTACATGGTTTTGATTATCAAGATACTTTTGATCCCACAACTCGACTAACCACAATTCGTAGTGTTTTGGCTTTAGCTGCCCAGGGAAGTTGGCTCGTGTTTCAAATGGATGTGAAATCCTCTCTGAATGGAGATCTCAAGGAGGAGGTATACGTGGAAGAACCACTAGGTTTTGAGATCCCCGGTTCAAAAGGTAAAGTCTGCAAACTGAAGAAGGCACTTTACGGGCTGAAACAGGCCCCACAAGCATGGTACCAACGAATTGATGCCTACTTTCTGCAAAACGGGTTCAAGAGGAGCCCATCTAATGCTAATTTGTATATCTTCAGAATATCTTCAGAGAAGGAGGCAGGTGTATGATCGTGGTCCTTTATGTGGACGACCTTGTCATAACAGGGAACCATGAAGAGAAGATCTCACAGACAAAGCATTTGCTAGGAAGAGAGTTTGAAATGACAGAGCTCATACTGATGCATTTCTGTTTGGGGATTGAAGTTTGGCAAGAGCTGAAACGGATCTTCATTTCACAGCTGAAGTATGCTGGAGAGATACTGAAGGCATTTGGCATGGCTGAGTGCAAGACAGTTGGTACCCCTATGGAGGTTGACGCGAAGCTCTCAAACGACGATTCATCACCACTGGTGGACGAAGCGAAGTATAGAAGGCTTATGGGTAGCTTGATTTACTTGTGCAACACACGGTCGGACATTAGTTTTGCGACTAGTGTACTAAGTAGGTTTTCCAATAAGCCCTGGGAGAACCATTGGAGGGCAGGGATGCGGGTGCTGAAATACATCAAAGGCACACTTGATCATGGCATCACCTATACCAACGGCAACATCTTGACCAGATTCTATCACTCAGATTGGGCAGGAGACGTGGATGGCAGGAGATCAGTGACAGGGTACTGTTTCTCACTTGGATCTGGAGTTGTGTCATGGGTCAGCAAGAAGCAACCCATAGTTGCTCTCTCTTCTACCGAGGGCGAGTACAAATCTACATGCTTTGCTTCTTGCGAGGCAGTGTGGTTGAGGAGGATTTTGGGGGACATGGGTGCAGTGCAGAACAAGCCTACACAGTTATCATGTGACAATCAGAGTTGCATGGTGATTGCAAAGAATCCAGTGTTCCATGCTTGCACAAAACACATTGAGATCAATATCACTTTGTACGCGAGCTCATCATGGATGGAGAGGTCGACTTCGTGTACTGTCCGACTACAGAGAATGCTACAGACATCTTCATGAAGGCTCTTGGAAGAGACTTGCTGGAGAGGCATCTTCATCGACTTGGCATTGGGCCGAAGAAGTAAGTTCACTTGCGAGTGGACATTGAGGGGGGGTGTTAGATATCAATGCTCCACTCTCGTGTAACTACGTGGGAACCAGCTAACTCTACTTGTAAGCCCCCCATATGAGGAGAAGGCATTTGAGTAGCTCGGTTATCCGGTAGGTCCTGGTTTGGACACCAGATGGGGGCCATGTGTGGCCTGATGGCTGGACGGCTTCAGATAGAGTTGGCACACCACCAACTAGGCTACATGCAAGTGCGGGAAGGCATCCCTTGACTGACCGCACTGAGGGTAGATGAAGCATTTCCCGGGGCAGCCACTCTCGGGTTGCAGGGCCCATTTGGAGTCTCAGATGATCCCAAATGGCTCTGGGCCGAAAAGGACCGTAGGATAGTTGCTCTGTTTTGTGCACTAGTTCTATCGTATGGTCGGTGGCCTATTTCAAGACTGACCCCTAGTTGACCGTTTTGGGCAAACTAGATCGGTCACCCAATTGAGCCTAACCGACTACGACTGGTGGCTATATAAGAGCAAGCCCGTGAAGCCCATTTCATCACTGGCTACAGCAACCCTGACTCCTTAGCATCTAGCCTCCGTCTTCTACTATTTCCAGCACGCCATCGAAGCTTCTTTCACAAGAGCGCACGGTTGGGAGGCAGCGCCATCTATCGTATCAGTTCTACAGTAATCAAATTTTGATTCTCCATATTATCTTGTTTTCTCTCTTGCGTACGAGATCCTGTTATCTGTTGAGCACAGACGTATTATTTTCTTATAGGTACCACATGCCATCAGATCATGTAATCATCTATGATGGGGGTATGGGAGACCATGCATTTTGGACCCTTCTACATAGCAAGATAGGCATCTGATTTAACTATTGCAGTCGTCAATAGCACAATCTTGCTCTATACATGATGAAGTTGCTTCTTAATTCCTTCCTCCCTCATCCTAAGGCTGTAGATGTTCTCCTCCACTCTTTGCTCACTCTATGTAATAGCTTCATCTGAATCCCTTAGCATCTGTTGAAGCTACTTAAATTTCTCAAAAACATCAACATGGGCCATTTCCAAGACTTCCACTCTAGTTTGGAAATCTCTCACGACGACGGACTACTTTTCAAAATTGTCGAAAGCCACAGCAAGCACAACCCTATCGTAATCTTGTTGTAAGGTCTTGTAGCTTACTCTTTGAACTTCCAACAGTGTTTCAAAAAAAAAACCCCAAGCATGGCTGCTGCAACTTGCTCCACCATGGTTGCTCACTACATCCTTCCTAGCCTCCTGGCCTGGAGAGTTGCCTCATTGTCTTCTCCACCCCAGTTTCTCTCTGCCCCATCCTTCCTAGCCTTGAACCTCTCTGCCGCAGTTCCTACATCACCGCTCTGGTTTTTGCATTCTCCCTTTTCATCTCCTCCATCATATGGTATTTTTAAATGTTCAATGTGTTTTGCATATTGCAGAGCTATTTGTAAAGACCCTCCTTTTTGGCTCTTTGATCCTCAAGCTCCTTTTGCATCATTGCTAGCTCCTTGTCCACGATGTGCCCATTACTTCTAACTTCTTCAAGCCTATCTCAGGGCTCCTTGATGCGCTTCTTTGCTTCTTCTCTTCTATGCCTTTCCATGTTGACCATTATTGTAGTGGCCTCATCTTGATCTTGTGCCTGTAAGGCCCTTGCTTGTGCCTTCTCTATCTTGGCTTTTGCACCCTTTCTGAGAATTTTCTCAAGTTGTGTTGCATTTGCTGCATCGGTGGCTTTCTCTTGTAGAAAAGACACATTCGGAGACATCTTCTTATTGTATTGCTCAAAAATCCCTTTGAGGGTAGATGTCATCAGGTGCATTGCAACTCCAACAGACTGAGATGACAATTGGGATTAGCCATCCACGCAATTCTTTAGGATGGTTATTACGCTCTTAGAGATCTCCCTTGAGAAAGATACATCACATCCTTTCAGTTTCTCTACTATTGCTTGAACTTGCCAGAACTTCACGGTTCCTCTCGGATCAGGAAAGAAGTGCATTGTCTTCTTTAGCACATCTTGGAGGTCTGTTGGAAAGCTAGGAAGCTTGACTCCACCATCTTTACTAATCTGAGCGTTGTGGTATATATCCAGAGTATCCTGTCTCTTCCACTGCTTCTCGAAGAAGCGTGCTTGCAAATTGCCTCCAGGAATGCCTAGCACATTTTCAATCACGCATTCAGTGATGGTAATATTCTGATCTTGACAGACTATTTGTCCCTCCTTCACGTTCACCTCATGTGCCAACCTGGTGAAGTTGCTAAGAGCATCCAAATTGGGCTTTTGAAGAGCGAGTGAGGAGCTCCTAGATGTCATGATTTCAAGATCAGGGGAGGACAAGCTCTCGCAGTGTGCTACAGAGGGGGAGGAAAGATTGTGAGGAGCTGCCAGACTATGCAGGTCCATTCCGAGAGGAGATAGAAGTTGCAAAAAGAGTGCAAGGGAGATAGAAATGGTCGAGAGGGATAAAAGATGAAACAGTGAAGGAAATGGAATAGTGTAGGCTTGAGTTTGTAGTCCGAGTGCAAGGGAGAAAGAAACGGTTGAGAGGGATAGAAGACAAAATAGTTAAGGGAATGGAATAGCGGAGGCTTAAGTTTATAGCCCAACTAGACTATCAAGGTGAGAGCCATCGCAGTACTTGGCCCAAATTTTGATTAATTCAAGGCGGCAGTACTACCTTGCATGGTAATGAGTGATTAGAGGTGGTGGCATCTAAGATTACCAACCACATCTGTGGTGGCGGCTAATATTCCACCGGGCTGGTAGTTAATTACCAGCCACGGCCACAGTGGCCTGCAATTACTCACCTTCTAGTTACCACCATCGGGCTTGCATGCTTGATTACTATGAGTATAATAAATTACCAGTCACCGGGCTTGCATGCTGAGTAGAGTACTAGAGTGCATGGTAATGAGTGATTAGAGGTGATTAAGATTCTTGATTTACTTTTGTGGTAATTACTTCCTAGTGGTGGTGACTCCGATCACTCATGCCTGTGGCCATCGGGCTAGCAGTTAATTACCAGCCACATCAGTGGCCTGCAATTACTCCCTACATGCATGATTACTATGAGTGTAGTAAATTACTAGTCATCGGGCTTGCATGCTTAGTAGAGTACTAGAGTGCATGGTAATGAGTGACTAGAGGTGATTAGGCTTCATGATTTACTTTTGTGGTAATTACTGCCCGATGGTGGTGGCTCTCATCAACTATGTCTATGGCGACCGGGATGGTAGTTAATTACCAACCACCACAGTGGCCTTCAATTACTCACCTGCCACATACCACCATCGGGCTTGCATGCATGATTACTATGAGTGCATTAAATTACCAATGACCATGCTTGCATGCTTAGTAGAGTACTAGAGTGCATGGTAATGAGTGATTAGAGGTGGTTAGACTTCACGATTTACTATGAGTGCATTAAATTACCAATCACTAGGCTTGCATGCTCAGTAGAGTACTAGAATGCATGGTAATGAGTGATTAGAGGCGATTAGGCTTCATGATTTACTTTTGTGGTAATTACTGCCTGGTGATGGTGGCTCTCATCAGCCACGTCTGTCATGGCTAAGATTCCATTGGGCTGGTAGTTACTAGCCATTGTAATGGCCTGCTCACCCACCACTAGGCATCTGCTTCATGATTACCAGCCCATCTGGGGCGGCACCTAAGATTCCTCCGCGGTGGCTTGCAATGAATATGGATGGAATCCCAAGCTCCAGCCACCATGGTGGCTCAAACTTTATAATATATAAGATCGTGGCATTTGGCATTTTACTACGTTGCTCTCATCCACACCTGCTCTGCTACTTTGCTCCACATGCTCTACTATTTTGCTCTACACCCTCCTCTAGCTCTTTTCTGCCCCTGCTCTACTTTGCTCCATGCTCCCTCCTCTAACTCTCATCACTCATCTGCTCTCCAGCTCATCTGCTCCTCACCCACTCATCTTCACCATGCCTACTAGCACCACCCCTTGATGCACTATGTTCCCAATGCTATCTACCTTTTCATATAAGGTGATTGCGTTGGACTCACCTGGAGTAGAAATGTTGGTACTAGTGGACACCCTTTGTTCCCATGGTTGATTCCCCACATATCTGCATGTCACCACCTTAGATGACATGCTCATTTCTGGCCTCTTTCTGGCTATGTTGTATGGGTTCCCTCTAGACTTCGATGAAGGCCTCAGGATTTTCACAGTAGAGTACTCTCGACTTGTTGGGGGGGCCATAATCTGAGTCCTAGCAATGTACATGGTCTCCAGCCTCTCCATTGTCTCCTCCATTGGCTCCCTAAAAAATTTTAATGCAACAAGCTAGGCTGGTGGCAATATTGAGCTGTACAAATTTCCTCATGCTTCAAAAAGGCTCATAACCACTCATCAACGGCTAGATGTAATCTTTTGGCCTCTAAGGCTCTCAGCGATCTTTTGGCTCGCTGGGTGTAATGTTTTAGGCTCTAAGGCTCTCAGCAATTGCTGAGTTTTTATTACATTTATGTAATCTCTTTCTGTTCAATTTGAGGCTCTTAGTATGCACTGTTGTTAACTTTTATATGTTGAATGGTTATGGTCGCGAGATGTAATCTTTTGGCCTTAAAGGCTCTCAGCAATTGCTGAGTTTTTATAAATGTAAGATCCTCTGTTCACCTTGAATTTTAATGATCTGTATGGACGTGGTGCCCAGCAATAGGTGGAAAACCTATGGAAAAAGGTTGCGTGATGATAGGTGGTCAAGAAATTGCTTGGAGATTTAAAAAGCTAGGACTCATTGTAGTCATCATATGGCAATAATTACATACATGTGCAATGTTTTGTAATGGAAGTACACATCATACTACACATTGAACATATAGCACATCATAAACATGGACAAAAGAATATACAATAGTGAGTAGCATGCAAACCAAATGGACCTTAGCTCATATATTATCCACAAAAGCTGATATATTGAACAAAAAAGAGCACATTTTCTTCCTTCAAAACCAAATTGGAGAGTTTCCATTTCATGTGATTTTCCCACTTTTCCTAATATGGTCTTATTAGCCATTCCAATTCTGAAAAACAATTTGCCAAAGTTCACTTGTTGAGGATGGAAGGAGAGATTAAAAGACTTAAAGATACCATGAAAATCCCCCATGAACAACAACCAAAAAAACTTATTGATTTTGAACTTGCACAAGCAAGGTCACAAGAGACAAACACAAGATTAATTTAAGATAAGAACAAATTATTACAAGAGGCTTGGTCCCTCCAGCAACAATTTCTACATGACTAGGAGATTAGAAAACATAAAAAGAACCCCTCTAGGTTACAAGCATAGGATCAAGACTATGTGACTAATGGAGAGCTTGGCATATGGTGGCAGAGCAAGGAAGCACAGGGCGCGAGCTGCATAGTATGTATGTTTTGACTATTTTGTAATTATGAAGTGCTACTTGCAAGTAATGTTATCATTTGTTTTTTTAATAGTCATGTTTTTTGCAAAAAAATTATGGAGGAGGTTATTGGAAGATATTCCTTCAACAAAATTTATGCCGTAAAAAGTGAAATAAAGAAGAAAGAATTTATTTTTATTCTTAGTGATCCCCATCGGCGTGC
Source organism: Dipteris shenzhenensis (assembly GCF_047967505.1). NCBI lineage: Eukaryota > Viridiplantae > Streptophyta > Polypodiopsida > Gleicheniales > Dipteridaceae > Dipteris > Dipteris shenzhenensis. Next base: position 16,100,833 of record NC_141627.1, on the reverse strand, counting down.
ATTGTGACATGCAATATTACAAGAGCTTGCAATTGATTTAGAGAATCTTGTAGATCCATCAAAGGTTTTCCATGCATGTGATGCTAGTGGCATTAGTTGACCTGGGTACTTGGCTGCATATAATTTTTTTGTTACTGCACTTTGAGATCAAGGTGTAAAGAATCCTTTATTACCAAGACTAGTAAATGTTAGAAATCCCAAGAAAAAAACAAATTATGTTGTTGAAGATGTCTTGGGGGGATTTATACACATTTTAAAAGGCATGATGTTGGAAGGCACAATTAAGACAAAAGGACAACTAAGCAAAAAGAAAGGTGGACAAACTACCAAAAGGAGCAAAGCAAGGACAAGGCATGATGGAGGGTCTGTATTGGCATACATTTCTCATTTGCCCCAAATTTTGCTCTAAAAGAATTAGTATCTAGTAACAAAATGGCAAATTTTATGAAATTTTCTTTGAGAAAAATGTTGAATGGCAACATTTCATTTGTGCATAAATTTTACATTTGCCCCAATTTTTTCCAGATGCTTGTAATCTTCTCATATGGTCAATAGTGTTTGTACTTTTTAGGGATTTAAGGTAAAGGTGCATGTTTGCACCTCCAAAAGCAAAATCCCCCCAAAAAAGCATTCCAAAAATGCCAAAACATTGCATTGATGCCATATAGCCCAATTTTGTGCCAACGTGCACATGGGCATGTTTTGGCCTTTTTGGAATGTTTTTTGGGGGGGTCTTGCTTCTAGAGGCATGCGAATAGCATTTGCACACATTTTATGCATTTACCTACATTTTGGCAAAATGATTAGGCATTTGTGAATGCATTTTTGGGTGGTTTTGCTTCTGCATTTTTGTAAATTGTATGCATTTTTCACCTAATAAATTTGCCAAGATTGTCCAAGTGGGCTTTTTTAAAGGCAATCCTTTACATTTCATGCAAAGTCCTTGGAAAATTAATGGACACTATTCTACAAAGTCCTTGGCAATCTTCTGTACTTCATGCAAAGTCCTTGGCAAATTATTGACACTATTTTTGAAAACCTTTAATAGCACACTATTCAAAAAATTTGGACATTCTTGCTTTGTTTGGAATTTTTTTCTGAAGTGGTCACCTCTGCTCAATATCACTTTGTAGACTCATAAATTGGTTATTTTGGGAACACTAGATGTGTAAGTTCCACATAATAAACCTAAAATTTCCCAAGCTTGTAAGTGGTGACCTCCACTCGATACATCATGCATAAATTTGAAAAAAAAAAGGGTCAATCCCACACAAATATGGTCTAATAAAGGTTAAAATGTTGTGTACCTCCAATTGTAAAGATACCTAAAACCTAGACCTTAAACCCTAGACCCAAAATCTGAAACCCTAGCCAAACCCTAAAATGCAAGCAATAATATGTAAAATATTTTAATTTAAGCAACAAGTTGAGTGTACCCCCAACCTCTTACCTTACTCAAACCCAACGTGCTGCTCAAATTACTAAATAGTATATGAATATGAATAAAAAGAAAATTACTTGTAAAAAATATACAAAATATTATTTATTATATTAAAATGTTATTATACTTAATTATAACAAGTAGCACGACTCATCTACAACATACAATGGGTTAGAGACCAACCTTAGGTCTCAAGGTGGCCTTTAATTTCTTTCAAATTATATCTCGACTAAGCCTTAGCATTTCTTTCAGTTGGGAAAAACATGTTTTGTAACATCTCTCTCTCTCTCTCTCTCTCTCTCTCTCTCTCTCTCTCTATATATATATATATATATATAAATACATGTGTGTGTGTGTGTGTGTGTGTGTGTGTGTGTGTGTGTGTGTATGTATGTATGTATGTATGTATGTATGTATGTATGTATACATATATATATGTATATATGTATATGTGTGTGTGTGTGTGTGTGTGTGTGTGTGTGTGTGTGTGTGTGTGTACACATATATGTACATACACACACACACACACATATATACATATACATATACATACATACATACATACATACATATACATATATATATATATATATATATATCAACATTGGTATGCTTTTCACTGAATTTACTAAATTTCAAATCTCAATGAGAAAACTATTTTCTTAAACCAATACATCCATCTCTCTCTTTTCTTTGAAACTTCGGAGAAAGAGAGAGAGAGAGAGAGAGAGAGAGTGTGCATGTGTGTAAAGTTAACAAAACTGATCTATAAGCTCCACTACATCATGTCAAGATAAAAAGTGAAATGGTAGACATGATGAATGGCCCTATGTAACTAGTGGAGCATGTTCAAGATAAGAAGTCAAATGGTAGGCATCATGAATGGTCCTATGTACTTTATTTTACAGATAATGTACATATTCTCCATCACTCAAGTTGACATAGACATCCCAATCATCTTTGACACACTCATAGATCCCAAGCTCATATTAAGTTCCAAGTTTTAATTTCACAAGTAAATGAAAATGTCATTACATTGACCTAAGCATTGGAGAAAAGTATGCTAAATGCTATGTTGTCCTTGAGGTCTTTTTTATTAATGAATTATGCGAACCTAGGAAGGATCTCTTCTCTCTTTTTATTGAGAATGTTTAGGTAGGAGTAGGAGCCACTAACATCTTGAAACAACTTAACCATTTAGCTCTACCTTTACTAACAATGTCCAGGTAGGAGTAGGAGCCACTAACATCTTGAAACAACTTAACCATTTAGCTCTACCTTTACTATCTTACCAAAATAGTTACCTTTACTATCTCACCAAAACAATTTGCAAGGTCTTGTATGATCATTGGAAATGTATGTTCTAATTGAACTATCATGAGTAATCAATAATAAAATCATTCCTTGACCCTCCTAAACTCTAGACTCTAGACCCTAGATCTTAAACCTTGGACCCTAGATTATAAACCCTAAAACTTGGACTTAAAGCCCTTAAAACCCTAAACCCTAGATCCTAAACCCTAGATCGTAGACCCTAATCCCCTAAACCCTAGACCCTAGATCGTAAATCCTAAACCCTAGAACCTAAACCCTAAACCCTAGACCCTAGACCCTAAACCTTAGACTCTGAACCTTAGACCCTTAACCCCTGCCCCTAGACCCTAAAACCTAGACCTTAAACCCTAGACCCTAAATCCTAAACCTTTGACCTTAAATCTTAAACCCTACCCAAACCCTACAATGCAAGCAATAATCTATAAAATATCTTAATTTAAGCAACATGTGGACAAACCCTAAAATGCAAGAAAATCTATAAAATATGTTGGTTTCAGCAATAGGTTCTGTTGCACATAACCAGCTTAAGCAAAAGATTGAGAAATTGAAAATTTTCTCACCTAAGAGGTTGAGGTGCACACAACATGTTGCTTAAACCATAAAAAATTAATGATTGAGAAATAGGTAGAGTGCACCCCAACCTGTTGCTTGAGCAATAGACTAGGGTTGCACCTAACTTGTTGCTCAAATCAATGTTTTTTGGTGATTTGAGCAATAGTTTGGGTGCACCCCAACCTATTGAGAGGGGGTGCACCCAACCTGCTACTCAAATCACTAAAAAATATGATTTGAGAAATAGGTTGGATGCACCCCAATTGGGGGTTTGATTATTATTATTATTATTATTATTATTTATATTTACTTATATATATATTTTTAAAATAAATAGTATATGTATATGAATAAATTATTATTATTTAAATAAATTAAAAAAAATATATATATATAATATTATTTATCATATTAAAATATTATTATACTATACTATAATATTAATATTAGCGAAGTTGAAGTTTCTGCGAGAAATGGAGAAGAGCATCATGCAAAATAAACCGGGAAGAAGAACTTGTTCGAGCAACTAATGTGATATCACATCGTGCAATTGATGTGGGTTGCAACTTATGAAGGAGCATACTAAATATAACCATGGAGTTCTTTCCAACCTATCCGATGTTGCAATCGATGTGCATAATATGTTCAATAGTTCTTCCTATGTATTGTTTGGAACAAATTGCTCGATGCACTTGATGATATCTGTGTTGGATTGATATTGATCATGGAATGCTTTGATTTTATGAAAATCAAATTCACAAGGCCAGTTTGCAAGCATTTTAAGATCTATCGACATAATAAATGTGATTGTATGCGAACACAAGGTTGCAAGGGAGATAGGTTTATTACATTCAAAACTTCTTTATTACAATTCCAAGGAGAAGTTATTTATAGCAAACACGCTGGAAAGTAAGCAAGCCAAAATGTAGGCACAAGCGCCTCTCTAGGGTACTTAAAAGCAACAAGCACACACATTGGAACTTTCAAAAGTAATGTCACTTAGCATCAAATGCTATGATGTCACCGGAGCTATTTATAGTGAAATATCCGGTGGACTTGAGCTCTAAGAGCATTGTACGGACAGGTAAGATGTTGTCATTATAAAGTGTGATAAATGGAACCTCCAAGCACAACACATCATCAACATGCGCCCCTCTGATTTGCACTGCAATTCTGATCCATCTTCCACAACGATTTTGCCCTTTAAAGATGTTATACGTAGAACTAGATGAGAACTATCACATGTGAAACAGAAAGGCCTAGCTGGATCTCTACTAGCACGATTTCCAGAGCAGATAGAGCAGATGTAATCCACCAATTAGTTGTTTAGGCAAGTGAAGTGTAAAATACCGTGCACCTGGGATGAAAGAAAGGTTAATTAGGATACACAACATATGAACATCACAACATAGAAGAAAAAAGAACGAGGTATTACCCTTCGACCATATCCTAGGCCAGACACTTGCGCAATGAAGACTTGTTGCAATTCCTCTCTTTGGTTGCCTTCGGGTACATCCCCCAAGATCGTGAAGTCAAAGACGCACAATGAATCGCATGCACGCATGTAGGACACGTTTCGGAGAGTATGCATGGCTATACCATTGTTGTGGAATTCCTGTATGAGCTGTGCTTGGACACTCTTTTGTCACAAAGGTTAACTACTCACACAAAATGTGTTAGAAAATGAGCTCCTATACATATGTTTGGCATGAAAAAAGTGACATGCAAGTAGTAATAGCTATAAAAGGACTTGATATAGCTGCACCCACTTACCACGGCTCTATCCTCGTTTTGTGAGGGCCGTCCGCAATAATAATTTGATCATTTGACCTGCTCTTTGAGTCCACCTTGATTACAACAAAGGCAATCGTCCCAGCAACACTAGATATGTTGCCTAAACCAGACTTTATAGTTGATGACGCCCATGGGAAATACATTGTGATGCTTGTCTCCGGAAGGAATGCAATGTTGCCATCAAATGGCTCCCCATATATTACTGTAGTGGTTGCATTAATATGCAAGGAGTAGCTCGCTGTGCCGCCCTCCCTTACTGCCTTTGGCAGAACAGTTGCTCCCTCGATGCGATAAAACGTTTCAAGCTCCAAGTAATCTTTATATTGGTCCACAAATGCATGTGGAACAACAAGAGTTATGGTATCACAATTGCGGCGATTAGTGAGATCGGCATGAATGCATACTGGGTAGTTTGGATTACGAACTCTAAATGTCCCATACTTGGCTAAGAGCTTGCACTCAAAGGCAAAACGATGCCGTATGAACTCAGACAAGAGATCTACAGAGAATGTTGGGAGTGAATTGCCCTCAGCGAGAAAGTTTTCACCTAAAGGAACAATGGGGCCAGCACTGTATTGGCTACTACAGGGAGGAGGTGCGTGCGATAGCCTATCTCTAGTTGGTGCGTTCGAAGTTACATGAAGATCGTAGTCAACGTTTTTGCATGATCGTTTTGAAGCTAGAAATAAGTGCAAAAAAATAAAGCAAGAAACTGTTGCAACATTTAAACTTCAAAGTAATTGTTCTAAAAGTACAGCCCAACCTATTTTTAAAAAGTTTTAAGTGCTTCATTATTTTTCCAAAATATAACTATATGTATTGTACCAAGAATTGATAACACATTTGGAAAAAGACATTATTAAACAAAACAAGAGAAATGAAAGATATGTAGAGTATTGCAAATGCTTCTCTTATTTAGCTTCTTTTTTGAGTGCTCTCTACAAAATCTAGGAGTTGACCAAAGCTGTGATTGCACCAAACTGTTCCACACACCCTACACTAAACTATGATCATGATGAAACGCTCACGCAAGCACCTACAATATTGTGAGCATATGACAACAACCATTATACTTTGTGCAATAAGATGATAAGCGGGCATTTTTAAAGAAATATCCTACAAAGAAAAACACAAGAGTGACGATCTGTATGTAATTTTGCAAAACAAAAGGAATACTAGTAGACGAGCTGAGTTAAAGCGCAGGCCAAAAATCTGTACCTTCTTCATAAGCAAACTTGATAGCGTTCTGAAAAGATCTCTTCAATGTCTTTTTGTCTCTCCTAGTCTCCATAAGTTTCTGTTGCTATACCTTGACATCTTTAGAACAGCCACTTATAGTCTAATGAGCTTTATCAACATCCGGAAAGTGGAGTGGGCGAAAGTATGTAGGGGAAGCTGCTGCAACGAGGCAAATTTGAAACAATGCAGAACCAAAAAATAGAGCTATTGGACATGCGAAACGGTTAGCAGAAACTCAGACCTTTAATAGTTTCATTCCTACATAACAAAGACCCGTGATCTGTGATAGGGCGCTTTCCCAACCACATGTTTAAACGTTGAGCATTTCGAGTAGCATCGCAAGAACTTCCTGTATCCCCACTGAATGGAAGTTGTATTTGTTGTTAACAGACAACCAAAAACTCCATCATAGTGATCCAAGCGCGTGAAGGAAAACCTTGGATCCCTTATGAGCCGAAGGATATCACAAGCGCAAGATGCTCATCTATCTAATCGGTTTACTAGTGATCAAAACTAAAGACAGTAACAAGCTCGGTTGAACTACGAGAAAGATCATTCCACAACCAAGGATCATGCCAAGGAAATCATGCACATAGAATGATTGTTCGCGTCATAAGCTGAGTTGAACAACGTTCAAGAAGAGCTCCTACAAAAATCGCTTACCGCGATCATCACTAGCTTGCATCATTTCACTGAAGCTCTTTGTATTTGAGTCTTCACAATCGGCCATCCCGAATTCCAAACTCTGCATCTCTTGTTTGACTGGCTCAAAACTTTCTTTGACTTCCTCCTATACTGCCACCAGACTTCCTTCGTCTGCCGAATCTGTCATGCGAAAGTCACAGTCAACTGGTTCGTCCTTCACTTTCAATGGAGACTCTACAACTGCACAATCATAAACACAGTCGTAAACTATTGCTAACTATAAGAAAGTGGAATAGCACAACCATACGTAATCCTACCGATATTATCTTCCACGTTTTCTTCAGGCACTGCTATGTTACTACACTCCAGAAACTTCTCGAATTCTGCAAATGAACAGAGGCAAAAGAATATTAGAATAGGTACTCAAACATATATCCAAAGAAAGGAAGGAAGTAGAAGATAAAGTCCAAAGACAAGTTACCCTGTTCAAATTTAAGACTGTCACTCTCCATCGACTTGGAGGGGATAGCAGCATTGGAAGCCATTATAAGTGTACCGAGTAAGTTGAAGAAGATGAGAAGGGTGTGATCAGGCAAGGTGCGAACTACACAAACAGGAACAATTAACCAACCGTGAAGCACCAACGGCCTTTTATAGGTGTTCTGGTATCCAGGATTCCAAGTTTCTGCCATAGACTGTTTGTACTTGGAAACTATATGCACATACCTCCGTCGATGCTAGCAGCACAACACAGGTTTGAACACCTGTATGTTCCTCACCTCCATCACGCAAAGGGCGATACGTACCTTTGTCGATGCTGGCACCACAACACAGGTTTGAACACCTGTATGTCCCTCTCCTCCATCAGATAAACAGGGAACCTTTCCACCCTTAAAGAGATAGAACTCACCGCGATAGACCCTCTATGCTTCCAAAGGATCGTTCATCCACGCTGGTAGCACAATACAACTGTATCTGGCTCCGCCATAGACTCTCTGCGCTTCGAAAGGATACTTAGATACCTCCATCCACGTTGGTAGTACAATACATCTTTCAACACTTGTATCTGGCTCACCTCCATCGCGCAAACACGCAATAAAGATCTGAATCGCTCGACCTATGCAGCAATATCAAATCACCGCTCCACAGGCGTTTGCACCCTCCCGCGCCAATTGCTCTGCACTCCTTGAACATCGACGAAACCGTGGAGAGAGCCATCGCTCTGCGCTCCTTTTGATTCTTCGTGGATTGCGAAACGGCGAAGAATGCGGGTTTGAACGTTTCCTCCAGTTTGCAGGACTTGCATGCATGCAGAAGCCTCCATTAGGAATGCGTGGCAATTCATTAGAGGCCATCCAAATCTGAGGAACGCATGTCTATTGTCAACCAATGCCAACAACTACAACCTCAAATAGTATTTTATCATCTCCCAAAACCTCAAAACGATCACTATAGCCTCCCCCCGGGGCAGGCAAAAAATGCATCGATTTCTAAACTTTAAAATACCCTATTTTCCCGTGTGCATGTACGCTTGCCTCTCTTGGAGCGTGAAGCTAAAGATCAACAAGTTGAATAAATTCAAAAGGCCGGCCCTGGAAGCTGAGAGAGAAGAAGAAGAAGAAGAAGAAGAAGAAGAAGAGAGAGAGAGAGAGAGAGAGAGAGAAAAGCAGAGAGAGAAAAAAATGGGGACAAAAATAGCAATCATAAAACATCCACGCCATTTTTATTTATGAAGGGAAGTAGCCTTTACTAAAGCCTTCCCTCCTCAAGGTAGGCCAAAAAAGTGAAAAAGAATACCGTGGAGATGGTGTGTAGGAAGAGAGAGAGAGAGATAAAGGAAGGAGGAAGAGAGAGAGAGAGAGAGAGAGAGAGAGAGAGGGGGGGGTGGAGGATTCCAAGGATTCCAAGGAAAGAAATAAAAAGTGGAGAAAAAGGTGGAGGGGTCCAAGGGAAAGAAATAGAAAGTGGGGAGGTGGACCAATAGTAAAATTTAGCCTTTCACAGAAAAGAAATCTAAGGGTGCTATTTTATTCGTGCATCTAAGTATTTCGCATGTCCAAAAAATCATCAATGGCCTTAAAACAATCAAAGTGGCCTTCGAATTAATTGCATGGAACACACCTTCTTCCCGGAATGGAACCCTTGCGTGGAAGGCAAAGAAAGAAAGATTTATTGGTGTGAAGATACTTTCCCAGAAGCGGCAGTGGCTGTTGGGAGAACGGATGAAAGACCGGCACGGGACGCGGTGAGGAGGGACGAATGAGAAAGGTCCACGTAGACGAGTCGGGTAAGAGAGACCAATGGAGCGACGACAAGTGGAAGGAACCACGTGGGGAGGTGGAAAACCCAGGCGGCGGGCGACCGGTCAAGCCGGTGGAGGCGGTAAGCGGTGCCTTCTTCTTCATCGCCTTCTTCGTTCTGTTTCTGTTTCTCATCATCTTCTTCTTCGAAGCTTTTCTGCCTCGCCCTTTCACCATGCAGATCTTCGTCAAGACCCTCACTGGCAAAACCATTACCCTCGAAGTCGAGAGCTCCGATACCATCGACAACGTCAAAACGAAAATCCAAGACAAGGAAGGTATCCCCCCTGATCAACAGCGCCTCATCTTCGCTGGTAAACAGCTCGAAGACGGCCGCACCCTGGCCGATTACAACATCCAGAAGGAGTCCACCCTTCACCTCGTCCTTCGCCTCCGTGGTGGCATGCAGATCTTCGTCAAGACCCTCACCGGCAAGACCATCACGCTTGAGGTGGAGAGCTCCGACACCATCGACAACGTCAAGGCCAAGATCCAGGACAAGGAGGGCATCCCCCCTGACCAGCAGAGGCTGATCTTCGCTGGGAAGCAGCTTGAGGACGGCCGCACCCTCGCCGACTATAACATCCAGAAGGAGTCCACGCTCCATCTCGTGCTTCGTCTGCGTGGCGGTATGCAGATCTTTGTCAAGACCCTCACCGGGAAGACGATTACTCTGGAGGTCGAGAGCTCCGATACCATTGACAACGTGAAGGCGAAGATTCAAGATAAGGAAGGTATCCCTCCAGATCAGCAGAGGCTCATCTTTGCCGGTAAGCAGCTTGAGGATGGGCGTACTCTGGCTGATTATAACATTCAGAAGGAGTCCACCTTGCATCTTGTGTTGCGTCTGCGCGGTGGTATGCAGATCTTTGTGAAGACGCTCACCGGCAAGACCATTACCCTGGAGGTCGAGAGCTCTGATACGATTGATAACGTGAAAACGAAGATTCAGGACAAGGAGGGAATCCCACCCGACCAGCAGCGTCTGATCTTCGCTGGCAAGCAGCTCGAGGATGGCCGCACCCTTGCGGATTATAATATTCAGAAGGAGTCTACCCTTCACCTGGTGCTCCGATTGAGAGGTGGTATGCAAATTTTTGTGAAGACCCTGACTGGCAAGACGATTACCTTGGAGGTGGAAAGTTCTGATACGATTGACAATGTGAAAGCCAAGATCCAAGATAAGGAGGGAATTCCACCGGACCAGCAGCGCTTGATCTTTGCTGGAAAGCAGTTGGAGGATGGGCGAACCTTGGCCGATTACAATATTCAGAAGGAATCGACCCTGCATCTTGTACTCCGCCTTCGTGGTGGGAATTGAAAAACAGTTTCAGTATTGAGAGGGTCAAGAACTTTGGTGTCTCAGTAGTTTGGTGTCTTGGTTTTGTGATTCCTGGTTTTCTGGTTATAGACCGTCCTGAACCAGTCTTGTAATAAGCGGCCATAGTGCCCCCATTAATAAGACCCTCTCGTTCGTTTGTTTTAGTACGCTTGTGTTGCTTGAATGAATATGCTGACATGATTACAGAGAATTTCGTGTTTTTGGAGATGTCGCACCCCTTTCAACAGTTTCGAAAGTTTTTACAGTTTATCGATCCCAGAAGCTCTTTTTTCTCCGCCCGTTTAGTTAGTACACTTTTTCAGCGTCGTATTCCGCTCACGTTGACGCTATAGTTGTTGTAACATTTGTATCTGTGCCCTGGTTCTCATCTTTCAAGCGTAGTTGAACGTACATTACGCATCTTCAGTGTCGTTTAACGTGACAAATTGCTTTTGCCCTCTCGAAATCACGGTGGACGAATAGAACCTAATACTTCATAATTAGTGCTCTCAAAGGCACTGTTGTTGAAAAAGGTTTCACACGGTTGCAAAACGAGTCATGCCTGTCGTTCGACACTAATGCGCAATGCGAAGTCACGAAGTTACAATTGTTGAATTTGAGAAAGCAACATCGTTACCATTTGAGACCTTCAGAAATCTGCCGCAGAAGGCAGACAATTTTTGCAGAGGGGAGGCACAGAGCTTAATTTTATTCTGAAGTGGCTGTAAGTTGAAATTTCACCTGCCAAGATGAAGTGTTATGGGCTCAATTCATGTTCATTAACTGAAATTTCTATTGTCTTAAGAAATCCTCCTGTTTTTGCATGGAGCTATTCAATTCAGAAGCCCTTGGCATTTTTGAACTAATTCTTGGGTCGTATTCTTCCCAACAGCATGAACAACATCCGAGTATGATTGAGTAACGACAGACTATTTCATTTTCAATTGTGTGAATTATTCGAATAATACACGGTGATATAATGGTCAACATGTGAAATGGGATGTATACGGGACGTGAATTTTGTAGTGCCTTTCCAAAACAAAATGTTCCGAGTTATTGGGCATACGTTCATGTTTTTTCAGACTTCCCCATAGTCTATTAGTAGTGCTCTCGTTTCTGTATAGACCAATTCCATTGGGAAGATCCTCATATCAGTTTGGCCTCAAGCTGTTGGGGACGATTTCTTGGTACGTAATGCCGATCATAGAGTTGCTTCATTCTTTTTTGTGCCTACTTTACAATTGTGTCTGTGCTTGTCTGGTAGTCAGCCATGTTATCGCGCCATGGTTAGTTGGACGGAGATTAGTTTTACCAATCTCTTACAGGAAGTTTTTGAAGGTTTGACATCCGATCCTCGAGTTTTCAGCTATACACAGTTATTCTCTGTCTATCAGCTTCTGGGGGCATGGTCAAAATGAATAAACTCTGAAGGCATCACCAGTCAATTGTTTACTTGTCCCGCTAGTGGCTACGGATCATTTTCAGTATAAACCTAGCTACCGATGCTATTTGCATTCAGAAGGGCATCTACTGTAACAACAAAAGCTGTCCTTGCTGCTGAGGTGATAGGAAAGGAATTCCATGAAATCACGGCTGCCTTTTTTTGTGCAGAAAAAAGGTAATTACCTAATAAAGAAAAAAGAATTACAACCGGCAATGCATATTTTGATCGCATTACAGGATTTACTGAAAAATAGAAGAATTACTATGCAGCCTGCAGGGTCGGCAAAGCATAGTGGATTGCTTCCGTTGTCGCCACTGCACGAACAACTGCCAAACCGTGTATTGAGTCTTAGTCGAAAGTACTGCAGTCTTCCTCTCTACCGATGAGCTCGAGTGAATATGAGCTCGAGCTGCACCACGCAAAAAGCCACCGCCACAATGATCGAGTAACTGGACGCTCCCAAAAAAGGTGAAAATGATTCTCAACGCCGTGTGGCAAAATTAACAACTTGGAGAAACCTGCTTCCACTTTGAGATCCAATCTGTGGTAAGACTATTTGCACAAGAGCGGTGCACAAGAGTAGCTCCCCTTGATTCGTCATGGAAAAATCAGCTGTTGAAGATATGGACAGCAGGTAGGACATCATCTGACAAATGAGACACAAGAGAGCCAAATTTTGGCCAGTTAGATCTATGCTTAATTTGTACTAAGGAATGCGAAAGAGTGGTCATTCTTTCTTCTCGTCCTTAATTGTACCTGAGTTGTTGATCTTTTGAACGCTGCTGAAGTAAGTACCCCATAAGAGATATATGCTTATTCACACTGGAATGTGAAAGAGTGCAACTGCTTGATCATTCTGTCTTCCTGTCCCGTGTTTTACCTCGAGTATTGGAACTGTAATGAAATGGCATCTCTGTAGATCTGTTGAGTGGATTGGGCAACCCCAATGTCGGACTGGTCTTGGAAAATTCGGACATGCTTAAAGATGCAACATTTCTCCTGCATGCTTGTCGCAAAGGGGTGATTGTCAGAGAACAGAAGACAGCTCTCTGGAAATCTTTTCTTTGGGGTTTTCCTTGCTCTGTAACACTGTGGCCCAAAATTTTACAACCTGTTACCTCATATTTATGTTTGTGCAGCTTCAGTTTGAGATTGAAAAATTGAAAATATTTTCAATAGTGTAAATATGTCTTGCCGGCGAGTTCGGGGAAAAATGATTGTACCATCTTATTTTTTATAAGTATACCGAAGCTGAACAATTCTTGGTCAGCATATCTAGAAGCAAATTCTGAAGTTCGTCGCATATCACAAGTACAAAGACACTTCATGGAAGCTACAGAGGAGGCCTAACATAGTTGTGACAGTTTTGATTGCATCATAGCAGATAATGGCCTCCCTCTGTATTGCCAAACGATGTGAGGACCCATTAGTGAATGCATATTGAGCAGGGCATGCCCTATTCATGACTTAGCATTGAAACTAAATACACATAGTGCAGGTCAATTAATTAGTCTAACTAAATACTAACAAGATAGAACTCAGCTACTATGTGTATTCATTGAAGAGTTGAGGAATATTCATACTCTAAAGGAACCCCCCAATGCCACAAAATCAACCAAAACTCATCCATTTTGACACCAAATTAAACCTAGTTGAAGCCCAAATTACAACCATAAAAAAATCATGTTTTTGGGCTATTTTCCAATCCATGAATCATTATTTTTCCCATCATTATGTTGCCTAATCAAAGCACTATTTTTGAACACTACGTTGTTGTCATAAGTTTGGTCCAATCTTGTCAAAATTGAGAGCAATTTGCACCATTCTCTTCAACCCAGCAAATGAAACATTTTGAAGGGTTTCTTGAAGACTTTGAAGCAAAGCGGAAAGTATTTCTCAAAGTCTGCAACATATAGCACAGATGATCTTGAATCGATCCTCCTACACTGTTTGAGAGTAAAGCACATGGGATAACTAGGTGGTAAGATGTTGGGAACTATCCTATACGTACTCTTACCAAATATCCTATGCATGGTAACATACTTGAATCGTTAGAAAATCGATTACATCGATAAAATTGAGAACTAGGCACTAGTTCACTTAATCCATTCATTCCCAATCACAATTGCATTTAGATAAGAGTATAACTTTGCCAAGTACTTAGCAATATCCAAACCGAATCCTAAAGGTTCTAAACGACAACTTCAACTACTGAGTTAGGAATTACCCTATGATCCAATTTGAAAGCTTTAGGGTAGGCAAGCCATAGAATCCTAGAACATTTAATCAACATCCTAGGGTACCCTAGTATTGAAAATTTAGGTCCCATGCAAAACCCAATAGAGGAAAACCTTGAAGCTATTAGTAGATTTAAAAAATCTTACAAGAAAAAAAGTAGCCATTTGGGAATGTAGAGCCTCATAATCTCCTAAAACTTGAAAGTACGATTCCAAACACAAGCAAGATCCAACAAAACTTAGAAACTTGAATCATCACCCTAATCAAACTATCTAAATCCAAATCCACCTAAGACTGCAACTATAGATCCCACACTTTTGGCAAAACCTAACACTCAATTAGTGCCAATTTGACCAACTTAATGATTAAGAACTAATCCATTAGGTCTAAAACACAATCTAAAGTTTCACGAGCCCAACATATAATGACCATAAATTCCCTAAATAGATGAACAATCTACTAGCAGTGCTTTGATCTAAGCCAAACCTAGACAAACATAGCATTAAACCAACCTACAAGTAGAATCCTAGAAAAATTGACCATAACCTAAGATTGATAGAATTAAGATATAGTAAGCGTTAAATAATAAACTAGAGTTCAACAGCCTAGATAGCCTAGCTAACATTTAGACATACTAGACCTAACCTCATGAAAAATCTGTAGACCCTAGAAAACGCCTATGAGAGTCTAGTGAATGCTGACCCAATAAGATGATCAGGAGTGATAGAACTAACCTAGGATAGATTTGACCCTAAGAGACTTTGAAGCAACCAACCAAGGCAATTGAATTTGTGAATAGGAAAAGCAAGGCACAAGAGGTTGTGGCAACCTAAAGTCCATAAAATATGTTTGCCATGCAGTTTAACAATGATCTTAACTGTTATCTATCTTTTAAGCAGATCTAAGAATTATTAACTTGACTACCAGAGTTGGGTCAAGGAAACAAAGGTCAAACAATATTGGATTAGTCCTTGTACTTCATCTGCAATTTCAACTTTGATGTAAGACGAAGAGTTGACCCAAACAAAAAGTGCAAAAATTGATAGTGGAACCCATACGGGAGCATGCATACACCTCCAATGCCTCAATATGAGCCATCCATAGAAGAAGTCACCTATGCCCCTTACATTCATACCAATGTCCTTAGTCAAGGGTGACCAAAAAAGATAGCACATCAAAGCTAGAGGTGGATTATTTGGGCTGATTTTCACAAGTTCTCATAGCGAAACATATGACTAGTACCTCAATTTGGATTTAGAGACAGAAAATTCATATCACATGCTTTGACATTACTTAATAATACAATGTACAATATCCAATCCAATGGTGTTGTATCATAACCAATGTAAAGGTTATCCAATTCAATGTAGACCCATAATAGTGCCCTTGGTAAGGGACATAGGCCTAAGCACCATATATACCCTATATGCAAAAAAAATACGTATAGTCATATTTTCTATCACCATTGGTTGGTTTAATGTATATTTCCCAATAGATACCTAAGACTATCCAATAATAGGACATATATGTATTTTGAAAAGGTGATTACTCCTTTAGAGAAACGGCCTTTGGAAAAGAAGCAAAAAAAGGCGAATTTCCTATATGGTTTATAGTAGCTTGAATAAAGGGTTACCAAAATTATAAGTAATTGAATAAAGGGCTACCAAAATGATAAGCGCGTAAGCATATAGGAGATATAGGGAAGATGAAAGTATATGCATGTCACAAATGTGGCGTGTGATGCATGTGTGTGCGTGTGCGCGCGCACGCGATGTGTGTGCGTGTGCGCGCGCACGCGGACACAGACACACACACACAGAGGCATGCATGCACGCACACACAACACGCACATACGGGCGCACATGCATGTACACACACACACATACAAGGGAGGGCGCTCGTATGCATGCTTTTGACCACATGCACATGCACACCACATGCACACATACAAGCAGACACTAACACATATGACACAAACAATAATCACCTATTAGAACACATTGAATAAAAACTACCACATGGCCAACACACCCATAGCTCAAGACTAACACACTCACATGCATCACAACAAACATATGACATACAAAATGATGACATGCAAGTAAACACACCCACTTGCATCCACATGAAACAAACAACACACAAGATGACCACATGCACACCAACACCATAACCAAACACACCCACCACATCAAATTCATGCATATAGCAAAGTAATGGAAAATGAAGGTAGACAACACTTGACATTCCGAAGTTCGATTGAAGTTCACTACTAGCTCCCTAAGTGACTTCTCTCAATAGAGTCCTATTGGGAAACATGGTGGGAGAGTGAGTAGACAAGTGGGCATATAAGCTGAGGAAATGAGCTAGGATTTGATGATAATGATAGATGCAAGTTCAACCGCATTTTATAGGCTGAGAGGCCTTTTCTTTGACCTTCCGATCTCAGACTCCTATTCAATCACAACCATTGCCACACATGACATGTGTCTCTAAACCATTGACTCATTCCCATTGAGACTTTAGTGAGGGACACCCACCATTGATGATTTTTTCCTATTAGTTTCGTTAAGAAGTGAAACTTTTATATTGGTGTTGAAATTTTGTATGCCTTGATGAAAATAAAGGTTTGGAAAATTCGCCAAGATTTGAAACTTTTATGAGAAAAAATTTACAACTTTGCTAGGATTTACAACTTTTTCTTTAGAATTCAAAAGAATTATATAAAATTGTAATATGTTCTACAATTATTGTGAGCCTAAAAGAACTAGCTCAATAAACTTTCGCCAAGATTTTATATTAATATATAAGTATAGCTTCGATAAAAACCTAAGCTAGGATTTCTCACACAAAGGCTTTGATATCCAATACCCTCCTTCGAAGCAAGGGTGAGGAGATATCTGAGAGAGAGAGAGACTTCAACCAGGTTGAAGATATTAGCCTACTACTGCTCCTAAATGAGCTAACTCTTGAACTCTCATGTCAGGCCTACTAAGAGGCTCATTTGTCACACCCGGTGCTAATGCAAGGAGGTTAGAGAACCCATTATTCACAGAACAAAGTTAGACTACAAAAGCCTAAAAATTAGGACTATCTTCCCCAATGGAAAGATCTACCATGAGTATGAGGGCATTTTCTAGTGGATTGTCAACTTCTGTGCTGAACTCTACCTTCATGAGATTTGCTTTATCTTCTTCAAGCTTTTGAAGTTGTATGAAGCATTGACTAGCCATATGTCCAGGTTTCTTACAGTAGGTACACTTGAACATTTTGCTAGCAAAGTGTTTACTAGTGCTGCCCATGCTTCTGGTATACATTGCTCCTAATTTTGGAATAATGGGTGTGTTAGAGCAACCATCATTGTCCATCAATATGGCAACCGTTTCTTCATATTCATCTCACGAGTAACGCAAAGAACAACAAGAATATCAGCATATCTAGGATTGTCTTCAAGACTATTAAGAACTACAACCTTCTTATCATCATTATCAGGAGGAGCTTTCAAGGCAGTGAGTTGTTGTATAAGGATACCTAAAGCACTGATAAGATCCTTCAAGGATGGATTCTTTTTTCTTTTTTTTGCAAAGAAGGATGGATCCTTAATGGACATCTTATAAAATTGCTGCTTGAGAGAGAGTTTGGAATTATTAAGATATTCTCCAAAAAAACAATTCAGATTGTCCCATGCCGCTTTTTTTGTATTGTCAAGATCGAGATGATGAATATGATTGTCTGCAAGACCCAGACCAATACTGACAAGAGCTCGATCAATTTTATCATTCCATTCAATCGATGTAGCTCTGATACCATGTATAGTCATAGAAGGTACCATGTGTCCGAACAGGATGCATCGAGTACGAGGGGATCCCACCCCCTCAGCCCATAGCCATGCATGCTCTCTCCCACTCCCAAAAAAGGTTGGCAGGATGACGGAGAGGGGTCTATCACCCTTCTTATATCCAAGGAGCATTAGAATCCCGCATTGCATATGGGATTACTCCACCAATGACATGTGTCATCCAACACCCAAAGCCCTTCACCATTTACACACCACACAAGGGGATTGGCCCATATTCCAACACCACAGCACCAGAATAGTAATCACTGACCAAACCAAAGGCTAGTACACCAAGTAAAGATACACACATTGGGTTGGGAATCCAAGCACTTAGTTGCATAGGACTTGTTGATATCGCAGCCTTAGTTTGAAAAATCCTAAAGTGAGTGTCCTTCCCTAGAGTCACAGTGGGAATGAGTCAAAGGTTTCGAGCCACGTGACATGTGTGGCAGTGGTTGTGATTGAATAGGAGTCTGAGGTGGAAGGCCTATATGACCTCACCTATGATACCGAATAGAAGGCCTCTCAGATCAAATCCTAGTTCATTGCCTTAGCTTGTGTGCCCCCTTGTCTACTCACTCTTACTCTCACTCCCACCATGTTTGCCAACATCGGATCAGAGTCGGTTATTCCGGTGGATTGTTTGATGTCAGTTGTCTTGTGGCTTAGACGTGGAAGTAGTTCTTGCTCTGGCATCTTAAATGACATGGGAAGTGATGACTTGTGCAAATTGTTTGATGGCAAACTATGCGGACCTTTCGCGATCTACACAACAGGTAGTAAAGTGCGACTCGCCATGAAGGGATGTGATTCATGATGGATTTAAGTGTGGCTTCTAACGATAACACTTGCTTTGCATTGGCAACTGGCTATCCATGTTTGGTAGGTGTGGACTTTGGGGCATTTTGGGGCACCTTTGGGCTGATGACCCCTATGCAGTTTGTCCACATCCTTTTTGTCAACCTTGGAGCAGTGCGAGAGCAATGCATCAATTCTTCTAGTCCTTTATTAATGCCATAATGTCAGGGTGACTACCCTTGAGTCTGAGCCAAAATAGCCAGCTTTCCATTGTTCGTAACTCGACGTCGTGAATGCATATAGCCTATTGGTTAGCTTGTATTTCCAATCCAATTCAAAATTCTTGCCTTCCAAAATAGGTTCTAGGAATCTATATGTATCTACTCAATCTCTATTTGATGGAGGCTCAATGGATGTGCCATTTGTTTAAACCCTATTCATTGACCATGCTAAATCGACTACGTGGCCATTGTTGTCGATCGAACCTACTCGATCTCTCTTCGATGGAGGCTCAGTGGATGCACCCTTCATTTGGAACCAATTCATTGAACATGTTGAATTGACAATGTGGCCACCATTGTTGATTGAACCCACTTTGATGACATATTAATGGCTTTTTTATCAAACCTTGTTTGATGACATATCGACAATTGTCAATCCAACCTTATTCAAGGATGTGGCAATAGTTTGACAATCATGACAATTTAATAATGTGGCAGAGTTCAATAGTCAAGTTTGGTTTGATGACTTGTTAGTCAACACTAGATGATGGAAACTCACAAGTGGGGTAGTGATCTCTCATGAGAGAGAGAGAGAGAGAGAGAGATTTCTACCTCTCTAATATTTAACTTCAAAAGCCTAAAGTAAAGATAGCATTTTCTATAGTTCATGGTACTATGCTCCATGTTTTGGCAAGGTTGTGCAAGGAAGTTTAGTTCTTGCCTGGTCCATGTCATATGCCAAAACCAATACAATTACAAATGTATATTTGGCAAATCCAAAGAAACAAGATGAACACTGTATAATCTTTATAGAATCATAAACTTAGTGGAAAAGGTGCAAGGTACACTAGGCTCTACGATACTCAAGGCCCATAGAACAAAAAATTCCATGATTTGCCAAAATGTTCATGTCGTAAAGTAATACATTAACCACAAATATACAACTCTAATAAATACAATCCCAATCAAAAGGGTGGGGGCAGTTGAGTGATATAGTCAACAAGGGTTCATGATAGCAATTTTTGCACTTAGTCGCATGTCTGCCATATTCAAAAAGTAGGTTCACTCACCTTGCACCATCCCAGTGACACAAAATTTACGTATGCACCCCGTATGCATGGGGAAGATGTAGCTACAAGTTGTTATCTTGGTCATCAGAATCTAGGAGCCATTTGGACGTGTGGAAATGCCATGAAATTTCAAGGGAGAGGGAAGCATAAACAACTTGTTTTGAAATGATGCCCTTAAAATAATATACAAGCCTCATCATACAGTATATGTGTTGAATTACAGCTAGCCTAAGAAGCAATTGGTCCTTTCCAAAGGCTACCAAGTCAAATATCTCAATGAGGGAATCTATGACTAAACGGCTCCACGATTGCCTAACTTGATATCACTGTGCTATATAATTAAATTAAGTAACTATATTTGGATAAACAATGTGGAAAAAAAGCTACTCCAAAAACAATTATGTTTCTAAGTCCAATTAAGGGAAAGCTATACAAAACATGGATCCCTCTTCATCAACAAAAAAAAGCTTGACTTAAAATAAGTAGCCATCATGTAACAATGAATAAGGAATGAGAAATGACTCATTTTAAAGAACTAGGGTGCGGTAGGCCGCCTAAACGGAATGAATTAAGAGAGTAGTCTATAATATGTTGATTATAAATTAACGATGAAGAAAGGATGAGAGGCCATTGTTTGAAAAATACCTGACTATAAACTAAGCTGACAATAGCAGGCCTGACCAAATAGCATATGTGTTTAGCGTTCCCTTCTTGCGAACACCTCGGCACACAAATAGAAAAAGAAGAATTTAGAATATGCAAAAGCAAAAGAAAACACACAAGTTGAAATGGAAAACATATATATATATATATATATATATATATATATATTTATATTTATATAGCCACACATAGTGTGCACAGGGAGGCGCGCTTCCTTCCCCGAATAGTTATAATTTGAGGGAGCGCGTGCGCTAATGTTGTAATCACCGACAATATTAGCGTCGAGATTGAGTATCGCGAATATGTGAGAGAATGATATATTACCTAAATATCAATGAGTGTATATGTATTCCAACTTGAGCATCGACCATATTCTTGTCATGATTTCTTCCGTCATTTGCTATGGAAATCCTGTCTGTACCTCCGAAGCGGTCTCTTGATATGAGCGATGTTGGGCAAAGAGGGCGGCAAAGCCAACATCAGGTAGACAATCCAAAGATTGAAGTTTGCGAAATATATAGATTTAGAGGCCTTCAAAAGCGTTCATGCCTTTTCATCCAAAAGCATGCTTTTCATCAAGTGTTGTAGGCCTTCTTATCTTATCAAAATTAAATCCAACGCTTATATTAGGACACGTGGCTCAAGGAGAGGCCAAGAAACCCAAAATTCCCCATAGGCTACCTACTGTAAATATCTTGAAATTAAGACAATTTTCATCTTTCAAATGTCAAAGTAGAAGTAGTGTAATGACAACACGATTAAGATTAAGGAGATTTTAGACAACACGATTGATTATAACTAGCATTTATTAGAGAGAAATGCATTGCGGCGACGAAAGGGGCAAGAAAGACACACAAAACCAATTGACACAACAATTAGGCAAGGCGCAAGAATGACCAACACACCCGTAGGGGAACATATGCACAACACACAAGATGAGCACGTGTGATATCAAAGGCCTTGACTATCTGCCACGTGGCAAAAATCCCATATAGCAAATATTGTACTAATGCTGTAAGGTATATAAGAGCTGGTGAAAACAGATTTTAAGCACGACTATACTTGAACAGGATCTGTTCTATAGTTCGTATTACTTGTTTAAGCATTCCTGCTTAGACAAGCCACACAGCCCGGAAGATGAGAGATGGCCCAGGGGCCAGAGCGCGAATATTCTGCCAGGTGAGCCGATCACGGCGACCCTGGCCTTGATGAACGTCCTGCCGTGCTCATTCCGCCGGTGGTGAAGGCCCTCGGGTGTTCTGACGGGTTGTATTTTGGCCTTCGGAAGCTGCTGCAGCCTCCCAGGAGCCTCTTTGCGGTTTAAGGCGGAAGGTACTGCTCACACATTCTGCCAGGTGAGCCGATCACGGCGACCCTGGCCTTGATGAACGTCCTGCCGTGCTCATTCCGCCGGTGGTGAAGGCCCTCGGGTGTTCTGACGGGTTGTATTTTGGCCTTCGGAAGCTGCTGCAGCCTCCCAGGAGCCTCTTTGCGGTTTAAGGCGGAAGGTACTGCTCACACATTGCATCAGTGGGTTTCTGGCGTGCAAAGAAATGAGACGCGCTTTGTATTTTTGTTGCAGGCTTCCACATTTCGGCTTTATGATGTATTTCTCTTGTGGGTTTCTGGAATGAGACGGTCGTTGTATTTTTTTGCAGGCTTCCACATTTGCATCTGCTCAGCACCTCACGGCACGTTGGGTTCCTATTTCGAGATGAGCAGAGAGGTTCAAAAGAATTTGCAGGAGCTCAACAATAATGTGGTTTACATGATTCCTCTCTCACAAAAGTATCATACACACTATAACAAGAAGACCTCGTTTGAGAATTCAAGCTGATGCCCTCCTTGTCTCTAAAGATTAAGATCGTGTGTTTGCTGCCCAAATAAAAGGGTCAAATGCTGGCCGATCAGGCCTGCTTCCCTCTGACCCAGATCATACGGTGGTCTACAAAACCCCTTCCCCGTTGCTAATTTGCCCCAGTTCTGCTGCCCATTGTGTGGGTCATTTGCGCGCCCATATGCAGCATTATCTGCAGCCCCATGCACCACGATAAGACTTTCAATGTGGACTGATCTGCCCTGAGGGATTGGGTGAACAGGGCTTTTATAGGTGTCAAACGCTGCCTTGATCAGCAAGGATAGTTTTGGCTAAGAAATTAAGACAGATTCGAAGGTAAGGTCTAACATGGGATCAGAGCCAAGGAGGTGAGGAATTACAATAAAGATGGAAAAAAGAGACCTTGTGAATGAACACGTAGTGTAGGTCAAGGCAATCAAGGATCAGCTTGTGGCTGTTGAATTGGCATTGCTAGTTCTCAAAATGCTTCTTTAAGAGCGTTAAAGGATCAGTTAGAATAGGGTGATCAAATTGAGGAGCTTTGTTGAGGCTTTTGCAAGAGAAAATTAATATAATGAAAGTAACGAGGACAAGACATTTGCCGCTTCAAGCAAAGGGAAGGCGAATAACAACAAGGGTAAGCTTGGATAAAGTAAACCCTACAAGAAGATGGATGATGATTCCTCACACGACTCTTAAGAGGGCAGAGGCAATAAGAAAAAGAAGAAATGCTTATTCTATGATAAGGTAACAAAACACAAACGCAGCTTCTCTTGGTGGTTGCTTCCAACATCCCTGGATATGGTAACGCTGCTGATGCCAAACATAGTGCAATGTTGTACACATCACACATCACCTGTTGCTCAGGTTCCCGGACTGAGGATGAGTATGTTAACATGGAGGGGAAAGGTGTATCTACACTTTTGATAATTTGATGATTTTTTATTGTTCCACTATGCATTTGTCTTATAACTCATAAACCACATTGTTCTCTTAGGTTTGATGGGGTATAACCTTTTATCTCAGACTTATTGTTGTGAACTTCTCTTGATTGGCTATCCTTCGAGTGGATTGGCTTGGTTTGATTGTTTAGGCTAGACCCCTAGCAATAATTGGGATGGTTTTGTCTTCTTGACTCATCATGCTTATTTGCCTTGATTGATTAAGTCTTGTCCCTCTGAGAGCATAATGCTAATTCATGGCATGATATGCATTATAGCATAGCCTAACATTCCATTCTTTTTTTGTGTGTGGTAAAAAGAGGGTTTTTATGTGTTTTTAAAGATGATATCATAGTACTTACAAGAGCTTTGAGAGCCAGTCTTCGAGGAGAATAGGAACAAAAATACAATTTGCAAAGAAGTCAAACCGAAGAGAACTCAACACACCCATTCAGTATGTACCAAGTATTGTGTCTACTTGGCATCATAAACATGATCTAGTAAATTCCAAACATCTTTGATAACTTTGATGTGTTATGTAGCCAAAGCAATGCCACTAACTAGCTCAACTAGTTATGAAAGATTAAACAAAGATATTGAGAAATTGCCATTGCCAAAGGTAGTTCAAAAGAATTGGGATATCGTGATATTTCATAAAGCTACAAAGTACAATCACTAAGAGAAATGTGTCCCTAATAGAGTGACAGTTAATTGACTTTGACAAACTTGGATTACATGAAAAAATGTTCACCAACAGTCATTATAGTTGCAAAACAATAATAGAGACATATAAAGCTACAATGATGATTTGAAGAAGCAATTAAGAACGATCGAGCAACGATCGAGGCGAATAGAAATGTGAAGCATGAACTAGAGTTCTCCTTGCACTCAAGAGATTGGAAATTTGTGTCGATTATAACTTGCTTTATTGTGAGCAATTGTGCATTTTCTCATGGCCTGCTTGAAAGGTAGTTTTTGCATATGTCATGGACTTAACATAAAAAGGTATATTTGGACAAATCTTGCAACTATCTGATCAGTAGGTTAGACCTTAGAGATAGCTTCTAAACATAAAAAAGGGAAGAAGGTGAATTTGCCATGGAGCATCTTGGCTCAAAACTTGAGGATATCAAGGAGTACATATTCAAAAGCCTACCCCCAAATTTTAAGAATCTTAAAGGATTACATGAAAAAAAGTTCACCTAGAGTCATTATAGTTGCAAAACAATAACAAGGACACACAAAGCTACAATGATGATTGAAGAGGCAATTAAGAACGATCGAGCAACAATCGAGGCGAATTGGAATGTGAAGCATGTGTTGGAGAAACTGAAACGAAAGCAAAGAGTGGACACAAACTCAGAATACTTGCATTACTTGGTTGTAGAATGAAGAAGAGTGAGGTCCTTAAGTAGGCACCTCATACATGCTCACTGACATCACTGATGACTTCAGAGCTCCACAATCATCTCCTCAATCTGCTCCTAGATTCTCTCAATCATCCTATGTGGCTCTCCACCACCTAACTGTGCTTGTGGGCACCTAACTGTGCCTCTAGCACTCACACATAGAAACATAAGGTGTGCCTGAGGCATACACCTTGAGATATCCCAACAAAACCCCCCTCAAGGAAATGCCTCAGGCTATGTCAAGGATACATCTAGTCTCATAGTTTCTCATGCCATCTCATGGTGGTCAAGGATAAATCTATGGCTAGGTTCTCATGCTAGCAAGGGTTCCCTTGGGTGTAAGGTAAACAAAAAGGGATACAGAAAGACCTTCCAATGGTTATCTCCCCTACATGTACATGCACACAATGTTTGCAGGTTGTACCATGGAGCAAAACATACACATGGCCTACATCATAAGGTGACCAGAGGTGTTTACAAAACACACAAAAACACAATAGTTTATTTCATTCATTTTGGAGGACTATCCAGGCTGAGTACCTTGACATAAAAAGAGAGATCTGGAGCATACATAGAGATGTTTTAAAATGCATAATCTTCAAAGGATGCCTCATCTTGTGGAGGCTCATTAACTGTAAGTGCATTTTCTGTCTTTGCTTTGTCTCTGCAAAACTTCTCATTATGGTTGTTCTTGCCACAGTGCTTGCATGGGTTAATTTTGAAGCAGTCCTTTGAAAGGTGATTTGTCTTTCCACAGTGATTGCAAGGGGTATACTTGCCCTTCTGGATTTTTACAGCATAAGCAGTGTCATTGCCTTTCCTGAGCTCCATATGCCTTTCTTCTTCTTGGAGAGCAGAGATAATACCTTCAAGATTAGGATTAGGAAGATTTTTCAAAGTGGTAACTATGTGATCATAATGTTCAGGCATACTCTTAAGTAACACTGCCATAGCATCATCTGGAGTAATAGGAGAGTTGATAGAAGCTAATCGAGTCATAAGACTCCGCATATAGTTGACATGAGCTGCTAAAGTAGTACCACTAGCCATCTTCAATTCAAAGAAAGAGATTTTAAGTGATAGTTTAGAGATGTGAGAGCTAGCACCAAAAATCATGTCAAGCTTTTGCCAAGCTTCTGAAGGAGACTCCAAGTCAGAGATATGGTGAATATAATCATCTCCTAAAGCAAGAGCAATGATACCGTATGCTTTTTCTTCTCTAGCTGGATCCCTTGCCGGTCGTGTCGGAGTTGAGGATTCTCCAGCATTGGAGGCCGTAGAAGAAGAGGTAGGTTTGACAAGTCCCCATAAGTTCTCCCTCATCAATGCAAATTTCACCTTCATCTGCCATGTGTGGAAGCCCTTTCCATTGAACTTCTCGAGATTAAATAGGGTAGCCATGAGAGGGTCTAACCCAGATATTGGGCAATGTCTATCTCTCTTACAAGGCAAAAATAACTGAAAGACTTCCAAAATATGAGCACTTGATGTAGCAAAGACTAGTGACCAATGTTCAATCATTGATGTAGCTCACTCTTCAAAGCAAAGGAAAAGGGGGTTTCTGAGGCAAAAGAGAGCTGGTATACCATAGAAGGTCCTCTAGGAAGAAGAGGCGCAAAAACGCGTCAGGTCGCCCTATCTTGCCTCTTCAAAGTCGACTAGTTTTTCTCTGATTTCTCCTTGAATATGCAGCCATTGCTGCTCAAATTTCAGCACAAGATAGCTCTAGGTATGGACTAACTCCCCCTGAAAGGAATTAGAGAAAGATGAAGTGTGCTGGGAGAAAACGCAAAAGGGACAGTCGACGATTTTCGTGCAATGGCGACAAAACGGGCGCGCCTTTCTTCAATTCCTCTCAGCCAGAAGTTCGCCCTTTTGAGATAGATCTCCAGCAGGAAGGACGTGGGAAATGGCTGAGAACCGGAGGAGAACAAGCTTAAGCAAGTTTGGGAAGAAGAGGGAGAGATGGTGAAGAAGAAGATGAAGAAGAAGAAGATGATGTGGCAGAAATGGGATCAAGGGGGATCAAATGGCTCTGATACCATGTTGGAGAAACTGAAAGGAAAGCAAAGAGTGGACACAAACTCAGAATACTTGCATTACTTGGTTGTAGAATGAAGAAGAGTGAGGTCCTTAAGTAGGCACCTCATACATGCTCACTGACATCACTGATGACTTCACAGCTCCACAATCATCTCCTCAATCTGCTCCTAGATTCTCTCAATCATCCTATGTGGCTCTCCACCACCTAACTGTGCTTGTGGGCACCTAACTGTGCCTCTAGCACTCACACATAGAAACATAAGGTGTGCCTGAGGCATACACCTTGAGATATACCAACATCATGAACTCGATTGTTTTTCTCCATGCACTCAAGAGAGTGCCAATCACAAATTGCTTTATTGTGACCAACTCTGTGTTTTTTGATGGCAAGGCTTGAAAGACAATTTTTTCATATGTTATAAACTTGACACTAAAAAGGAATATCTGGACAAATCTTCCAACTATCTAATTAGTTGGTTAGAGAATAGATTCTAAACATAAAAAATGGAAGAAGGTGAATCTGCCATGGAGCGTCTTGGCTCAAAACTTGGTGATGAAGATTTCATGGAGTACATATTCAAAGCCTATCCCCAACATTTGAGATTGCTTTTCTCCATGCACTCAAGAGATTGGGAATTTATGTCCAAGTCCTTCATGCCCCAAACTTGCTTTATTGTGCGGCAATTGTGCACATCCTCATGGCATGCATGAGAGGTAGTTTTTGCATTGGTCATGAACTTGATAACTAAAAGTAAATATCTAGACAAAGCTTGCAACCATCTGATCAATAGGTTAAACCTTAGAGAATGGCTTTTAAACATCAAAATGGACGAGACGAGTATATCGTGGAACATCTACCATAGATATCATGTAGGTTGACTCAAAACTCATAATGATGAAGATATCATGGAGTACATATGCAAAACCTACCCAAATTTTTGAGAATGTCAAAGGCTATAGTTATTTCTAAGAGCAATTCCTTCAAAGACAAAGTTCAAAAGTAGAGATAAGACGTCCCATAGTTCACATAGTCATGGGTACAATCATCTCAAAGTTCGTGTTGATGGATGAACCGGATGCCCATTATCATTAATGGTAGGAGAATTAGCATAACGCAAAGGTGATATTGTACAATTGTGGAAAAGGAGGATACATTACAAGAGATTACAAGTCAAAGATAGAAAAATAACAATATACATGTTGAAAGATACAAAAATAGCAATATACATGTTGAAAGCGTAGAGGACGTCACTCTTCACAAGGATGCATGGCACTATAGTTGTTTTCAAGAATGGAATAGATGCCAATAAAGCTAAAGATGAGTTGCAATGTTAGAAGGAATGCTTCATGCGAGGACTTAAGAGAACATCCTATACAATTCGGAAACAAATATTGTTAAAGGGCCTTGTAGGAAACAATCCGATTCAAGAACTTGGTCCAAAGGATTAAGATCATCTATCCTAGGAAAGTTTGGTTCAATCCATTTAAAGATGATAAGAAGTTACATGTAAAGTGCTCATGCCAAATTTCGTAGATGCATGCGCCTATCATCTTGTCCTCCCCTTTATGTGTTTAGGTGGTGGGGAAATTGCCTTTTCTATAGATAATCAATGAGCGGCACCTTGTGTTGAGTGTCTATGAGACAAGAGTAGTGAATGCAAGGTGTTATTGTAGTGAATGCAAAGTGTTATGCATAATGAAAAGAACAACTTGAACATAATAGAGAGACTCCGTTGTGAAACAAATGCAAGAAAGGTTGGAAAGCAGCTTTTGTATTGCAAGGCCAATTAGCTAGATACAACAACAGTTGGATACACTCCACACACCTTGGACTTCTCGCAAATTGATGGACCCTAGCCTCTACACTCAAGTCCCTTTTCTACATGGAGTGAGCCTGCCTTCACCTTATAGCGGTGGTGGGTACTACCCAATGCCTTTAGGGGCTTATGTCATGTAGGGGAAAAAGCAGGGGAATAATGATCGCTATTTTGAATGGTTTGCCCTTGGAAGAGCCTGATTTGGACGTTTTTCCTATGATTCATGACATTATATGATCCTAGGAAAAATGAGAGAGGGCTCTAAGAAAATGTCACATCAATGGTTCTCAAGGCTAGGGGAAATAGCATCATGAGGTCTAGAGCATGGCATGCTATTTACCTCGGTCCCACTCTATTTCCCCCCTCTTTCCCCTCTATTTTCCCTGGTGCATTTGCATGCCATAACAAAAAAACTATTTCCCCTCTTTTTCCCCTCCATGACATAAGGCCCTATAATGATTCAGCACAAGATGTCAAACTCTGACATTTGTCTGTTGCAATTATTGAATTCAGTCATCAGGCCATTTATGTCACATTTGACAACCTGCTATCAAGTGCCATATGCTTTGAATTTCACCCGTCATTATCGTCTCTCATATTTACTGCTTCTTGAATGGTACCCAAAAGACGAGGTGAACTAGTGGGTTTGTGATGCTCATTGTTGTGCCCACTCCTTTGGCCACTTTCTCCAAGATGTTGTTTGGTGGGAGGATTGTCTAGTTGCTGCTAGGCGCTTTTCTCAAATTTCATCTTTTGGTTGGAGTCACGATTCGTCCTTTGATTGGGGCTCCCAAATTCATATTTGGCATTGAGCTTGGGGCTCAACACTCACCCCAACTTTTCTTCAAGCTGCATGAGCATGGCTTTGATTTTAGTACTTGCTCATGGAAGCGATTTCCTATTTTACCTTGCCACTAAGGGTTGGTAGATTTTTGCATTCGCACAAGAATTGAAGATTTTATTTGATTTGATGGAGGAGAGTCACGCCATCTTCACTTAGCAATACCTTTGGATTTCCAAGATGCTATATTCTTTCACAATCTATATTTGTTAACTTGAAAGTAACTACCATTAGTGTTTCTCATTAGGATAGTTAATGATGCTTGCTATTTGTCAAAGCTTATACTACCTTGTTGATTTGCTACTTGATCCAAGATGACTTAGTGTTCATGGAAATTCAATGTTAGATTGGCGAGGAGATCATTATGTTGAGATACCACGCTCAACATCATGTGATTACATGTGCATAGCACTAAAACATATAGAGTGCTATAAAGGAAAGGGTTAGATGCCCTAACCCTAACCCTAAAGGGGTTTGTATATATTCTATATTTTCAACTAAAAGTTAGTCATTTGTGGTGTGCTCTCTGTCTGTGCCCTCTCTCCTCATATCCACTCTTCTCCTCTCCCCTCTTCATATTTTGTCATGGTATTAGAGCATCAAGAATGGTTCACAAAGATGAAACCATTAGAAGGTTAGAAGAATGTCATCTACACGGTAGATAATACACCAAATCCAGTTCAAGGGACATGCATTATCCCTATGAACAATTTCATTGGCACGAAAGGATTGGTGAAAGATGTACTCTATGTTCTAAAGCTCAGTAAGAACCTCTTGTCAGTAGGTCAAATGACAGAACACAACTACCGAGTCACCTTTGAAGGAGATGAATGCACTACCATGTTGAGAGTTGTGGTGCCATGAGCACTTGTAGAGCAAAGGTATGAGCAAAGGGTAAGCTGCCACATGGCATGGAGGAGATATCCCACATGTGAGCAAGCAAATGGATGTAAGTACCCTCACCTATAAAAGGGAGGTTCATTTGAAGTAATTCAATCAAGCACTTTGCACTATCTCAAGATTCTCTTTATGAGTCCAAGCTAATCTATCTTGGAACCTAATTGACTTGAGATACATGTCATGAGCACTCTCTTCATCATGTTTCCACACAGGTTCCATCCACCTTAGAGTGCTCCATAGATCCT
Source organism: Dipteris shenzhenensis (assembly GCF_047967505.1). Taxonomy (NCBI): domain Eukaryota; kingdom Viridiplantae; phylum Streptophyta; class Polypodiopsida; order Gleicheniales; family Dipteridaceae; genus Dipteris; species Dipteris shenzhenensis. The sequence continues at coordinate 16,069,901 of NC_141627.1, read as the reverse complement.
GAGGCACACATGTTTTGTCATGGTATCAGAGCATAGGTTTAGCTCTTTAGCTCATTAGTAGTTCACTAGGATTGCTTCCATTCCTAGATTAGTTGTAGGCATGTCTTAGGAGCTCATGTTTTTCTCCTAGGTTAGTTTTAGTTTTTTAGATTGAAAGAATTCCGTCCATGAGAGTTGAAGATTTCCGTTCAATTGTTTTGTGAGAGTTTCATTGTGAAAAAGAGAGAGCTCTTGTGAATCCACTCTTTGTGCTGAGAGAGAAAGATAGAGAAGTGTCGGAAGCGCATAGCATCTGAAAATTAAAAAAAAGAGTCTCGTCTTGCAGTATCTAGTTCTTCTAGTGCAAAAGATCAACATGAGTCCGCTCATTTCGCACAAGACCAGCATTGGGCTTTTTGTTTTATATGTTAGTATCATCCTAATGTTCATGATGCTTGTATGGCAGTTTCAAATGTTCGTGATGCCTGGTTCTTTGATAGTGGTGCTAGCAAGCACATCTCCTCATGTAGAAATTTATTCAACTCATTGGAGCTTACATCTCAGGGGGGTAGTGTCACATGTGCCAATAATCCATCATATACCGTGAAAGGTATTGGGCAAGTTGCTCTTACTTTTGTCTCTAGTGATATTGTTACTCTAGAGCATGTGCTTTATATTCCAAGCATTCATAAGAATCTCATTTCTATTTCAGCCATTGCTACATATGGCTTTCAGGTTCTTTTTGATGGTGTGAGGTGTGCAGTGTATGATGCTACACATGCCTTTACCATGGTTTTGACTGGCACATTGGCTAGAGGTCTTTATAGACTTGATGCTTATGACAGATGTTTGGATGATGATGCTGTACTTGTTGATGCACATGCCTTTGCTCTTGATTCTACCATGGCAAATACTCATTTGTGGCATGAAAGAAAGAAAGAAAGAAATAAAGTTTATTAAAGTCTTTGGGAGACCGTGAAGGTCTATGAGACTAAAGATAACTGATACAATGAGCATAACGTGGCAGTCTCAAAATGGGCCAGCCAACCATTTCTACAAAAAAGAAATTATGAAGGACGGTGTGTCTAGTCCTGATACAAAAAATATGTGTCTACCTCCAGATGATACAAAAAAGAAGGGGGGGGCAACGCCCAAGTATGTGTAAGAGTCAACTATCTCAATAGGGTCGCTGGCGAAGTAGATTTTATCATGACCACGTCTTTCTCTGATGTGTGCATAGGCCCGACATCTTAGGAGTATGTGCTGTTCATTTCCAATAAAATAAAATGATGGAACACAAGAATGATATAATTAATAGAATCTCATCATGAGATATTCTTTTAATATAATATAAGTTAGACTTGCTGATGCAAGACCGTAATGCGAGACATGTGAGATGATAGATTTTGAGTACATTGAAATCTATAAAATAAAGTGATGGAACATAAGAATGATATAATTATTAGATTCTCATCATAAGATATTTATTGTACATAATAAATTAGACTTTCAAAAAAGTAAAACCTAATGTATTGTAATGAATAAATATCATAAAATATCCTAATGTATTGCAACATTTAACATAAGTTTTAAAAACACTATCATTAATCAATACAAACAAGATAAAAATCTTCAAGGACTCATGTTTCTTTCTACATGTTTTACAACTGAATAGAGTCTGATGAGTCCTCTTGAGGCTATGATTCTCTAAGAGTACATTGAGTCTCTACTTGTGTGGATGGTGTACATTGAGATTCTACTTCTGGTGCAATCGGGATAGACTTAATCTCTTCCTCCTTTACAAGATGTGATGTTGTAGATGCACATTGAGTCTCCACTTCTTGTGTAGGAAGAATGCATTGAGTCTCTAATTCAAGTGTAGATTGTAATGCTTCTACTTGAGGCTGTGATACAAAAGGAGACTAAATTGTCTCTTCTTTTTCTTTGGCTCCCTCAAGTTCTTCATTGAGTCCATCATGTTGTTTCCCAATGGTAGCAGTTAGATAGTGAACAGTCTTAGCCACAAAATCTTGTAGCTCGAGCTTGGTATATGCTTCTATTGAGACATGTTCAAAAATTTCATTGAGATACAACATGAAGTTGTAGGCAATTCTCCACCCACTACTAAACATGTCTTTCTGCTCCACTGCGAGGCGTGTCTGGAAATTTGGTTGGTCTTGATGCTCCCTGATTTTCATAATCGTAGAAACTAACTTGTTTGCATACCTGTCCATCATGACATATGACAAAGTGAATTTGTGTAGTAAATAGTAAGATGCATGTTCATAATGATATGATAAAAGAACACTTACCTGAACACCCCGTGAAAGCCTGTAAATGAGTTGACAAACCAACAATGGTTGTCATCAAGATCCCATACTATCAGGCTCCAATGTGAACTACATCACCAATAAAGAGCGATAAGATTTATCACAATATTAAGTATTAATTGACACAATATTATAAATAAGAGAGTAAAAGAAAGATTGAGACCATACTTACTTCTCATAGTATGGCATAAAGACAACTAGTATGCCATCCAAGTCTAAAGGTTGTAGAATTGAACAAACATCATCTACTGTCTTCTTGGTATCACTAAGTACAGCTGAAAGAAGAGAATCGAGCATACAGACGTGATTCTGTATTGATCTAGGAAAGTGAGATACAACCATACTGCAGCAATAAATAAACAAATGTTAGAAGGAGATTGAATCAAATGATTGAAGAGTCAAGCCAAGAGATGTTCATATCAAACCTGAGGATGGCCATCATGACTTTGTCATTAGCCTCTTTCAAAGGGTCGGAGAGGATTGTAACTTCCTCGCTACCAAAAGTCAAAACACGAGGTTGCTTGCTAATGATGACCCTAACCTCAAAAGAGCTCCCCATTTCGTCCAATACAGCGGTTACATTAGGACAACTTATGGGTGTAGCAACCAATGTTTCCTTTGGATGCTCCACCACGTTATCAATAAATGCCTTAATGATAGATGACATAAATGCATATAGATGCAAGTCTGTATATGTCGACAATGAGGTTTCACCGCCTCTCAAATTAAAAATTTGAGCAAGGAGCAAAAGCAGTTATATCCGACTCTCCACCCACAACTGTGGTCATCATTCTACTTCGCTGCAGGGCATGTTACATACTCTATTTGATCTTCTAAGTCACCCTCCATTTGCATAAGTGCATCTATAGCACCTACTAACTTTCGAGCAGATCTACACATCAAAATAGAAAACATAAATGAATGTGTGCATTGCATAGGATGCATCTCATTGACATAATTATGACACAAGTAGGTTATACTTACTCTGACACACTGCCATGGATAGATGCTATTGAATTGACAAAGAAGCATTGCTTGGCTAAGATGTCCACAATTACCAAGCTCCAATGCAAGCTGCATTATCAATTAAGAATAATTATTATTTGATATAATCCTCCACAATGTAAGAGATAAGCTAGGTAGGGATTGATACTCACTCCTCATGATATGCAGTAAAGATAACTCGCACCGCAGTCAAATCAATAGGTTGCAACCACTTAAAAACATCATCTATGGTCTTCTACTTATTGCTAAGTACACTAGAAATAAGAGGATCGACCATATATGCACATCTTTGTATATATAGGGGAAGCTGTTGTAAAACCATACTACAATAAAAAGAAAAGAATATTAGTTCACTTGATCCAATGGAGATACAAAAGCATAAAGTCAGTAAAAAGTTTGTGTCAAACGTGAGGATGGCTATTATGACCTTGTCATTAACCTCTTTCTTGAAGTCTATAAGGATTGAAATGTCCTCTTCATCGAATAGAAAAGTAAGAGGTTATTCTCGAACTTGAAACCTAACTTGAAATGACTTCTCCATTCGCTGCAAGGTATGATTATTTTCTAGAGTCATCCGATGGATAGCCAGAGTAGCTTTGCTTTCTTGAGATGAGCTTTCTATATTCTCTACTCCAGCTATGTCCTCCTCATCCTCCTCCTCTCCCTTCTCCTATAAAAGGATAAAATAATTATGAGATTCAAAATTTTAAATTAATTATAAATTTAAAAAGACCTTTAAATGCATAAAGAAAATTAAACATAAGTTTTCATACCTCTACATATCTTCGTGGTCTTTTTATGTAACCTTCAGAGGCAAGGTCAGTGTCATATCCATCTTCTTCTGCTTCCTTGCTATCGCTGGTGTCCTCACTATTATATCTAGAGCTTTGATCATTTTCATCATCTTTCTTGCTCTCATCATACATGATCATCTCTATGTCAGCATCCTCTTCATGTGAGATCGGACCTTTCTTATCAAACTTTATTGTGAGAGAAGCCACGGTATCAAGGTATTCCAAGCAAGCAGGGCTCTCAATAATATTTACATTGTGTCCTTTTCTGATAAGAGCTTCAAACAAATGTCCCATTCAACACAATGTGACTTCCCATCCGGACGGTAGCAAAAATTCCATCATACTAATTAAAAGATCAGCACTTTTTGCTGGCCTTTCATAGTGATTTGCGTTGCGATGGAGGGGACTTGGAGCTTCATGCTCTTCTAGCAGTAGTTGCAATCTCTTTGCATTCCCTCTTATATTATTTTGTAAGGAGTGATCATTGTAAGGGCTCTTCATGCACAAGAAAAAGGTTTCTAGACTCTGTATCTTGAGACCGCATTCTCTCTTGTCCCTTTTTCTTGAGTATATACCATTGTAAATCTTAAGCTCATTGCCATATTGTTTTTATAGGGTAGCAGACATTTGTTCCTTGTCATCTTTATCAGCAAATATGACTATATTACATTGTCCCACTCTACCAATGGTGGTATGTAATATTCTGTCAAGGAGTTGACGAATGTCATCTGGTGATATTTCATAGACAAAGAAAAGCTGAGGTCTCTCCCAACAAGCAGTGTCGTCGGACAAAAAATCATTCAATGAAACTCCCTTGCACTCAACACTCTTTCCAGACTCTGAAATGATTTCATGTATGAAAAAAAAGCCCTTGTTCAAAGTTTTTTCTTTTCTGAGAGTGTGCTTATTGATGACTTTTTGTGCATATGCATACACATTTTCCGGAATGTCACTTCTCATAGAGGGAGTAATTTCAGATCCATCATCTTCTACCTTCACCCATTTATGTGCCCAAGCCTTCTGTTTAGCTGACGGTAAAGCTAATGCCATCTGCCTCACAATGTTATGATCAATTTTACATTGGCTAATTGGAATATTTTTTTCTCCCAATAAATATTCAATTGCACTCTTTACTGCATCACGCTTGACCTGTTGGATGATGCAATCTTCCATGCAATGATCTTTATCCTTTTTGCCAAAAAACCATTCTTTGGACATTAATTTCTCTGCAGCAAGACTTGCGTATTTGTCTGGTAGGTTTGTTAAAGGCCTCCACATCCGAGCTGTCATCTCTTTTTTCTCAATCTTCTTTGCCTTCTCTTTAATCAATGATGGAGCCTCATATGTGATATCTCCTTTCTCACATGCAAGACACACGTCTTTGATCTGATGAAAAACTTCATCACTACGGAAAAGTATGCTTGTATAGTCTTGATACCTATCCCTTACTGTCTTAAAGCTTGTAATCACCTCTGCTCTTTCCTGCTTTCCCCTTGGTACAATGGCACTCAAGCATGTGTAGAAGTCAACAAGATTATCCGCTTCCACTTTAGTTACAGTTCTTTTGAGAGTGGTCAAAGGAGAATTAAAAGTTTTCCATATGGTCCTAGCTTTGAGCAACATCTCTGAAGTGGAGGTGATTTTTCGTAGTGCATAAATGTCATGATTAAGTCTTTCCAACTCAATCAAATATTTTTTCTCATTCTTGAAGATACAAATGCATGCAGAATAGTAGTGAAATTGAGGCACACTCGCGAAGGTTTGATAAGTAATTTCTCCTTTCTTGTATGCATCTCTAGAGTGCTCATTATAAGCATAGGCATAGTGCTGACCATCTATTGCCTCAAATGTACAATGAGCTAAGAAATTTCTCTTGGCATCCCTTATATGTGTCGTTTTGGATCATTCACTGAACTCTGTCCTTCTTGAAGTGAGGGAACTTGTTTTCTGAGGAACTTAGTGAATTGCATCTCAAAATCTATAGGCTGAGAGAAATTGATGGATTGACTATAATCTCCCATGACTGGCCAAAATGTTCTTGGACAAAGTACCAAATTAGAAACAACTGGTTTTTTTCCATCAATCAAAGCCTGAAAAATCTTTTCAGCATAGGCTATATCTGAGGTCCTGCTCTTGGTGAAGACACTTGCTTTGACCACTGTTGAAGCATGTATAACTCGAGTCTTCTGGCCCCATATATATCCTGGATCCTCATCTGTCACAGCCTCATTCAAGCGAAGATTTAGGTTCTTCATTGATAACATTTCTGCTTCTAGATTTGACTCCATTTCAAGACCCTCCGCATCCTCTTCATGTTCTTCCTCTTCTCTTCTTTGCCCTTTGTTTGTATATGAACGACCTCTTTTTCCAGTTATAGGACTTGGAACTGTAGCCCGTGAAGTACTTGCCTTTTGCATTTGACATCGAGGTTTATTTTTTAGGGGCTCAATGTGAACTGCTTTAGATCGCCCTACTTCTTCTTCTATTGCCTCAACTTCAGGTATACTTAAGGGCTTCACTTGTTCTGTTATTCCATCAACTTCATGAGTTACACCATCTAAGTGAGTAATACCATGAACAAGAGATGTGTGTGCATGTCCTGTCTTATCTGATGCATGTCGTGTCTCACTCAATTCAATTTCTGTCTGAGATGCATGTGCATGTCCGGTCTCCACCAATTCAATTCCTATCTCAGATGTAGATCCCTTGTAAGCATCCACATGTACAAGACCCTCATCCATTGCTACAATGTGTTCTGTCTCATCCACTCCACTTCCTCTCTCATTTGTATTACCATGAACCAAGTCTACATGGCATGTCTCATCACTTCCTTTCTCATGTGTGGATTCTTGCACCTTAGGTCCCTCCAATGAAGTTGAACCTTGTTCGATGACACCCTGAAAGTATTCAAGGATAATCTTTGACTGCATTTTTCTTGCTTTCTCAATGGGAAATTCCTCCCACACATGTTGAAGGATCTCCAATGCAGGAACCAATTCAGGAAATCTAGGTGCTTTTGGCGGCGGCATCACAAAGTGCATTGCATCTTTCTTAGAAAGAAGAAACGATCTGTTGCTCATTCTTGACTTTGTGTAAATCATCATTGTACTGCTGTTTTTTTCAATTTTTATTCCTACTAAGGTGCCCCCTTGAATCAAATTGCTCTTTGAGAAAGATACATTTGATGCCCACTCATCTTTCTCCAACTCTCTCTTTGTCATCACTAGAATGAGATTTCCTTTACTTAAGACCAAGGACCATGCTTTCTTTGTTGTGTCAACAACTGTCCAGTTTGTGAAGTCCTTTGGGGCATAAATTCTTCCATTGTATTTCAGTGTCATACCATTGACAAATGCTGTAGCCTCAAGATCCATCCTGTATTCAAGCACAACACAAATTTTAGGTACTTTGACAAACTACAATTACTTTGAAAAATCAAAAGTACAATGAGTCCCATTAATACACCTCAAGTTTTTATTCTTCCCAATCATATAAGTATCAATTTCATGCTTTGGGAATAGCCTAAAAGGCTTTACAAGGCTTAGAGCATAAATGCTTTGGGAATAGCCTAAAAGGCTTTACAAGGCTTAGAGCATAAATGTGAAAAAAAATAAGGATTTACAATGATCTCTGAATACAAATTTGAAGTCTGTCATATATAAGTGCAAAATGCTCTGTCAACTCCCACAACTGATATAAGTGTAAAATGCTCTATCAACTTCCACAATTGTAATCTGTCATGTCCACTGATACAACTTTCAATCATCTTGAAAGTTTAAAAACCTTAATCGTTGCTTAAATGGTAGGGTTGTTGTGACTGTGAAACCGAATGTGAACGAATGGACTGACTCTGATTAAGAACTAGTCAGGAAATTTTGAGCATGGCTTTGATTGGTTTTTTTGGAGTTCTCTCCTCTAAGGACAAACTAATCTATGCTAATCCAGACTTCACCAACCGTCGAAGCGAAGAAAAGCAAGAAATAATTTCTTTTCCATTGTTCTTTTTAATATCCTTAGGTTGCGAATTAAAAGCAAAAAATAATCTATTTTCCATTATTCTTTTTAATACACTAAGGTTGTGAGTTTAAAAAAGATAAATTTTATATTTTCAAAAACTAATTTACTTACAACTCATAAGAATTGAACATTCACATTAATAAGAAGTTAAAATCTTAATAAATTTGAATTTAAATAATAAAAACTATAAAGTAGTGTAACTTAAAGTTTATGAAAAAATAACATAAAATAAAGAAAATAAGACTTAAAATTAAAAATTTAATATTTACCTAGAAGAATATATTAATTCTCCTTAAAAAGAAATAAATTAAAGTAATAATAATGAATGTAAGTTAAACTACTTTTAAAATTTTAATTTAAAATGTAATAAAATTAAAATTATACTTTTTATATTCCAAAACAAAATGCATTATAGTCTAAATTAAACTAGTAAATTGAAAATGAAAGTGAAACTCATTTTAAATTCAAAAACAAAAAAAAATTTTAAATTCAAGTTTCTACAAGTTTTGCTTTTCGCATACATTTGTCTTTTCACATCCACGCGTTTGTCTTTTCAAACACAAGGTTGTCTTTTATCACAATTTTCAAGTTTTCACACGTTTATCTTTTCAAACACAAGGATTCATAGTTTAAAAAAAGGCGGGAAATTTGAAATTCTAGTTTCCACACGTTTCTCTTTTCAAACACCAAGGTTTATAGTTTTGTTTGTTTAAGTTTCGACTAAATCACACACCAATCTCCTCTAATATGCCTCATTGATCGTAGCTCCCAAATTCTTCCATCAAAACATCTCTCCTTTATCTCTTCTTGATCGTCGCCCACTCATTTTTCCTCCTCATTGGTAAGATTTTCTATCTCGATCATACTTTCTCTTGTGCCCTTCCTCTCTAAATTTTCATCAAACACCAAGGTTTATAGTTTTGTTTGTTTAAGTTTCGACTAAATCACACACCAATCTCCTCTCATATGCCTCATTGATCGTAGCTCCCAAATTCTTCCATCAAAACATCTCTCCTTTATCTCTTCTCGATCGTCGCCCACTCATTTCTCCTCTTCATTGGTAAGATTTTCTATCTCGATCGTACTTTCTCTTGTGTCCTCCCTCTCTAAATTTTCATCTCTCGTCCAACATCTCTCCTTTATCTCTTCTCGATCGTCGCCCACTCATTTCTCCTCTTCATTGGTAAGATTTTCTATCTCGATCGTACTTTCTCTTGTGTCCTCCCTCTCTAAATTTTCATCTCTCGTCCATCTCTCTCACTCTTCTCTCTCTCTCTTTCCTCTCCAGTCTAGTCTACGTTTCCTCTCATCTTAGTCTACTCTCTCCCCTCCTCTTCATTTCCCCTCTCTCTCTCTCTCTCTCCCACTCTCTCCTCACCTTTTCTCTCTCTCTCACTTGCGCTCCCCACTCTCTCTCTCACTTGCCGTGGCCTCCCCCCTCTCTCTCTCTCCCCTCCCCTCTCTCTCGTGTACCGGCCCTCCCCCCTCTCTCTCTCTCCCCCCCTCTCTCCCTCTCGCTGCCGTGGTAGCGGCCTCCCCCCCTCTCTCTCTCTCTCCCTCTCTCTCTCTCTCCCCCTCCCTCTCTTTCACTGCCGCGGTAGCATCCCCCCCTCTCTCTCTCTCTCCCCTCTCTCTCTCGCTGCCGCGCCTCCCTTCCCTTCTCTCTCTCTCCCCCCCTTCTCTCTTGCTGCCGCGGCAGTGGCCCCCCCCTCTCTCTCTCTCCCTGCCCCTCTCTCTCGCTGCCGTGCCCCCCCCCTCCTCTCTCGCTGCCGCGGCAGCGGCCCCCCCTCCCCTTCTCTCTCTTCCCCCCCTCCCTCCCCCCTTCTCTCTCTCTCCCCCCCCTTCTCTCTCGCTGCCGCGGCAGTGGCCCCCCCTTCTCTCTCTCTCTCCCTCCCCCTCTCTCTCGATGCCATGCCCCCCCTCTCTCTCTCCCCCCCTCCCCCCCTCCTCTCCCCCTTCTCTCTCTCTCCCCCCCTTCTCTCTCGCTGCTGCAGCAGCGGGCCCCCCTTCTCTCTCTCTCCTCCCCCCTCTCTCGCTGCCGCGCCCCCCCTCTCTCTCTCTCCCCCTCCTCTCTCGCTGCCGCGGCAGCGGCCCCCCTCTCTCTCTCCCCTCCCCTCCTCCCTCTCTCCCCCCCCCCTCTCCCCCCCCTCTCTCCGCTGCCGCAACAGCGGCCTCCCCCCCTTCTCTCTCTCTCCTCCCCCCCCTTTCTCTCCCCCCCTCCTCTCTCGCTGCCGCGGTAGCGGCCCCCCTCCTCTCTCTCTCTCCTCCCCCTCTCTCTCGCTGCCGCATCCCCCCTTCTCTCTCTCCCCCCTCCTCTCTCGCTGCCGCGGCAGCGGCCCCCCCCTCTCTCTCTCCCCTCCCCTCCCCTCCCTCTCCCCCCCTCCCTCTCCCCCCCCTCTCTCTCTCTCCCCCCCCTCTCTCTCGCTGTCCCCCCTTCTCTCTCTCCCCCCCCTCCTCTCTCGCTACCGTGGCAGCGGCCCCCCCTCTCTCTCTCTCCCTCCCCTCTCTCTCGCTGTCACGCCCCCCTTCTCTCTCTCCCCCCTCCTCTCTCGCTGCCATGGCAACGGCCCCCCCTCTCTCTCCTCTCCCCCCCTCCCTCTTCCCCCTCTCTCCGCTGCCGCGGCAGCGGCCTCCCCCCTCTCTCTCTCTCTCCCCCCCTCTCTCGCGCTGCCGCGCCCCCCTTCTCTCTCTCCCCCTCTCCTCTCCCTGCCGCGACAGCGGCCCCCCCTTCTCTCTCTCCCCCCCCTCTCTCGCTGCCGCAGCAGCTGCCCCCCCCTCTCTCTCTCCCTCCCCCCTCTCTCTGGCTGCCGAACCATGGAATTATGGAAATCATGCACGATAGTATAATGAGTGATGTTCTCTCTGGAATAGAGGAGTTTCAAGACTATGGAGTTATGAAATCCATAGAAAGTGCATCAATGAGCAATGTTCTCTCAGGAATAGATGAGTTTGAAGATCATTCTGGACACTCTATCACCACTGACTATGGAGTTATAAAATCCATAGAAAGTGCATCAATGAGTGATGTTCTCTCAGGAATAGATGAGTTTGAAGATCATTCGGGACACTCTAATGCCATTGTGACAAGTGGTTCTACGATTGTATCAAAAGTAGGGATGAGATCAACAAAGGACTATTCGGTGTTTGACTTTGATTGTGAACTTGTAAATGTTACAAATGGTTTGACGAATGTATCAAAAGCAAGGATGACATCAACAAAGGAATATTCAGTATTTGACTGTCAGAGTGATAAGATCAAGGATGCAACATCTCATGAAAACAACGTGACAAATAAATCTTACAAGGAGAACTACACAAATCCAAATAAGAATGTACAGAAGGTCCCAAAAAGGACATACAGATGCATGAAAAGACAACGAGTGCAGGCAGATCCAGAAAAGCAACCAAAGAGAATAAGAGTAATGAATGAAGATGTTATGCTAAAAGCAATGCGATCTACATGCTGTAAGCATACATGTATGCGATCCATTAACTTACATGACATCAAGGGTTGTTGAGAACATGTCTAGCAAAGGAAAGGAAGCAGAAGAAATGAATACCTACTCACGAGATTGTCTTGCTTTCTTGTAAATGATAAGAGAAGGCGAAGTTCAGGACATCAAATAAGGCCTCTTATAAATGGAAAAAGTATATGCAATAATGCATATCGCATTATTATAGGATTATCACATGGCACATATTGGAATTTGGCTAATAAAGCAAAGTATGGAGTTAAATTTAACATTCATGGAAACATAGGAAGGCCCAAAACAAGAGCCTCAATGGTTGCGGCAACAGCAATTTTGAAAGATTACATTTATGAAAATGCTTTACCGCAACCCCACCTATCAGAAATGCATCTTCCGATAGGTTTGACCAAAAAAGAAGTATTTAACTCTATTGGAGAAACACAGAGGCAAAGAGGGCATGCACCGGCATCTTTTCATACTTTGTATACTCTTTGGAAAAAAAGCTTTGGACATGTTAAAATCCCAAAGAGGTAAAAAATGTCAAAGTGCAATGACTGTGATGATCTAAAGCGAGCATTTGAGAGTGCAACATCTCCAGAACAAAAAGAAGCTTACAAAAGAAAGAGAGAATTTCATCATGGACTTGTTCGACATTCTAGAATAAAATATGCATTTTGGAAGGAGCAAGCTATTTCTCACCCAAATGAGTACATGTGCATTATTGTAGATGGTATGGATCAAAATACAACAACATTACCTCGATTCGTTAACACTCCACCTAAACTACAAGGCAAATACTTTTTAAAGACACATCTATGTGGAGTGTTAGTGCACGGATTTAAGTTTTTTGCAGACATATGGATTGATTCCTTGCATCTACACGATAGCAATCAAGTTGTAACATCCGTTATGAAGGCAATTCACAATGTACATGCAGAAAAAGGTCGCCTACCAGCAACTTTGAGAGTACAAGCAGACAATTGTGGACGAGAGAATAAGAATGTACTCTTCTTTGCATTTTGCTCAATGCTAATCGCTCATAGAATCTTCAATGAGATTGAAGTTGGGTTTTTGTTGGTTGGGCACACACATGAGGATATCGATCAGGTATTTAGCACAGTTTCAAGAGAACTAAAACACAAGGACATGGAGACAATGGATGACTTGATAAGAAAATGTGGGAGGCAAGTTGGTGGCCGTAAGGAAGGAACAATATGCTCAATGGTTGAGAGGATGTATGATTGGAAGAGCTTTATTCTACCTTTCATACAAAAAGGTGGTGATGCCCTGATTGGTCATAGCGCTCCACACTATTTTCGATTTTTCTTAAAGATGAAAAACCAGTGATGCAATGGCAACACTATTCTCTTGATACAAAATGGGAACCTGAAGAACCTTACTCTCTCTTAACTTCAATCCCGAGCAAAGAAATGCATCCAACATGGGCTCCTATAAAAGAATTCAGCGAGAAATCCAAAGGTGAAATAGAAGGCTTAAAAGCTTTTATTGCATACAAAGAGGAAACGCTCCTGAGATTTCCTGATTGGAAGCCTCTTGGGAGGAACACACTACTGTTGTAATTAGCAAGACCTACCAATTGATAAAGGACCTTGCAAAAATGCGAGAAGATGATATTAAGGCAGAACGGCCTTTATTTTGGCCAAATGTTGGTAATGACTTGCGTCCAGCATGTGGTCTCTTTGAAAATGAGTTTGAATTGTTGCTCCCACGTCCATATTGTGGACCCAAGAAGAGAGAGTTTATGCCACAAATAGACATAGATGTCCATTATTTTGTTGCAGTTCGACCATCGGATGATGAACATGAGAACGTGAAGTTTTGGGTTACGAAAGTAGTTGACATGAGCATGGATGACCGGGGGAGAGCTACAACATTTACAGCGGTATGGTATGAGCCAAGGGCAGGAAGGAGAACCAAGATAACAGTACATTGTATAGTAGTTGTCTAAAAAAGGAATGGGTCCCAAACCATGAAGCAATTTCAAGACTTTCCACAGAGACAGTCATAGTATCCTGGAAATCAAGGTCAAAGAAAACAAAGAAGCACATGGA